>NC_064639.1:875254891-875578072 GCF_023864345.2 Schistocerca serialis cubense
ATAACAAAGATGCATATATGCATTCTCCATGGTTGTTAGAGTGGTAACTAGGACAGCTTCTGGAGTATCTGTTGAGGGATTGACGTGTTTCTGAGAGATACATATTTTGTTTTTCTTCTCGCTAAAGCGAGCCAATTAACATTTGTGCCGCTAGCGGTTTGTTTGAAGAGAGAGAGACTGTAAACGGAAAATAATTAAGACGTGGAATCACCGGCGATCTGGACATGTAATGGAGATGGATTGAATACACAATTTCCTTCATAAATAAGGTTTGTGACTTTTTTGTTCTGAAGTGAATGAACGAATGAGGTTTTTTCTGAATCATTTGATGATCACGTTGGCCCTGTAATTAGTGGGGAAGTTTCAGCTGTGTCGAAGAGAGCCTGCAATCACTGAGTCTGTGTTAAATCGTCCAAAAAGGCTTCGTACACATCTGGAATTCGCAATCTTTCGTAAAAGGAAAGAAATTGTCCACACGATTGATTCTCCCGACTGAATGCAGTGTTTAGCCGAAAGACAGCACGCTGGGCGCAGAGAAAAGGCCAGATCTATATTTTTATTGTTAAAGCTTGCTAGTATAGTAGAAGTATACGCTTTTCTGTTTGGTGTTATTTGATTAATTGTGTTCATGTTAGATGTGTTTTGATTGAACTGTCCCAGTTGCATTTATCTGTATATGTACATTAAGAAAGTAGACACAGAAGTACTCTTGTGCGAACGGAGTTACATTAGTGACAGTAGAAGGGAGTTATATATAGTGACAGTAGAACATTTATATGGTTTTAACTAGGGCAATGTTTAGGATGAATCAAGCAGAGCAAAGCAGCACGCAACTGCCTTCAGCTGTTAGCACTGATAATAATGATGCAGTAAGAAGTGTTGTAGGACCGATGGCTACAGATAACGCAATAGAACGCCCTGTAGACACGGCTGGAGATGTAACAGCAAGTACGCAGCAGGGATTAGATCCATTGGTAATTATCATGAGACAGATGCAGATGATAACAGAGAGCATGAATACTTTGAAAACCGACATTAACGCGAAATTAGTCTCAGTTACTGAAGGGCAAAATGATTTGAATACGAAATTAGCCTCAGTTACTGACGGGCAGGAAAACCTGAAAACCGATATTAAAGCACAATTAGTGACAGTCACTCAAACTCAAGAAGAAATGAAATTAGTCCAGACTGAGATTAAGCAGCAGTTACAAGACAGTTTTTCCGAATTAGAGCAGCGGATAGAGGCGAAGACCAAAGAACTCAAAGATCAGGCCGAAGAGACGGAACGAAAATTAACTGCACAAATAGAATTGGTGAAAGCACAATGTGAGGAATCTACTCACCGCGTACGTGTCGAAATGAAGGAGTATGTGGCTATTAAGATAGATACTGTAAGAGAACAAGTGGAAATGGTTCCGCAATTAGTACAAAAGCAAGACGCCATGTCATGTGCAATTGCGCAACTTCCTGAATTGGCACGTACACAGGCTAACCTAAAGGAAAGCGTTGAACATCTGACAGAGCTTCAAGACGTTATAGACCACCAAATTAACGTACTAACGGGTAAATTATCCGAAATCACATTAGAAAACAAAAGGCTAATGTGTGAAAACGTTGAGCAAAATGTTAAGGCAGCATTCCAGAGTTTATCTGGCAAACAGGAAGAGAATTTGTTTGCGAAAGGACTTGATGCGGTGCGACAGCAGTTAGGTGCTGATTTGGAGCATTGGAAACAAACGCTAGAAGAGTCGATGCGCGCTTCACAACAAAGCTCAGAACAAATGAATACAGGGCAGCAGCAGAAGTTGCCAGCGACTATAGAGCCAGTTACTGCCCATTCGCACACAATACCGACTTGTGTAAGTAATTCAAACATTAAATTGCCACAAGCTGGTTGTTCGCGTGAATTCTTATCTAACGGAGATTACGAAAGCCTTTGCCATGCCGAAGAAAAAATGATAAAGCATCGGCAATTCCAGATTTTTAACCCTGACAAAAGGGGGGTCCATCCAATTGTTTTTATTCGAAGTTTCAGAGGAGTGCTACCCAGAAATTGGTCGGAGTGGCAGAAGATCAGTTTTGTTACAGGATATATACAAGGTTCGGGGGCGATCTGGGCCTCGGACATGACTTCTGTTTGCCCGACATATGACGATTTTGAGAAGGCGTTTTTAGCAAAGTTCTGGTCACAAGGGGTACAGGAACGCCTAAGGCAGGAGGTGCTCTACCCAGAGCCTTTCTCCTTTTCGAAAGGAAGCCTTAGAAGGTATTTCGAAAAATATATAAATAAAACGAGATACTGGGACAGACCTATGCCCTTGCCAGACATAATAAACATACTTAAGGCAAGGCTACCAACTAGCATCCGTAATCAATTGATTTACGGCAACGAAAAAGACTTGGAGTCGTTCCTCACGACGTTAGACCATATAGATATTATCGAAGAGAACAACCAGAAAGCCCGTAATAACAGACTCCAATATAGGGAGATAGAACCTCCGCCAAACGGTAGGCAAGGTGGAAGTATGTGTTATACCAATGGCGATCAATCGACACTTAAAGGGAATGAACAGAGATCGTTAAATAATGGAGAAACCCCTCAAAATCTCAATAGTAATCCCGGCAATGGTCTTGCGAGGGGCTATTCAAGGGACAACAGGAACGGGAAAAGATACAATCCCGTGTGGGGGAACGAAAGAAATTTCAGACCCCAAGCCTGGAATAATATCAATAATAGAAAGTGGAATCAACCGGGGGGAATGAATTCAAATAGCCAACATCAGTGGGGACGGACGTCTACGAATCAACCGGTAATTACCGAAGTGACGGATGATGTCAACCAGCAGACAAATCAAAATCCAACGAACTTGTAAGGACCCACTCGTGCCCCGGAGGAGCGGTCAACAATTGGTTGAGGGGCAACAGGATATGTGTACCCATGCTAACGTATAATGATGGACGATTACTGGCAGATGAACTGACCGAGGACTTAGAACCACAAGATGAGGATAAGGAACAGGTAGCAGTAGCCGAAGTGCAAGTCCTTATGGAGACCGTACCTATAGTGGCGGTTTTAAACACAGCTGCAAACACAAATGTTATTTCGGAGGCACTATTTAACAGGATCAGAAATGTAAGACGAGTACCAATTTTTCCAGTTCAAAATTGCAGAATAATAGGCGCCGTTGGGGCTCGATCGGCTAATGTAAAGGTGCAGTCACTACTTGGTGTGGAATTCGGAAATGTAGCAATATTAAGCACATTCCTTGTTGTGAAAAATTTGGTGGTAGATTGCATTATCGGAGTCGACAGCCTACGTCAATACGGATGCAAAATAGATTTTAAAATAGGAAAAATTTGGTTGAATGTTAATAAACAAGAAATTGAGTTGGAGTTGTTGAGAAAAAAAAGCCTTACGAGAAAATATAATTGTGGGATCAGTGTGCAAGTAATCAGGACGTCCCAAAATTCTGAAGAGCACGTAATTAATGAGTTCCAAGTCAAAGAAGATTTCAGTCAATTAGTGTTTGAAAAGTTAAATGAATCCGACTGCATTATCGAAGATCAGAAGAAGCAGCTCAATGAATTATTATCAACGTATGAAAACGTTTTTGATGAAAGGCCAGGAGTTATTAAGGGATACATATGCCATCTCTACGTTAAGCCGCACGAAACGTATTGTAGAACTTTCCATGCTGTTCCCTGGAGGTTAAAGGCTCAAGTTCAAAAGGAAATATTGAGCAGATATACAACAACATGCCCCACTCCTCCACTGGATTTACACCTCATGAATTGATTGATGTTCGAGGCAAAAGAAGAAAACTTCTGGACTGAACATATGCCCAAAACTCAGGAAACTGAGATGCCTTGGGAAGAAAAAATAAGACAAGCCATCATAAATATGACGCAAAAGGCTGATCAGAGAAAACAACAATATGACAAATTAATCAAGAGGGTACAGGCGTACCACGTCGGAGAGAAGGTACTAGTCAAAAGACATACCAAATCATCCTTAATAAAGAAGAGTATAAAGAAATGGGAGTTAGTATATACTGGCCCATACATCATTCTACAAATTCCGAACCCTGGGGCTTATCTGTTAGCATACCCGGGATCTAACAAAATTAAAGGGTTATTTTCCCATAACGACTTGAAAAAATTTAATGAAGATTAGAAGATAGGGAGGAATGGTGTTGCGAGTGACAGAGATGAACGCTCGTAAAAACATAACAATAAATTGTGTGTGTTTAGTGTTAGAAAACTTTAAACTGAAATAATTAATCTGTGGCACAGATTGTAGAAATAGTGACAAACTGTTACTATCGAGTGCTGCAAAGAAGATAGTGGAGATAGGCTTCCCCTGTGTTTGGGTAAACATGGAACTTTAGCATTGCTAATGTCATCAAGATTTATAAAGGATCTGAATGACCTTCAAGAAGAAAGAAATGTTTCCCGAGAATGACGCTGCATAATCAAAGGAGGTTCCCAGTGAATGTTCATATATGATTTCAAGTGCACGCTTAGATGTGTAAACGTGTGAAGTGATGCGTTTAAGCAGTGAATCATGAGTGACGGTTAACGCCGCAAAGATAATTTCCCGCGCAAAACAATTGACGTCGGCACGAGAGTTAGAATCGGTATAGACGACACAGATATGCTTTGCAAGAGACTCGCATCAAACGCGAGGGGAAACTGATGTTGAACTTCAAAAAAGTGTCATAATTAGACGTTAAGAGTTCTTGATTTAGTGTTGAATGTCAAAAGAAACTAAGATTCATAGAATTAGTAGTTATTTAATGGGTCTTGTTCACTTTGGAATTTTGTTTGAAAATCCATTTCCATATATGTGCATGTATGAATGACGGATTAATCAGAGAATAAATGAAAGAAGTGAATCCACATTCCTCACTTCTAATAACTTAGATTACAGCAATCAAGCGGAGAAATATAAGTATTTAGGATAAAAAAGTTATGAGTATAGATAAATGATATGACTTTTGAAGGAAATGATGGATTATGTCTTTGTATAAAATGAGCCACACTTTCCATTATTCGATGATTTGAATCCAAAATCTACTGCAAGTTGCATGAATCCTTTAAATTACGAAGAATAAATCATTGACAGAAAATGTGTCAGAATTTTTGGACTTACAACCACAAGTGGTGATGCGAAGTCCAAAAGAAAATTCAAACTAGAGTAAATATTATGATGTTTTCGGCAACAGCATTAGTCAATGGATAAATGGAAACTTTAAGTCAATGGCTAAATTCCTTGCAGTACATCGTAAGAAAAAGGATGCATGAAGCCATAGGGATTTTGTTTTCAAAAAGGAGAATCTTGGACGGTGCAACCTAACCAGTTCTTTTACAGGAAGAGTTTCCCTTCGGTCATTGCTAATTCTTTTGGAATGAATGTTGCATGTGAAATCTGGTATCCCTGTTCCTTCTAAATTTAAAAAAAAAAAAAAAAGCTCGAGTTATTTATTGTAAATTTTTTTTGCTAGAGGCACAACAAATCACTCTTCTCCAAATCGTTATATAAATCGATCCCTATCTTTCCTTCAGAGATCAATTTCAAAATTATTTTTTCTCTTCTGTAGGCTTTCCTATCTTCTATGTACCGTAGGGTGGGGGTCTAGCCTTAAGAGGTTTTCCAAGGTTTCCCTGCTTAAGAAAGTTCCCGAATGGGTAGACCCTGATAACAGTTTCATGAAAGATCATCTTCCTTGGTTGTGCACAGCAAACATAACACCTTGATGCACGTAAAAGCAATACAGCCGCGGCACCTGTCTTTTCATTTCTTCTGTTTTCAAAGTTTCTTTTCTTCGTCTGTCTTAAACATAATTATTTTTTTTCAGTCGGAGGACTGACGCTCATCACTTCCGGGTTACCCACACTAATAGATAGCTCGCGAAGTGTGTTCGGTAAATCAAAATTAGGCTCACAAACTTCGCTCGCTGCGAGGGGCATTGTAATGTCCCCACAGAAAATACC
The DNA here is from genome assembly GCF_023864345.2 of Schistocerca serialis cubense. Classification (NCBI taxonomy): domain Eukaryota; kingdom Metazoa; phylum Arthropoda; class Insecta; order Orthoptera; family Acrididae; genus Schistocerca; species Schistocerca serialis. The sequence goes on from NC_064639.1 coordinate 875,260,886, forward strand.
CTCTACCACGCACCAATTAATCATTGTCAATCAAACCATCCACATTCATTCACTTTGGAAAAGTATCTGATCTGATTTTCTCGTAACATATGCGGCGACAGCTCGACGACGCCAAAGTATTTTCTAGTACGTTTATTCTTTGAAATAACAGAGATGCATATATGCATTCTCCATGGTTGTTAGAGTGGTAACTACGACAGCTTCTGGAGTATCTGTTGAGGGATTGACGTGTTTCTGAGAGATACATATTTTGCTTTTCTTCTCGCTAAAGCGAGCCAATTAACATTTGTGCCGCTAGCGGTTTGTTTGAAGAGAGAGAGACTGTAAACGGAAAATAATTAAGACGTGGAATCACCGGCGATCTGGACATGTAATGGAGATGGATTGAATACACAATTTCCTTCATAAATAAGGTTTGTGACTTTTTTGTTCTGAAGTGAATGAACGAATGAGGTTTTTTCTGAATCATTTGATGATCACGTTGGCCCTGTAATTAGTGGGGAAGTTTCAGCTGTGTCGAAGAGAGCCTGTAATCACTGAGTCTGTGTTAAATCGTCGAAAAAGGCTTCGTACACATCTGGAATTCGCAATCTTTCGTAAAAGGAACAATTTGTCCACACGATTGATTCTCCCGACTGAATGCATTGTTTAACAGCGTTAAAACCTGTATATTTCTACAATGATTTACATCAGTTTACAGCTATTTTTCGACATAAATACCATTTCTGTCGACGCCTTTTTGTAGACGCTGTGGCAATTTTTGTATGCCCATGTCATACCAGCTCGCCGCCATGCTGTTCAGAAAGTTATGAACCTCTTCTTTCACCTCGTCCTCGGAGCGGAATCGTTTTCCGGCCAAATTTTCTTCAAACCTAGGGAAGAAGTGATAATCACTGGGCGCCAAGTCAGAGCTATAGGGTGAGTGGGTGATTATGTTCCATTGCCCGTTTGAGTTTTTTCAGAGTCTCACAGTACCTGTCAGCGTTAATTGTGCTCCCAGTGAGCATAAAGTCGACCAACAATACCCCTTGCCGATCCCAGAAAACGGTTGTCATGACTTTACCGGCAGACTGTGTTTGTTTTAATTACCGCGGCTTTGGCGAAGAAGGATGCCGCCACTGGCGTGGTTGTTGCTTGGTCTCAGGTGTAAAGTAGTATGCCCAGGTTTCGTCGCCCGTGATTGTTGAGTCCAGAAAGTTATCCTGTTTGGTTGCAAGGCGGTGAAGAAATGCACGGGAAGCATCAACTCTTTGCAGCATGCATGGCACCCATCTTGCGCACACCTTCTGGTAGTTCAATGTTTCCGTTAAAATTCTGTGAGCGGTGCTTCGGGAAACCTCAGGAACCAACGTGCAGAGATCATCCAGGGTGATCCGCCGATCTTCACGCATGCTTTGCCCAACTTCAACACTGTCTCCTCAGAAATTGACGGTCTCCCGCTCCTTTGTTCGTCGCGAATTTCGGTTCGACCAGCTGCAAACTCTCTACACCACTTACGAACATTTTTGACATCCATGCACGACTCACCATACACTTCCGTCAATTGGCGTGGATTTCAATCGGCGCACTGCTATTTGCGTTCAAAAACCGAATAACTGCGCGCAATTCGCACTTCGCGGCAACATCCAACGGGAGCTCCATTCTCAACGGCTGCCAAGCCAAGACTGAGCGCCTCAGCGCGGCGTGCGCATGTTTACAAACAGCGCGTGGAGCACTCTTCATAACAGTGTGACCAACTGCCACACAAACAGAGTTCTGTACTTACAAAAAAATAGGAGACCTTACTTTTGGGATTACCCTCGTAATATACCCCGTTATGCAAATTGTAACAATTTAACCTGCATCACACCACAACGTTAACCTATACCTATACATGGTGTCTTTCGCAAGCATTTGGATAGAACCAGGAAAAATTCGATAACACAAGGTTTCTTTGTATCAAAGGGTGAAAATGAACCCATTTGCCACTTCTTGCACATTAAAAAAATTTAATGATGAAACCCATACTATTTTCTCGATAAAGGATATTTTACACAAGACCGTACAAGACTACAAAAGGAACATGCAAAATTATTTACAGAATGTCTGCGAACTAAGAAAATTCCCCATAATTAGAACAGTGGTGAAACTGTTGTACTTTGCAAAGTAATAGAAGACAAAACGTTAATCAACTATAGACCTGCCAGTTTGCTCCCGTAACGTGCAACACATTACATAAAATTACCAGCAAACACAGAGGAAAAATCTGATTTTAATTAGGCAATGGAACAAGCTGGTGTTAGCAGTAGGCACATCACAATGTACAATTTCCAAAATGGAGCAATGAGTATGAATTACCACTTTATCTGCGATTAATGCATGTTAAGAAAGTTTTTCACTCAGTACATCAAAATATGTATCGGTAGCTCTACAGGAACAAGCCCTTAACTGATGTCAGTCAACCATAAAACACAATCTGTTTAATAAAGAATAGCAAATATTTTAGGGGTTGGAAGTATAGACTAATTCGAATAAAATATTCCATACGACATGTGCCCAGAGATAAATCTGTTAGAATGCAACTCGAACAAATAATCAAAGCAAAGGTAAACGATAAAGTTCACAGTAGATTTTCATGATTCCCACGTCCAGCTTCAGTGGACTTTTGAACTCCCTTGACAACATTACTTGTAGCTCTTGTAAGTCCTCTGGGAGTTCTTTTATGAGGGCAGCACTGTTCATATTATCAAGGATCTTGTGTTTAATTTTTCTTTTTAGACTTCGCCTTTCAGTCATACTTACAGGTAAATGTGTCAAGAGTTAACGTCCGAGGACCTATACGGCCAAGAAACGTTATCATTTCTGCCAGTCCATCTTCCGGGGAATGTGAGATTTTGATAATGTGTTAACTGACGAGTAGAATGTGCAGGAGTCCCGTCATGGTGGAAGAATATACCCATACTTTTAGCAAATGAATCTATTCCAATAATGCTGGAAGTCCGTTTTCACGTAAGTCTAGATAACGGAGCCTTGCAAGACGATGCTGTAACACAATAGAATCAATCAATTTATTGGGTATCGTACCATGCCACATGTCTGCAAAATGGCATGAAGAATTACGACTGCTACTGACACCGCCACGAGTGACAGTGGCTTCACGATTTAACATTATTAACGGGATTACTCGGCGATTTTCAGTTAACCAACTATAAAATTGGAACACCGTTACATGTACACATTCAGCGCGTGCTTCTTGAAGGATCATGTTCTACCACTTCATCCAACCTCCGTTGATTTACACCAGTCTCACGAGTTAAGTAAAAACGCGAGTAAATGCTCCTGAATCTGGTACTTTGAGGTGTGATTCCATTAAATAACCTGTACACAAATACCTTTTTGTCATCAGTCTTCCGATTAGTTTGATGCGGCTCGCCACGAATTCCTCTCCTGTGCTAACCTCATCGTCTCAGAGTAGCACTTGCAACTTACGTCCTCAATTATTTACTGGATGTATTCCAATCTCTGTCTTTCTCTACAGTTTTTGCCCTCTACAGTACCCTCTAGTTCCATGGAAGTCATTCCTCATGTCTTAAGACATGCCCTATCATCCTGTCCCGTCTCCTTATCAGTGTTTTCCACATATTTCTTTCATCTCCGTTTCTGCGCAGAACCTACTCATTCCTTACCTTATCAGTCCACCTCATTTTCAACATTCGTCTGTAGCACCACATCTCAAATGCTTTGATTCTCTTCTGTTCCGGTTTTCCCACAGTCCATGTTCCACTACCCTTCAATGCTGTACTCCAGACGTACATTCTCATAAATTTCTTCCTCAAATTACGGCCGATATTTGATATTAGTAGACTTCTCTTGACCATGAACGCAATTTTTGCCATTGCTATTTTGCTTTTGATGTCCTCCTTGCACCGTCCGTCACTGGTTATTTTACTGCCTAGGTAGCAGAAATCCGTAACTTCATCTACTTCGTGACCATCAATCCTGATGTTAAGTTTCTCGCTGTTCTCGTCTCTACTACTTCTCATTACCTCAGTCTTTTTTCGATTTATTCGCAACAATACCTTAGGGACTTGTAAATAGCCGGCCGCTGTGGCCGAGCGGTTCTAGGCGCTTCAGTCTGGAACCGGGCGACCGCTATCGTCGCAGGTTGGAATCCTGCCTCGGGCATGGATTTGTGTGATGTCTTTAGGTTAGTTAGGTTTAGGTAGTTCTAAGTTCTAGGAGACAGATGACCTCAGATGTTAAGTCCCATAGTGTTCAGAGCCACTTAAACCATTTTTTTAACTTGTAAATAAGTGCGGCGTTCTGAAACGATGCAGGAGAACTAGCCAACAGGTCACAATCACAGTTGAATAATTCAATTACGTTAACTCGAGTACGACTTCAAAACAAAAATAACAACCGATCAATAAACCCGTAGCTACTTGTGTACCAAGCAGCGAATTCAAAACTTATCTGCACAACGAATCAAAATCGGACAAATGTTACATGGAATGTTTAATTTGAATTAGTCTATACTACCACCTCTTAAATTATTTACTATTCTTGCTAAAAAATCCTGTATGTACATCAGCGCTACGTCTTCGATTAAGCTTCATCCGGGAAGTGGAAAATTCAAAACTGAAAGTGCATCCAGACAGCGAGGTCCCATGTCTGTGGAACTTCTGGTAACAGGCCCAGAGAAAGTCATTAGAACCAACTACGAAAGCGAAGAAGGGTTAGGTGTTTATGGGACACATCTGAACCAACTTCGGTTTGCTGATAGCACTGACGTCATAATACCAGACGACGAGCTTTTGTATGCAGCCCAACGGAAGAAAAAGGCTGGAGGGACACAAAAAGAAACTAATAAAAAGCACTTAGTCTTCAGGCCACGAGTGGCCTACCGGGACCATCCGACCGCCGTCTCATCCTCCGTGGAGGACGTGGATAGGAGGGGCGTGGGGTCAGCACACCGCTCTCCCAGTCGTTATGATGGTATTCTTGACCGAAGCCGCTACTATTCGGTCGAGTAGCTCCTCAATTGGCACCACGAGGCTGAGTGCACCCCGAAAAATGGCAACAGCGCATGGCGGCCTGGGTGGTCACCCATCCAAGTGCCGACCACACCCAACAGCGCTTAACTTCGTTGATATCACGTAAACCCGTGTATCCACTATGGCAAGGCCGTTGCCAAAAAGAAACTAAACAGGTTTCAAAACTAAACTACGTTAAGATGTGCCTGAAACGAAATGTTTACAATTAGTGTGTTTTACTAGTTTTGGCTTATGGCAGAGAAAGGTGGACTTTTAACAATCAGTAATCATAATGTCAGATTAGTTTCCCATACCTGAGTTACAATGAAGCTCATATGTATTTGCTGCCATCGGACACAGCGTTTAAGGATTATTAAGCTCATGACATTAATACGTTAGCGACGTGTTTCTGGTAACCAGTGGTCATCATCAGACATGAAGGGATACAAGGCCTTAATAGTAATTGTAGCGTAAACTTGACTATCGCTAATTTCCTGCGTTGCCACTGTCTTAATAATATTTAAACGTCGTGACTGGTTTCAGTGGATACTTATATTCCTTAAGGACTTTTGGTGCGAACCCCATTCAAAAACTGAAGATCCCTCAGGAAGAGTGAGATACATATACTGAATTTACAGAGAGGCAGGAGAGAAGCAAATGCATCAGGGAAGAGACTGGAGAAGAAGATGTAGTTATGACTATGAATGAAATGGAATTGGAAGGTGGTTAGATGATACTAAGCTACAAGCAGGAGCGAAGTGTATCAGTATACCTGAAGATCGTAATGGAGAAGTATGGATAAAGGCTTTAAGCAGTCATGGCTGTCGAACTCACGATGATGAGGACCTAAAGCTGGTAGTATTTGGTTTGTTATATGGCAGAGTAACACACATTGTGTAGGCTGTAATGCCAGAGTTTGTCTATCTCCACTCAGTATGACAAAACAAGGATATAACTTAAATCATCTTTCAGAAGATACGTGTGCTTACACAGACGAATCAGTATTTAAAAAAAAGAAAAAAACTGTCAACAGCTTCGATATACTTAAATGAAAGATACACACTGCGCTGTCTTACAGTATATTCACAACCAGTTTTGATCATGGATCATCTTTACAGTGGCAAAAATATCTATTGTAACAACTTCATATGACATACAAGCTATTTAATCACTGTGAAGATTGTCTATGATCGAAACCGGTTGTGAATAATACATAAATTGTAAGACAGCACAGTGTATATAGCGCTTTTCTCCAAGCGTATTTAAAAAGTCATGGTGATATAATTGACTTTGGTTATTATAACGGGTGTTAAAGCTCAGTTAAATGAAACAGAAAATAAGCGAAAAAATTAAATTTTTTGTGTTACCCGTAGACTTGTTTATCAAAAAATCAACACAAAAATAAGAAATTTTCGCTTTTTATAAAAAAAACCCTAAAATTGCCTGCTCGTTGTTTCTCTACAGGTAGACGAATGAATTACAGTACTCTAATGTTTTAATTTGTCCGCAGCTCGTGGTCTCGCGGTAGCGTTCTCGCTTCCCGAGCACGGGATCCCGGGTTCGATTCCCGGCGGGTCTGGGATTTTCTCCGGCCTCGAGATGACTGGGTGGTGGTGTGTCGTCTTCATCATTCATCCCCATTAAGCTCGGAGGAAGGCAATGACAAACCACCTCCGCTACGACCTTGCCTAGTACAGCGGTGCCGGTCTCCTTCATTGTCCCCTACGCTCTGTCAAGGAGTATGGGACTTCATCACCAATGTTTTTCAAAAATGGCTCTGAGCACTATGGGACTCAACATCTGAGGTCATCAGTCCCCTAGAACTTAGAACTACTTAAACCTAACTAAAGTACATCACACACACCCATGCCCGAAGCAGGATTCGAACCTGCGACCGTAGCGGTCACGCAGATCAATGTTTTTATTTGGGTACTAAAAATCGCAATCTGCAATGTGTGTCACTCTGCCATATAACAAATCAAACAATACTAGCTATCAAAAATCACAGATTGAGCCAGAAAAATATGTTTTCAGTCCGCATAAAATGGTTCAAATGGCTGTGAGCACTATGGGACTTAAGTTCTGAGGTCATTAGTCCCCAAGAACTTAGAACTATTTAAACCTAACACATCCATGCCCGTGGCAGGATTCGAACCTGCGCCGTAGCGGTCGCCCGGCTCCAGACTGTAGCGCCTAGAACCGCTCGGCCACTCCGGCCGGCTCAGTTCGCATCTTTAACTTACGAGACAAACTGAGTGATCATGTCAATATGTTGCAACAAAAGCTAAGCTTATAGGAAAGACATTTTATCTACATAAGAAAAAAACCTGTAATCTGGTAAAGAACATTTAAGGCAGTGTCTGAAAGGTGTGAATAATACGTATGGCTGCACAAATGGTTATGTCGTGGGGTTACTAGGTGCAGAGGTGCTGTTGCTCATAATTCAACAGTGTCGCAGAGCTCTCCAAGAATCGTTAAGAGAATAATGGAGAATTGGAAAGTGTGCCGGCGGGCGGAGTACGTGCAAGTAGAATACCACGGCCGGCGTCTCCTTGGCGAGGCGCTGCAAGGTTGGCGGGCAGATAAGAGCCGTCAGCTGACTGCGGGAGCGCTCCTCGCCCGGGCCCTTCTCACAGATAGTGGGGCAGGAGGGGTTAGGAGACCGGGACACGGTGTGAGGCGAGCCTGGCTTACCACAGGAAGTGCCGGTCCGGCCCGCGAGCTGGCGCGTGCGACGCCACGGACTCGCCCCTCGCACACGCATCCCCCTCGCAGGCGGACACCCGACCCGCGCACGCACTGCTGCAGGCGCAGCCGCGGCGGCCCGCTGGCCGTGACGTCACGCACCTGTTGGCGTCGCGCAGCGCGGAGGCCCTGGCGCGCAGGCGGCGGCACAGCGTCAGCATCTGTGGGCCGGCGAGTGCGCGCCGCCGCGCCGGGGCCAGGCCGGCGCTGATAGCGCGCGCTATCAGCCGACCCCGCCTCGCCAGCGACCTCTGTGTGAGCCGCCAGAGGCCGGACGCTCCCGCGCGCGGCCCCTCGCTCGTCACGAGCGACCCTAGCAGGCCAGCTACTGTCTCTCTATCGTCAAACGAGCTTCTGACACCAAGTCGACATTATCTGTGTTTTTGTCCTATTGACTAGTATTTATTTACATTTAGAGCTTCCGTATTTCTTTACTGCACAAGTTTTTGTGAAAGCCGAGGCTCTAGTAACAAATACCCCGTAGCTACAACCCAAGGAAGGAGCCTTACAGCAGACACCCGGTCACGAGAAGACTCTACTTCGTAAAGCGAAGTCCGCTTCTAACCGACACGAGTGGACAGCCTCACGTCTTTCATGTCCAAGTTTCAGCCACTGGTGGGGCGTACACATAGTTACGGCCCACCATCTCTCATTGTTCTTTCACTCAACCATCCCCTGGTGGCTTTCATTTAATCACGCAGCATTGGGGTCTGCTGTCTTCTCCAGGCAACTCTCACGAATTGCCGATAGATGTAAACGCCTGATGTTAGCGTTTTGCACACTAAGTCCCTTTTCAGAAACGGGCTTAGGCAAACTTCGCCCAGATGTTGTTATTACCTGGAATCCACGTCCCTCTCGCACTCAAAAGTAACGGTAAAACCACAGGTTTTGCAGTTCAAATGGCTCTGAGCACTATGGGACTTAACATCTGTGGTCATCAGTCCCCTAGAACTTAGAACTACTTAAACCTAACTAACCTAAGGACATCACACACATCTATGCCCGAGGCAGGATTCGAACCTGCGATCTTAGCAGTCGCGCGGTTCCGGACTGAGCGCCTAGGGTTTTGCAGTTAATGAATGCTTTTGCTGGATTGCATTCAGCACCTCCTGTGCAGAATACTTATGCACTTTGATATTATGAGCCCTGTGTAAGCTCCCCTCATATTCATAACTGACAGTCGCATACCCAGATCCTGGGTTTCCGTCGATATCACGGAAGACCATCAGATGAGGGACATATCGGTTGGAATTTCGTTGCCCGCATCTCGTGGTCGTGCGGTAGCGTTCTCGCTTCCCACGCCCGGGTTCCCGGGTTCGATTCCCGGCGGGGTCAGGGATTTTCTCTGCCTCGTGATGGCTGGGTGTTGTGTGCTGTCCTTAGGTTAGTTAGGTTTAAGTAGTTCTAAGTTCTAGGGGACTGATGACCAAAGATGTTAAGTCCCATAGTGCTCAGAGCCATTTGAACCATTTTTGGAATTTCGCAAGGTGTAGGCGGGGGCTTCAGTGACGATGTAGCCCTTGGTGGTAAGGCCAGCTTTGACAGTCGATGTGATTGTATCATGGCGATCGATCCTGTCAAAGTGCGTCAGTAGACACCTTTGCAAGGTAGTCTCACGCCTATTTCGACAAGGCCCTCCTGCTCTACAGTTTGCATTGGGGCCTCTGATGTAGGGGGGGAGTGGGCTGGTCGGGAGAACGCCTATGCGCAGATGGATTGCACCAACATATTCTCTCCAGCTCCAAAATGGGGTGGGTCATTAATACACTGACTGCAGGCACTCTCTAAATGGCTGTACTGTAGGCCCCTTCCTAGCGCAGTCGAATGAAGACATTTCCGCCAGAAATCCGTTACACCTTCCACCGTAGGAGGCACCTATACAGTCCCCATCTTCACGATGTTTCTCAAGCGCGCCACCAACCTTACCGCTGTACCTGTTCCCATAACTGCTGCTATTTGCCTATCCGCACTAGGCAATAGATTTTGTAGGCGTCTTAAGGTCGAGCCTACTAGCACCTGCACCGATGGCACACCAAGCCGTCCATCCCTTTGCTTGGCATGAAAGAACGGAATGGGCGTGGTTTTCTGCAAGTGAAGTATCTGCTTCAGGAACCCTCTAATCATGACATCAACATACATTAACTTCTTTTTTGTTATATTACTATGCTGCAGCGAATGCAGCAACCTGGGCACAAGATACGTATGCAGCACTGTCAACTTCAGCCAAGGCTTTGACACACTCTAGCGACTGCCTCTCTATCATCATTTTTAAAACGAGCTTCTGACAAGAAGCGAACGATATCTGTGTTTTCGTCTGACTGACTAGTGTTTATTTACATTTAGAGCTTTTGTGAAAACCGACACTCGAGTGACGAGTAAATATCGATACACCTGTAATCAGAAAAGAAATTTCATTCTGTCTTAAGAGCTTGCAAATAATTCGATCCTACCCAGCAGTGACAACACCATAGAGCAGATTTTAGTGGTTGTTTATTCTTTTCGTTTATATTTAGTGTGCAACCCAATATCAGTACCGAATGGTTCAAATGGCTCTGAGCACTATGGGACTTAACATCCGGGGTCATCAGTCCCCTAGACTTAGAACTACTTAAACCTAACTAACCTAAGGACATCACTCACATCCATTCGCGAGGCAGGATTCGAACCTGCGACCGTAGCAGCAGCGCGGTTCCGGACTGAAGCGCCTAGAACCGCTCGCCCACAACGGCCGGCTATCAGTACCGAGCGAGGTGGCGCAGTGGTTAGCACACTGGACTCGCGTTCGGGAGGACGACGTTTCAAAACCACGTTCGGCCATCCTGATGTAGGTTTCCCGTGATTTCCCTAGATCGTTTCAGGCAAATGCCGGGATGGTTCCTTTGAAAGGATACGGCCGACGTCCTTCCCCGTCCTTCCCTAATCTGATGAGCCCGAAGATCTCATTGTTTGGTCCCCTCCCCCAAATTGACCAACCAACCCAACATCAGTAACGCCAAAGTCAGTTAATTTTCTTTTTTACAGGGATCTGCTTGTTCTTTACCAGCTAGTCCAGGCTGCTTTGTTCATATTTGTTGCGAATTTGTACACATTTTTATACAGTACGATACACAAGGGGAATCTGCTGCTGGCAGATTTGGTAAAGTCAGCATCGCACATGGGGTGCAGGCGACGCTGACTATTTGTAACATCGTACCAAGGATCGATCGCAGTTCTCTGGTTTGCAGCAGCATGGAAGGTCTAAACCAAGGCTCAGATGATTCTGTGACGTCATCGGACGCGAATTTCTCAACCTACGCAGTCAAGTGCAGAATTGTAGGATTCCGTTAGTTAAGTCAGGCATGAGGTACGCGCAGGAAGCGGCTAATAGCGGAGTACTTGTGGCGCGTACACAGAGGCTTTTTAGGAGAGATGAATTGCCTCCCGAAATCGTATACACAGCCACATTATTCTCACAGATTGCTCGTCCCCACAGATTGGAAAATGGAAAAGGTTAGTTGGTATCAGTAAACAGCAGCAGCATCTAAGGTAAGGCCTCAGAATTAGAATCGCTTATTGAAGGTTATTGAAGGGTCTAATGCCCAGAAAGTACTAGGAACAGATATATGGTTGGAACCAGAAGTGAACAGCTACGAAATCCTAAATTCAGATTGGAATATTCATCGTGAGGACAGGTTAGTCGTCAATGGTTGCGGTGGCTTTATTGCAGTGAAGAATTAGATAATATCTACCGAGGTTATCACCGATTCCAGATGTGAGCTAATCTGGGTAAGTTAAGCATCAAACGATGGTAGGTCATCTGTGTAAAGAACTACAGTAGTACAGCGCTTTAGAGAGAACTTTCAGGAGTCCGTGAACGATTACAACTGGGCAGATATGAATTAGGAGTGTCATGTTATCGAAACTGGTGCCAGAGACATGGATTCATAAGTCATTATTCTGAATTCCTTTTCCGAAAATTTCTTCGATCAGATAGAGAACTAACTCGTGAATGTAAAGTCTTAGACCTCCTAGAAACAAACAGACTTCAACTTATCATCAAATCAGTTCACGTAGAGCAGGGTGTCACTGGTCATAACACAGTGATAGCAACTCTGACTGCAGGTGTTAGTAGGAATGTTACGGTAAGAGGGTAAATATTTTTGCCAACAGATTGACAGGATACAAATTTCAGAATATCTAAGTTGTCAATATCAAATATTCAGTGCTGGGGACGAAGATGTAGAGTGCAAATGGAAAAAAAAATCAGAAGCTTCGTTCAATTAAATTCCGAGCAAGGTCTTAAGGCTGCGAAAGACCCAACGTGGTTTAATACCCGGTGGACTACTTAAATAAAGAGACCCTCACCAAGAAGATGAACGAGGCGAAATTTAAAGCGACGAGAGCAGTGGCAGAAGCGTTCAGTGAATCTGAAATTAAAATTCGCTTTGGACGTCGGCACTCAGGTAACGCCGTTTTTCTAAACTTGGATTCAAGACTTCCTTGCAGACTAAAATAAACATATCGCTCTTAACGGAACAAAATCGACAGATGGTTCAAATGGCTCTAAGCACAACGGGACTTAACATTTGAGGTCATCAGTCCCCTAGACTTAGAACTACTTAAACCTAACTAACGTAAGGACATCACACGCAGCGATGCCCGAGGCATGATTCGAACCTGCGACCGTCGCAGCAGCGCGGTTCCAGACTGAAGCGCAAAGAACCGCTCGTCCACAGCGGCCGGCAAAAATCGACAGATGGCAAGGTAATTTTGAGGGTACCCAATATATAATACAAGTATATATATAATGATTTTATGATCTAGTATAATGCGTAGGAAGCTTTTTAAGGCTGTTCGCAGATGATACGGTTGTCTACAAGAAGGTAGCACAGCCAGAAGGAAGTGTCGATTTGCATAAAGACCTTCAGAGGATGGATGAATGGCGCAGCGACTGGGAGTTGATCCTGGACGTAAAAAATGTAACATATTGCGCACACACAGAAAAAGAAATCCACTACTGTACAACTGCACTGTTGATGATAAATTGCTGGATACAGTAACCACCGTACAATATCTAGGAGTACCTGTACGGAGCGACCTTTAGTGGAATGACCACATTAAAAAATAGCAGAAAAATCAGGTGTCAGACTGAGATTCCCAGAGAGGACCTCTACATCTACGTGATTACTCTGCTATTCACAATTAAATTGGCAAATGGTTCATTGATCCACCTTCAAGCTGTCTCTACCGTTCCACTCTCGAACGGCGCGCGGGAAAAACGAGCACTTAATTTTTTCTGTCCGAGCCCTGATTTCTCTTAGTTTATCGTGATGATCATTTCTCCCTACGTTGGTAGGTGCCAACAGAATGTTTTCGCAATCGGAGGAGAAAACTGGCGATTGAAATTTTATGAGAAGATCTCGTCGCAAAGAAAAACGCCTTTGTTTTAATGATTGCCACTCCAATACACCTATCATGTCTGTGGCACTATCTCCCCTATTTCGCAATAGTACAAAACCAGCCAATCTCCTTTCAACTTTTTCGATGTCATCCGTCAGTCCCACCTGATGCGGATCCCATATACCGCACGGCAGTACTTCAGAATAAGGCGGACAAGTGTGGTGTAAGCAGTCTCTCTAGTAGATCTGTTGCTCCTTGTAAGTGTTCTGCCAATGAATCACAGTCTTTGACTTGCTCTATCCACAATATTATCTATGTGATCGTTACAATTTAGGCTGTATTGTATGTTATCCGGGGGTCTAGAAATGACGAGATCCCGCCGCAGCCGCAGTGGTCCACAACCACACCACGACTACCGCAGTCCACTCCACCCCTCTGCCGCCCCACACCGAACCACTCTTGCAGGGTTATTTTGCGGTTCGGCCCCCAGGAAACGTCTCACACCAGACGAGTGTAGCCCCTATGTCTGCGTGGTAGAGTAATGGTGGTGTACGCGTACGTGAAGAACGTGTTTGCGCAGCAATCTCCGACATGGTGTAGCTGAGGCGGAATAAGGGGAACCAGCCCGCATTCGCCGAGGCAGATGGAAAGCCGCCTAAAAAACGATCCACAGACTGGCCGGCTCACCGGACCTCGACACAAGTATAAGGCTGACTTAACAACAGCAAGTTACACCACACGGGACGGACATTAGAGAACATTAGACACATTTTCTAGTGTCTGTCCTATGTGATATAACCTGTTGTTGTTAAGTCAGCCATATACCGCTTTGATTACTGCAGGGACAGTTTTGTTAATGGATTAGCGCCTGTACTTGCCACTCTTACAGCACGTATGGTTTGAAAATGGACAGCAGGCCTCTGTGGCCGAGCGGTTCTAGGCGCTTCAGTCCGGAACCGTGCGACTGCTATGGTGGCAGGTTCGAATCCTGCCTCGGGCATGGATGTTTGTGATGTCCTTAGGTTGGTTAGGTTTAAGTAGTTCTAAGTTCTAGGGGACTGATGACCTCAGATGTTAAGTCCCATAGTGCTCAGAGCCATTTGAACCATTTTGAAAATGGGCAGAGGTGTCAGAACCTAATCACCATCAAGAAATAAAAAATAGCTACTTCTCAATGCAACTTATGACGAAGCTACAACCATTTATTTCAATTACAAGACAAGCTGCAGACATTTTTCACCTGCAGCATGCTGAAAATTCCTAAATGTCCCTTTTTTATGAATTGGCAGTTTCAATAATTCGGTTTCTCAGATACTGAAGAGTATTTGCCACAGTTGTGACAAAGGCCGTCTTTTATGTACTCCTACAGAAAAAAGAATTGCAAGGTGTGAGGTCTGGTGACCAGGGAGGCCAAAAGCAATGAACAAGATCTTGTTATCCACCTCTTCCAGTCCAACATTGTGTGATGGTGTCGTTAAAATAACGCCGCACCTCAAGGTGAAAGTGTGGTGGGGCACCATCGTCCATAAAAATGAAACACTGGAGTCTTCGTGAAGTTGAGGGAGCAACCAATTCTGACCATATGCAGGTATGACATTCCTGTCACAGTTTCCTCTGCAACAAAGAAAGATCCACAAACTTAGTGAACGTAAACGGCACAAAAGACATCCAGTTTCGGTGAGTCTCTTTCATGTTCGACGGCGACACCGGGATTCTGTGGCCGCTCAATTCTTATATTATGGCGGTTTACTTTACCCCACACATGAAACGCCAACTCATCCCTAAAGATGAATGGTTCGGGAAAAGTGTCCTCTGAAATACTCTGGAGAACTGAAATGGAAAATTGGTACCTTCTTTTACGTAGCCGGAACGCAATTGCTGCAGTAACTACAACTTGTAAGTCTTCATATACAGACGTCGTTTCTAAATACGCCACACCGTTCTTTGACGAAGTTCAAATTCCTAGCTTGCCCATCTTGTGGACTTCAGAGGGCTCCGTGTGAACGCGTCTCGGATACGCTCGACATTTTCATCGGACGTGCGTGGCCGACTTGTGCTCTTCCCTTTACATACGCAACCAGCTTCCAAGAATTTTTTATGTCCATCATAAATCTGCTTGTGCAGCGACGGCTTCTCGCTGAATAGACGTTGAAATGTACGTTGCCACTGAACAATGGATTGAGTTCGCGCACATTCCAACACAAAATGATTTGTCTTGTGGTGTAGTGTTGCTAGAAACAAACATAAGCTCAGCTGTGTCAATACTGTGAATCTTCTCCTATCCACTGATGCGTGCAACGTGTTTCAAACTTTCATAGTTGGTCTGTAATAAACAACTGAAATCTTTTCTTTCTTTTTGAGTCACCCTGAATACTACATATGCGATATGCGGAGAAATGTATCGATAAACCATTGTTCAGTTCATGATGATTCCTGACTATACCTCACTACTGATGTATGGTTATCATTATTACTGTTGTTCCTTTCCAAACAACAATGATTTGTTGTAGTGTAGCGCAAGAACGTAGGTATTTTGATGGGCCACTTCCTGTTCGCAGCAACAGCGCTAGTCTGCGAAGTGCTGCTTCCTGCAAGGCCGTTTCGAAAGTTTACTTCGCACATAACTGGGAAACATTTGCTTTCACGGAAAGGTCTCTAGCCCTTAAGCCAGCTTAGTACGGCTCTACCACAGACTACTTACGTTGTGGGAAGTCTGACCAATAACTTCCAGCCTGGACAGAAACCGGAAACTTGCTCTGGCGTTCACAACAGCCAAGAGGTGCAGCCCACGGGCGTGCTCACGAGCGGCTTGTTACAGGCCATCCAGTTATAGGATGCTTGGGGATATACTACATTATTTAACGCAAATCGGCGATGGATCTCTACCCTTCCAGAAACCAAAATTTGTTCTCCGCCTCTAATGAGCTCATCATCGACGGGACGTTAAACTCTGACCTTCCTTCCGTTTTTGTCTTCACGCTCTCGTACCGGCTAAAAATATTAGTCGTAGTTTCTGAGACTTAATATTTCGAGGGAAGAAATAATTCAACGGCGAAAACTGAAAACCCACATGTTCCGCTTTACTCGAGCGGTCGCGTTAATCGTTCGGCTATCCGAGCACACTTTCTGTCCGACCCAAATTCTGAACTTATCGCCCCTGTCCATTTAGCTCGTCTGTTCGCAGCCTTTCCTGAATTCCCACAAGAGGTTCGGGCCCTACTGTTCATCCGGGGATATCCTAGCACTCAAGCTTACGCCTGTACAGGACTTCTGACAGTTAGTTCATTACGTGAAAGTACACACGTTAGGATCATGTACCGTCTGTATGATTGCGACCCAAAGCATGCTGGCTCGTTGTCCCAGGGCAGCGAAAGTGGCGAGGAGGCTCCCCTTCAAAGTGACTGCGTCTGGCGGCCCGCCCGAGGAATTACCGGCCGACTCATTTAGGGCACCTGGCGCCGCTTGACGCAACACGGGACGCACATTACGTCGCTCAGCCCAAGGACGGCGGGTGTCACTGTCGCCTGCACAAGAAAGGGCACCTTGCCCCTGTTGCAGGGGCCGGTGACAATGCGCGTCGTCTTAAGGCAGCACCACCAACCGGAGGAGGAGGAGGAGGAAGAGAGAGAGAGAGAGAGAGAGAGAGAGAGAGAGAGAGAAGAGGGGGGGGGCGAGTAGAGATGAGGCATACAGGCCCTGGTCGCATCTGACTGGCTTCGATGCAGAGATTTTCACTGCTGAGGTTTCAAGGCATACCAGAACGGCTACCACACCAGTCCACTTTGGGACAGGTTTTACTGCCGTAATTATTACAAGAGCAACAGCTGTCTGCTTGGAACTTTCATGTTCGTGTATGTGTATGTGTGTGTGTATTTTAAGACGCTCAACGGGGTCTTTTCTAAAATAATCCGACGCCAAGGCGGTTTTACAAGAAAACGCAAAAGAGCGGACTCACTCCTCTCACTGTAATAAACATTCTTGACACAAAAATGCGACGCACCACGAAGGAATTATCCGAATGACACGGAAATAGGTAGCTGTGAGATATATGTGCAGACAAACAAAGGATTACAATTTCAGAAGAAGTGGATGATTTATTCAAGAGATAGTTTCGCAAATTGGTAAAAACAAAAACGCATTTATCCGCCCGTGGCCCTAATGCAAGAAATCATTCGGCGTGAAATTAATTGACAGAGTCGCCGGATGTCCTATTGTGCGGTATCAGGCGTGAATCTGTCCAATTGGCGCCTTAGATCGTCAAACCCGAGCTGTTTCGAGGGCCCATCCCATAATACTCCAAACGTTCTCATTTGGGGGCGACCTTGGTTGTCAAGGCAGGATTCGGCGACCACGAAGTTAAGCAGTAGAGAATCTCGCCGTGTGCGGGCGGACATTATCTTGCTGAAACGTAAGCCCAGGACGGCTTGCCATGCTGGGCAACAAAACAGTTGTCGGGCCGCATGGCAGGCGACAGTCACGGTGTTATCCCACCGCTGTCGAGGGCGTTTCCAGACACGTCTTCGGTTATCATAAGGGCTCAATTCGAAGAGGGACTCATCACTGAAGGAAATTCTATTTCAGTAAATGAGATTTCAGGCCGAAGACGTGTTTAGAGACGCTCTGGGCAATGGTGGGATGCCAGCTGAGTGTCACCCTCCTACGGCTCGACAATCCGGAGTGATGGTGGGTGGTGCCATTTATTTTCATAACAGGAGCCCTTTGCTTGTCATCCGCGGCGCTCTTACAGCACAGCAGTACATCGACGTTACTCTACACCTAGTTTTGTTGCCCTTCATGGCAAGATATCCTGCGATTACATTTCAGCAGGCAGGGCCCTCCAAACAGCTCAGGATTTTGACGATCTAACGCGCAAATTGGACAGAATTTGGTACGATATCCCTCAGGAGGTCATCCAGCAATTCTACCAATCAGTGACAAGCCGAATAACTGTTTGCATAGGGGCCAGATGTGGACCAACGCGTTATTGACTTCCTCAATTTGCGAAACCCTTTCTCTTGGAAAAATCATCTCATTTTGGTGAACCGATAATAATTCATTTGTCGGTACATCACATCTACCGATTTCTGCCCCCATTCGGATAATTTCCTCGCGGCGCGTCGGTTTTTTTCTTTTTCTTGTCTTAGAGTGTACTTCAGGTGAATTCTTGCTTCCTTCGCTGTTTCACATATTTCGCCACAGCATTTCAAACCCTTCCAAATACCTATCGTCTTACTTACTTCTGACTACGTCTCTGTGCCAAATGTAACTACACTCCAAACAAAGCATTCGTAGGTCAGTTCCTATTCCCGCAGTATACGTACGCTGTATCTGCACATCAAAATGACAACTGAGGTATAAAGTCGACAACACCGTGGACATTGAAACGCTGCCAACAACAGTGCGACGTTCGTTGGGACTTTCGCATTACCGCTGGTTATTAAACACTTCGTGGTCAGATATTTTGCCTGTGAACCATTGAGGGCGCCCAAGATAACAGCTACACGTAATATTATTTCTGAAAAGTAACAGAACACTCGCCGCGCTACAAGAACCTCGATATTAAGAATGGAACAACGCAGAGAACAGCGAACGCTCAGTCCGTTGAGAGCATGGATTCCTCCGCCATTCTACGAATAATTTCATCGAAATTAAAAACAGTTTTGTCTGAAGGGTGGCCCAGTAAGTCGTAGTTCACAAGAATCATGGTGTAGAAGATCACAATTTCCACTATTAATTTAGAACGAAACAGCTCCTGTTGTAAGTGGTTTCGTCAGCCACCCGCGTCTGATTTCGGCCTTCAATAATGGCATTAACAAGTAGAAAAAGGATTCAGTACTTACACCATCGTCAGCTGATCAGTGGTTTATGTTGCCCACAATTATACTTAAATGTTTCTGTCATTTTAGTCACTACGAAGTTACTGAAGTAAGTAATTAGAATTATGCGTGAAATCAACCCACGTACATCTTGCAAGCGCATATTTAAGAAACTGGGAATATTAACAATAGGTTCACTCCATCTCGGTCTTTAATAAGGTTAGTGTAACGCGATTCCGCGACTTTAATGTGTCCCATAGAGGCTATTCGTGAAAGTGAAAATGTATCATCTATATCCCTGGCGCATCAAAAAGTATGTAAAGTGAAGTAGTACATGGTGCCTACCTACATGTGGGACTGGAGAAGGCGACACTACCCCGAGACCACAGGCGCCAGGTGTTTGAAACCCTCCCCCGTCTCCCTATTCAACCAGAGCATCACGAAGGCTTCTATTGAAAAAGAGCAAAAGCATTTTGTGTACAAGGGGCCATGCTTCTTATACAGTCCTTTTATATGGATGATCTGGTGAGTTTGAGGCCATGTCGTGCCACAGAACTAAATTTAAGAGAGAGTAAACAGGACAATTTTATGTAAGACAATTCATACTTTCAGATTAGTAATTTTTAAAGGCAGATTATTTTGGTGCCTCAGTGGCAACAATACTTCGTTACTATTTGCAAAGCACTCGTATATCTGTTTGTATAACAAAATAAAAACGGGTGGTATGTCTTATTTGTTGTTGCTGTTGTTGTTGTTGTGGTCTTCAGTCCTGAGACTGGTTTGATGCAGCTCTCCATGCTACTCTATCCTGTGCAAGCTTCTTCATCTCCCAGTACCTACTGCAACCTACATCCTTCTGAATCTGCTTAGTGTATTGATCTCTTGGTCTCCCTCTACGATTTTTACCCTCCACGCTGCCCTCCAATGCTAAATTTGTGATCCCTTGATGCCTCAGACATATCCTACCAACCGATCCCTTCTTCTAGTCAAGTTGTGCCACAAACTTCTCTTCTCCCCAATCCTATTCAATACCTCCTCATTAGTTACGTGATCTACCCACCTTATCTTCAGCATTCTTCTGTAGCACCACATTTCGAAAGCTTCTATTCTCTTCTTGTCCAAACTGGTTATCGTCCATGTTTCACTTCCATACATGGCTACACTCCATACAAATACTTTCAGAAACGACTTCCTGACACTTAAATCTATACTCGATGTTAACAAATTTCTCTTCTTCAGAAACGATTTCCTTGCCATTGCCAGTCTACATTTTATATTCTCTCTACTTCGACCATCATCAGTTATTTTACTCCCTAAATAGCAAAACTCCTTTACTACTTTAAGTGTCTCATTTCCTAATGTAATCCCCTCAGCATCACCCGATTTAATTTGACTACATTCCATTATCCTCGTTTTGCTTTTGTTGATGTTCATCTTATATCCTCCTTTCAAGACACTGTCCATTCCGTTCAACTGCTCTTACAAGTCCTTTACTATCTGTGACAGAATTACAATGTCATCGGCGAACCTCAAAGTTTTTACTTCTTCTCCATGAATTTTAATACCTACTCCGAATTTTTCTTTTGTTTCCTTTACTGCTTGCTCAATATACAGATTGAATAACATCGGGGAGAGGCTACAACCCTGTCTGACTCCTTTCCCAACCACTGCTTCCCTTTCATGCCCCTCGACTCTTATAACTGCCATCTGGTTTCTGTACAAATTGTAAATAGCCTTTCGCTCCCTGTATTTTACCCCTGCCACCTTAAGAATTTGAAAGAGAGTATTCCAGTTAACGTTATCAAAAGCTTTCTCTAAGTCTACAAATGCTAGAAACGTAGGTTTGCCATTTCTTAATGTTTCTTCTAAGATAAGTCGTAAGGTTAGTATTGCCTCACGTGTTCCAACATTTCTACGGAATCCAAACTGATCTTCCCCGAGGTCCGCTTCTACCAGTTTTTCCATTCGTCTGTAAAGAATTCGCGTTAGTATTTTGCAGCTGTGACTTATTAAACTGATAGTTCGGTAATTTTCACATCTGTGAACACCTGCTTTCTTTGGGATTGGAATTATTATATTCTTCTTGAAGTCTGTGGGTATTTCGCCTGTCTCATACATCTTGCTCACCAGATGGTAGAGTTTTGTCATGACTGGCTCTCCCAAGGCCATCAGTAGTTCTAATGGAATGTTGTCTACTCCCGGGGCCTTGTTTCGACTCGGGTCTTTCAGTGCTCTGTCAAACTCTTCACGCAGTATCTTATCTCCCATTTCATCTTCATCTACATCCTCTTCCATTTCCATAATATTGTCCTCAAGTACATCGCCCTTGTATAAACCCTCTATATACTCCTTCCACCTTTCTGCCTTCCTTTCTTTGCTTAGAACTGGGTTGCCATCTGAGCTCTTGATATTCATACAAGTGGTTCTCTTCTCTCCATAGGTCTCTTTAATTTTCCTGTAGGCAGTATCTATCTTACCCCTAGTGAGACAAGCCTCTACATCCTTACATTTGTCCTCTAGCCATCCCTGCTTAGCCATTTTGCACTTCCTGTCGATCTCATTTTTGAGACGTTTGTATTCCTTTTTGCCTGCTTCATTTACTGCATTTTTATATTTTCTCCTTTCATCAATTAAATTCAATATTTCTTCTGTTAGCCAAGGATTTCTATTAGCCGTCGTCTTTTAACCTACTTGATCCTCTGCTGCCTTCACTACTTCATCCCTCAGAGCTACCCATTCTTCTTCTACTGTATTTCTTTCCCCCATTCCTGTCAATTGTTCCCTTATGCTCTCCCTGAAACTCTCTACAACCTCTGGTTCTTTCAGTTTATCCAGGTCCCATCTCCTTAAATTCCCGCCTTTTTGCAGTTTCTTCAGTTTCAATCTACAGCTCATAACCAATAGATTGTGGTCAGAATCCACATCTGCCCCTGGAAATGTCTTACAATTTAAAACCTGGTTCCTAAATCTTTGTCTTACCATTATGTAATCTATCTGATACCTTTTAGTATCTCCAGGATTCTTCCAGGTACACAACCTTCTTTCATGATTCTTGAACCAAGTGTTAGCTATGATTAAGTTATGCTCTGTGCAAAATTCTACAAGGCGGCTTCCTCTTTCATTTCTTCCCCCCAATCCATATTCACCTACTATGTTTCCTTCTCTCCCTTTTCCTACTGACGAATTCCAGTCACTCATGACTATTAAATTTTCTGTCTTACCATTATGTAATCTATCTGATACCTTTTAGTATCTCCAGGATTCTTCCAGGTATACAACCTTCTTTCATGATTCTTGAACCAAGTGTTAGCTATGATTAAGTTATGCTCTGTGCAAAATTCTACAAGGCGGCTTCCTCTTTCATTTCTTCCCCCCAATCCATATTCACCTACTATGTTTCCTTCTCTCCCTTTTCCTACTGACGAATTCCAGTCACTCATGACTATTAAATTTTCGTCTCCCTTCACTTCCTGAATAATTTCTTTTATCTCGTCATACATTTCATCTATTTCCTCATCATCTGCAGAGCTAGTTGGCATATAAACTTGTACTACTGTAGTAGGCATGGGCTTTGTGTCTATCTTGGCCACAATAATGCGTTCACTATGCTGTTTGTAGTAGCTAACCCGCACTCCTATTTTTTTATTCATTATTAAACCTACTCCTGCATTACCCCTATTTGATTTTGTATTTATAACCCTGTAATCACCTGACCAATAGTCTTGTTCCTCCTGCCACCGAACTTCACTAATTCCCGCTATATCTAACTTTAACCTATCCATTTCCCTTTTTAAATTTTCTAACCTACCTGCCCGATTAAGGGATCTGACATTCCACGCTCCGATCCGCAGAATGCCAGTTTTCTTTCTCCTGATAACTGTGTCTTTTATTTAACGATCTGAAATAATATCTCCATATGATTACATCCAGTGTAGCCAACCAGTCAAGAAATAAAATTAGAAAATATTGACAAAAAATACTTTGTTTCAATAATGTTAGGTTGCCTTGAAAATTAAAAATTGACACAGAAAAAATCTCAACAGTTGAGTAACTCCTGGTAGTGATTCATAAAAACAACCAGCAAAAGTTCCACTGATTAGGACTCATCACAGTGGAGAAACAAAAAATAACTTTTTGAAATTCAAATTAAAAATTGTAATTGAAATTAAAAGCTCTTGTTCAATTTTTATGCCATTTATAACATTTTGTTTGCTTACAAAACTTCACGCAAGTACATGTTCACGGATTTCTTTATTTATTTTTATGCCTTCTATTTTTTTAAAGTCGACTTGGATGATTAAAGTTAAATGAAATGTAATTATATGAAGTGCCTTAATTTACTGTGAGGGGATAATATCGATTCATACTTTTACTGCGCCATTTGATATGCTTATGTATGACTAAGAATGTTTACGCTGGGATCTGTAATTGTAAAGTGGTGATGAATGCCCGAGGCAGGATTCGAACCTGCGACCGTAGCAGTCGCGCGGTTCCGGACTGAAGCGCCTAAAACCGCTCGGTCACCACGGCCGCCGATGAATGTGAGAATTTGTAACGGTGAAGTAACGTAGGTGTGCATAGCTGTTATTTTAAAATTGAAATGTGGACTTCCAGCGTATCGGACGATACCATGATGGCTATACACTGTGTAGCACCACTTATTGTGCTGATGGAGAAGATTGTGTAATGATGTAAACATACTGTCGGAAAAACAGCAGGGAGGGCGGGTCATGAGCCGTGCTTGGATAGCTCAGTCCACAGAGCACTTGCCTGCGAAAGACAAATGTCCAGAGTTCGAGTCTCGGTCCGGCACACAGTTTCAATCTCCCAGAAAGTTTCATATTGCTTACACTCCGCTGCAGAGTGAAAATTTCATTCTGTGTAGGTGTGTTGTTATTCCAAGTATTGCAAATCTTGGTTATAATTGGGCATACTGTTATGTTAGTTGCTGTATCCTAGTATTTTCGGTCCCATCTTTTGCAGATCCGAAGATAGCAACAGAGAAATGCCGAAACTGGTTATCTATATGAATAAATGATTTTAATGATCTTGGAAGCTGAAATTTATTCCGTGTTTTGAAGTACAAGTGAGTACGCCTGTGGTATAGTAAGTCTGTATTCTCCATAGTATTCTAGAATCACTCTGAATGCGTTCTGAAGAAAGCCACAGGGAAATGGTAAACCACTGTTGTGGTTAAATTGCGAAGTCGGGGGGGGGGGGGGGGGGGGTTTGTGTCACTATGGGAACTGTATGCTGGGCAGGTAAAGTGCAGCCATTTTTTTTTTTTTTTTTTTTTTGCTGGGAACAGGCGCCGAAATCAGCGAGCAATACGAGGAAGAGAGAGAGAGAGAGAGAGAGAGAGAGCAGATTGCGGATTCTATGTATTTTGACAGTGTTGAACAAATCTTCACATCCTCCTTGACCGTAGGGTTGCACTGAATCCACTGCCGGGACAAGGAAAAGGCACAGTTCCCGTGAACAGTCTGACAACCAAACAGACCAACGTTACGCAGCAATTGCTAAAGCTACAATCCTACCAATCGCACTGGGCAATGCTAGATCTTCCTTTTAGTACAACCGCAATCACAGTTAGAAACGTGAGAGGATTCTGTAACAAATAGAAAGTATGCGCCCCAGATTCGAGGCGGGGCAAGTGGTCCCCTATTGACACTCCCACAACCTTGTAGACTCCTGTGGACGATTTGGACATGTGTTCCTGTTTTCCCAACACGGGTTTCTTGCTGCTGGGTTGGAGCTTCAGTTCAGGACACAGTTCTCACCTCTGAAAATACAGGGTGTTTATGAATGAATACCGGGGTTTTAACGCTTTATCACATTTATTACATTAAACTTACAGTTATAAATGATGTGTCATGTGAAAGAGCAACTCAAACAGTTTTACCAAGAACCTTATAAATGTTCAATGTGAGCACCATTTGTCACATGGCACAGATCAAGTCTATAGCCGAGTTCTTCCCAAACGTTGATAAGCGTGTCTTCAGTTATTGTAGCAACAGCTGCTTCAATCCGGTTTCTTAATTCAGGGAGGTCTGCTGGTAGCGGAGGCACGTACACACGGTCCTTGATGAAGGAAAAAATCGCATGGCGTTAGGCCTGGTGAACGTGGAGGCCATGCAAAGCAAGCCCTGTCATTGAGCTGGATAGGCCGCAAGGGGCCCAATAATAGGGCTTGCTTTGCATGGCCTCCACGTTCACCCGACCTAACGCCATGCGATTTTTTCCTTTCGGGCTTCATCAAGGATCGTGTTTATGTGTCTCCGCTACCAGCAGACCTCCCTGAATTAGGAAATCGGATTGAAGCAGCTGTTGCTACAATCACTGAAGACACACTTATCAATGTTTGGGAAGAACTCGGCTATACACTTGATCTGTGCCGTGTGAAAAATGGTGCTCACATTGAACGTGTTAAAAACAGTGCTCACATTGAACATTTATAAGGTTCTTGGTAAAACTGTTTGAGTTGCTCTTTCATTTGACGTATCATTTATAACTGTAAGTTTAATATAATAAATACTATAAAGCGTTAAAACCCCGATATTCATTTATAAACAGCCTGTATTATTGCTACACGATCCAGCAAACCTGGTGCTATGTTTCTTTGTTTAATTCCACCAGTAATGCGGTTACAGTGGTAACGTCCGTGCTTAGGACAATGACTCTGGAACGGCACGCTTTTAATGGGTTTGTTGCAGAGCTTCCAGCCGCGCAGAGGGAACAGTGTGGCTACGCCTGGTGAACAGCCGGCGTGGGCAGCGAGCGGTCACGCCTGAGGGGGCATCCGGCACAATGGGTCAGCGGCGGTGGCCGACCGTGGCGGGCACAGACTGCGGACAGTACTGCACAGTACAGTACAGTACAGTACAGTAGCTACGGTAGTACCAGACCACAGCAGGGCAGCCCGCGACAGCGGGACGAGCCAACTGGGCCGCGTTCCACTCAAGGACACGCCAGCCTCGCCCACGGCCTTCTGTCCTGACTCACTGGCATTGGAAAGTCAATACTGATTACCCGGATAATTATACCGCACGCATTATAGAGACCCCCCAGTGGAGAAATGAACTCTCTTGACAGCACAGGCGGGAATGGGGGGAAGGGGGTGGTGCAAGTTTTACGAACGGACATGATATTTATAGCTACTTCGAATGATTTACAGAACAGTGGAGTGGCTGGTAGAAGCCGTAATCAAGGAAGATCAGTCTGGGTTCCAGAGGAATGCATGAATAGGCGAGCCAGTATGGATCCTACGATTTACCTCAGAACAGTCGTTTTCAAACTTTTTGACCCGAACGTAAACACGAAATGGCAATGCCTGTGTTACTAAGCAGTACATTGCAACATTATTTCGGACATGCTTGCATAACACAGGCACTGTTACTTCGATTTATTCTCCAATAGCTAGTCCTTGGTTCTCAATAAATATGTTCTTCGTGGACGTGAGGGTGCAGGTTGAGACACAGCAACGACGACCTGAGGAAGTTTGGGTCTCGCTGTGATTCACGCTCAAATGGGCGTTTAAGGCGACCGATCTCGTAAGGTGGTAAACCTGGGTTCGAGTACGGTCGGACAAAAATTTTCATTGTCATCATTCTATTATATGGCAGGAGGTGGCTCATAATCGCAACTGCGAATACATTTCCTAAGCATAAATACCTGCGGCTCCTTTTCCACATTACATTTGACTCGAATTGTGCGATAAATTAAGTTTCGAAGAAAACGAATATGAGATGTTATTAAATGATAATTAAATGGACACCCTAACTGCAAACAGGCGTTGATGTGCTTCATTGGGGACATGTTGAAAATGTGTGCCCCGACCGTGGTAGATTAATCTGCCACGAGTAATGAGTACGATGGGCAAACATCTATTAGGCGCACTACGAATGTAGTGGTGTGGACATGTTGGGAATGTGGGTCTCACGGGGAGCGTGCAAGGTATAAGTCCCTGCAGTCGCGCTATCGTCTGTGCCCTCGGTGGCTCAGATGGATAGAGCGTCTGCCATGTGAGCAGGAGATCCCGGGTTCGAGTCCAGGTCCGGGGACACATTTTCAACATGTCCCCAATGAAGTACATCAACGCCTGTTTGCAGCTAGGGTGTCTATTTAATTATCATTTCATTTCTAGCAAAGCTGCATGGTCATCAACGGTAACTGTTCTTTCGGGAACAGATACTACCGTCAAGTATAATGAGATGTTACTGCTTTCGGTTCTAGGCGCTCAGTCCTGAACCGCGGGACTGCTACGGTCGCAGGTTCGAATCCTGCCTCGGGCGTGGATGTGTGTGATGTCCTTAGGTTAGTTAGGTTTAATTAGTTCTAAGTTCTAGGCGACTGATGACCTCAGAAGTTAAGTCGCATAGTGCTCAGAGCCATTTTGTTACTGCTTTATTAACTGTCGACATAACACATTATAACACGTTTAAATGTTATTAGACCTTATTCTTGGAACGAATTCGCACCTTTTTGTCCGTGAGCATTCGCGATATATATTTTGTGTTGATTCATGTCTATGCTGCAAAATTCACCTCGCGTAAGTTGCAAAAGGTATCAAAACTCATAAGGCCTTGTTAACTACTACCAGCTGCTCCGATATCATCAAGCTCCAAAACTACAAGCAGTGATGAGGAAAGTAACTCCAGTTTCAATGTGGAGTCTGAAGAACTAAAACAGGAAGACCAGGGTTTAAAGTTCAATCGACGATAATATTTTTGCAGAGAGTGCACAAGCTCGTATTGGGTAATGATGGCGCAGAAACATGTTACCTTCTTTGTTTTTCGCACTCTTTTTTTCTGCATTTGCACATATACATGTTTTACAAGATAAATACTGTGTTTTGCAACCTTCAGTGTCCTTTTCAAAGGTATCATCCAGATATTCGTTCTAATTGATTTAGGAAAACCTGACCTGTACAGTTGGGCGAGTATTTGAAACTGGTACCACCAACGCAAGTCCAGTCCTCTTACCAAATAAACGACTTCTTCTTCTTCTTCTTTTTCTTTTTCCTCCTCCTCCTCCTCCTCCATCACCACCTCTTCACTTACGAAATGTTACACTGCACACATTTACAGGCGTGTAATATACGCCAATCTCCATTACGACAGGACATTCTGAAAAAGGAGTTATACAACGATATTTGCGGATAAATCTAAAGGTATTATCTATACGGTTATATTTTTCCCGCTACGTGGAAAAAAAGTTCACGTCGCGCCATCTGTATACAAATGAAACTAAGCGAACCTAATCTACAGTAATATATTCATGGAAAATCGACATGTAAACCCTTGCCCAAAGTGAAAAATTTGTCGAAATGTATATGTAATCGATTTTCTGAACGTTATTATTCGAGTTGGCACCGAGGCGATGTATTTATACTAATTTCTTCGAACCATTTGTTCTATAACGCGGATCTAAATTTCGAGGTAAGAAAAACCTAGCCAGCAATCTCGAGGTACGCCTTGAAACAAAGGCAGTGTAGCACATTCTCCACCCCGTATGAGGCACGTACCGCAGTACGTCTGGACAGAACTGCCAGCACACGATATGTAGCGGTAGTGTAAGAAACCGGACTCGTTTATTCCGAGCTGCGCTCTGGACAACATTCCATTGTCAGCTGGCGTTAGATGCTGCTGCTGCCCTACAGCCTTGAAGATGTCTGATCATGGCGTTTTTTGTTTTGTCATCATTTGTTTGACGCGTTAATTTGTCGTGTCAGCTGTGGGGTTGTCACACTAATTTCGCTAAAATGTCTGAGAGCTGTGTCTACTGCCTGTGATAGCTGGAGTGGTCACTGCAACAAGTAGATATCTACTAATACCAGTATTTCTGGCCCCTGTTTTGACCACAAACGTGCTAGATTATTCCTACAAATCGGTCAGGGGCCTCTACCGAGCAGCCGAGCCCCGCAACCATTGCCAAAAAGATGGACATACAGAGGTATGCGAATTTGTTGAATGTAGGTGACCCTAATGGATGTACGTATAGCCTGATGCCTTGACTGAGTTATCGATGATTAGGGGCGGGAGTAGGTAAAATTCGATGCCCCCCCCCCCCCCCCCCGATACGGCTTATGAGCTTAACGCCCCCTATGACGGATATCACCATCTACATCAGCAGTGTCATATGCCCCCCACTCCAGGGGCATTGCGCATGGGTCTGGAATTTTATCCACGACATTGGCTCTGAGTCTGGCGATCAGAGGCTTAAGCCACCGCCCCTCCACCCCTAGCTAAGACAAACAGTTGTGTTGAAAATTTTTCTACCGTAAGCATCAAAAGCAGTTGCCTTAGAGACGAGCGTTACCGCACAGGCGTGCTTTAGCGACCTCGGTTAAGGAGGCGGACACACAGATAAAGATTGGTAGGAGGTGGAACCAAGAGTCGAATATCTGACTCAGTGGGATCTCCCAGATGTGTTTAATAACACTGAGCTCAATTGACATTTGGGACAACGGTTTATTTTTGTGTGTGTAGGGGCGGGGGGGGGGGGGGGAGGGGGAAGGGGGCTCCTTGGTACAGCTCGCCTGTTTGACGCCAGATGCACAAGTTCAGAGACTGCATTCCTACATATTTCGCTCATTACATACGATACCAGACGCCACATTTCGCCCCAAGTAATCCTCCAATACGCCAGACTACCTGTATCACCTGTCTAAGCCGAGTCCTTTTGACGAGTCAGAGATGCCATTTCCTGCGGTACTGGTGCGTGCCGCGACCCATCAGTCCAAGTGATGTTTTCCCTTGCTTCGATCTGCATCTGCCATCTTCGACCTCAAGTGATTTGGGCGAAATCGCGAACACCCTCGGTCAAAGTGGCCATGCCAGCATTTGACCACTGGTTGGTTGGGTTGATTTGGTGGAAGAGGCCAAACAGCGAGGTCATCGGTCTCTTGACCACTGGTCTTACAGCTTAAGAGTACAGTGCTCTAACAACTGACCCCCTTCTCTTGGTGCGGAGTATACGGGTTTGTTTGCGTGGCCACTCCGCAGCAAGCACAGAAACATTAGTTTTGTACATTATCATGTTACACGTTTGTAAATAAACAAAAATCTAGGTTAAAACGATGAGATTAATAGGTATACCTGTTAAGTGCTCACGATTTTAAGCACTGCTGCTCACTATGTTTTGCCTGAGTCCTTTGTCACATGCAGTAAGCAATAACCGAGAGCAGACCGTCGTCACAGTTAGCTTACGGATTCACACGCGGTTGCGGCCGAAGCGGATGGCGCGTCCACACTTTGCGGTACATCGGCTGCCGTGAAAGCAGAGATCCGCAGCCACTTTCAGTTTTCACACGCCGCGAGCTCCGTCGACAGCACAGAACAGTACAGTATAGTACAGTACAGCACAGTAAGCACGAGCATAGCGAGAACTGTGCCGCCCATGTCCGAGTGCACTCTTTAAACTAGTCCCACTGGTCCGAAACTCGATAATCGATAATCTTCGCGATAACGACGTTCTGAGAGGCAGCACGTTATAACTTTCAACTGGGACAGTAACGAGTCTGTCATATTTACCGAAGCCTGCAGACAAATGTCCACAAGATAAAAGCATCTGCATAAGGATCTCTTCAATGTGTGCTACTTCGATCAGCAGATATCAGAGATAGCATTGAAAATTTAAAGCATTTGTATATTCTCGCCGCGACCTACAAAACAAAGTCCAAATCAACTTCGTTAAACCTAAAGTCTTGCAAGGTATGAACCAACAAAAGAAAACATATCAGTTTTATCACGTATTTAATCATACTAAACTTTAGAGTTAAGCTTTATATGTACATCAGCATCGTTTCCAGAAACGTCGATATTGCGAAATTTATCTCGCACTCTTCACAGTCCATTCGGCGTTTTTAGATTTTCGAAATGCTTTTGATTCAGTACCACATACATGTCAAATAGAGAAAATAGAACCGTACATAATATTTAATCATGCTTACAACTGGACTAAAATTTTCTTTACAGGCACAATGCAAAAATTCATCAAATGTTCAAATGTGTGTGAATTCCTAAGGGAAAAAACTGCTTAGGTCATCAGTCCCTAGACTTTCACACTACTTAAACTAACTTATGCTGAGAACAACTCACACACCCATGCCCGAGGGAGGACTCGAACCTCCGACGGGAGGGGCCGTGCAGTCCGTGACATAACGCCTCAAATCACGCGGACACTCCGCGCGGCATCAATTCATCCTATAAGGAGAACTGTCTACAAATCTGAAATAATACAGTAGTAGAAATCAGTATATAGTCATGGATAGTTGTAGTAAAATTAACATTTTCTGTCGGAACACCTGTGCACGGTGTATGTGCAATAGTATGAGATCCACTATACCAGCAATGCAGTCAAATGGTATCGCATTTGATAGCTAGACATCAGCGGTTCAGGTGGCAGAGGATGGAACTTGGTAAAAGGCTCTCTGCGGTGTTAACGTGTGCATAATTGCCTTTCGCGCAGATAGGAAAAAAGACACAATTATTGACGGCGCGTGTTGTGTACTTAAACTTCGATTTAACAATATCACGCGGAAAAGTTATCCTGTGATGAGAAAGCAAAACTCTGTGCATACAAGAAAGTGGGCCACTCTGATCGTCAAATCGCCAAGAAGACGAACCGTTCAAACGCATTAATTGATAATTTCGTTAGATTGGGCCCACAATATGGACAGAACGGAAAGTACGGGCAAAGCAGAGAATTATTTGTGGCATCTAAACGGTTACTTTTGTGGAAATCGATGGCCACAAACCGTTATTATTCTCAGCCTGTCACTCATTAACAGTTGCGAGTAACTTCCAGATGTGTACGAAAAATTTGGCAAATGAAAACATCTTGCATTCAAAAAACCACTGCAGACACCTCCGCTAACACCCAAACACAAATAGGCTAGATTGGAGTTTGTTGAAAAACGTATGTCATGGACTTCAGAATGGGATAAAGCGATCTTCAGTGATGAGAATAATTTAAATGGCCGGATGGATATCAGTATTACAGGCGTGAGCTGAGAACAGATGAGCGGGTAATAATGAGCAGACATTTTGCTGGTGAAAGTGTTACGATTTGGGGAGCTTTCTGCCCTAAAGGTAAGCCACGTATTGCTTGGCTGAACATTAGAATGAATTCTGATATGTAGACTGAGATGCTAGAGGCAGAACTGACTATAATATATAAAGACCTATTGGACGAAAGACTAACGTTACAGCAAGATAATGCATCTGTGCATGTCGGCCGCTGTGGCCGAGCGGTTCTAGGCGCTTCAGTCTGGACCCGCGCGATCATCACGGTCGCAGGTTCGAATCCTGCCTCGGGCATGGATGTGTTTGATATCCTTAGGTTGGTTAAAAATGGTTCAAATGGCTCTTAGCACTAGGGGACTTAACTTCTGAGGTCATCAGTCCCCTAGAACTTAGAACTACTTAAACCTAACTAACCTAAGGACATCACACACATCCATGCCCGAGGCAGGATTCGAATCTGCGACCGTAGCGGGCGCGCGGCTCCAGATTGCAGCGCCTAGAACCGCTCAGCCACCCCGGCCGGTTTTGGGTTAGTTAGGTTTAAGTAGTTCTAAGTTCTAGGGGACTGATGACCCCCAGATGTTAAGTCCATAGTGCTCAGAGCCATTTGAACCATTTTTGGCCGCATATGGTAATAACGCCACCATAGTTCTCGTTTACACATTTGCCGCACGCAAGTAGGAAAGACACAAATGCCACCCAAATCCCTTACCTACACGTTGGTGCTTACACACCTGCATCGCAGTCGCGATACGTTTCAGCAAAGGCCTCAAACAGAAGCTTTTAGATCGGCCCCTATACATACTTTTGACAAAAGACTTACGAAGTACGTTTACTATGTGGAGGGGAGATAAGTAATTCTCTTTTCTTTTCTTTTTGCTCACTCCGTATGTCTGTAAGTACTGTCAGAAAAGACTCACGCTCCACCTACGTATGCTAATGGTTGTACATGAGAGAGACTCATCAGGTGGGGAGGCGGCTACTTCGTTTACTTTCCTCCCTGAAGCATCCGAAAATACCGGCCGCGTGCACGCCGCATGGCTGGCAAGATTCCCGGACAAAATCCAAACAAATAGCGCCGCAGCCAAACGTTTTGGGCACTGCCTACATTCCTTACGACAAAAGCACGGCGTCCCGATGTGGAGTTCATTGCTCCTCTGCCTCTGTCGAAAAGTTAAGGCCACGAAACTCGTTTCGGGTATCCCGTGGTGGTGAAACAGAAGACAACTCAATCTGGATGGTCCGATTGATACTTAGTTCATTACCAGGTGTCCTGGCGGACTGATAATTCCATTTTTCTGGAAAAAAATCTGGACTACTGACCCAGTCGACATCGTGACATACTGCCAGCAACAGTTTATGCCTGGTCTTCATCCACTCTTACGGGGATGAATAGCAGTGTGACTTAAAGAGTGATAATTGCATGTTGACGTCTATGGGTCAGAGTAGAAAGTACGGCAGCTGTTCCGTTAGTGGTATGTGGCTGTGCGTTAGGTGGGATACGTAGACGTCACGTTACGTAGCAGTACAAGGTGGGAAGGCAGGAGGATGATTCGGACTTCACGACCCCTCGGCGAGGAGGTGATTAAGGACGTACCATCAGCTAGGATGGTATAGGGATGTGGAAGAAAATCGGCCCTGGGTTTTCCATAGGAACCGTGCCGCTGACTTTCTGACCGTGGACTTTGCGACCCATGATGTTAATAATCTGTTTCAGACCACAGTTATTTCAGCTGTGGATCTTCCGACCATTTCAGTAATGAAAACATCCCTTCTTATTGTATCCTGTCTTAGGCATGGCTATGCACATACTAGATAGGCAAGTGAAAATTTTTATATTTATTTACTTTTATTTTTTCTTCTTTACGCAACATTACAGCAGCAAATGATTACACTTTTGTCTTTATTTGATCACTTTTAGTTTCTCGTTCAATTTTTGTAAGAAAGACAGATTTTAGACGTCACCTTAAATCCCCCAAGGTTTGATGATTACGTGTTCAAGGGACTAAACAATGGGGGCCATCAGTACGTCCTTATCATCAGAGAAATATGACAACAGGTAAAGAGCGAAAACATTGGGGTCTAGGCTCCTCAAACTATGTAAGCAAGTCAAAGAGAATCCCCAGAGACCTTACATAGTTTTATAATGTCTTTTAACCTTTTGTCGAGATTTATGTACCTTTTTCTTAACTTTTTTAAATTTCAAATACAGCATTTCCTGCGGCCAGCTTCAGCATCGTCCGTGGTGCTGTGCCGCTGGTTAAAAACATTCCATATTTCAACTAGTATACCGATATTTTCCATCCACTGATTGAGCATAAAGTCTGCAAATTGCGAGACCTTTTCTCCACTGGGAATTTGCTCCATTATTACCGTCCACGCTTCATCAATACTGTTTACTGAAAGATGTGGCGCGGCAGCGCACATGCGGCAAACCTATCGGACTTCTTGTTATCCCACATTCTTCTGTTCATACCAGGTCTCGTATTTTCTTCGATGGAC
The DNA here is from genome assembly GCF_023864345.2 of Schistocerca serialis cubense. NCBI lineage: Eukaryota > Metazoa > Arthropoda > Insecta > Orthoptera > Acrididae > Schistocerca > Schistocerca serialis. The sequence continues at coordinate 875,295,365 of NC_064639.1, forward strand.
AGTGGTTGTAAGTGAAAACTGCAACTGGGAAGGGTTATTTCGGGGAACACTGTTTTTACAGCTTTAAATAAAGACTACAGCCATTCCGAAGTCTAACGCCCAGCTTTCGGTTATCAACCCATGCATCTTATTTTCTAATAAAAAAAAATAATCTTTGACCGGCATTCTGAATTTTGTCTGGGAGCATAGCAAACAAAAGAGGAAATACTTTCGTCTCCTCTTCTGTGCTTCCGAAATTTGGAAATTTGTGGTAAGGTCTTATGGGACCAAACTGCAGAGGTCACCGGTCATTGAGTCTACACACTACTTAATCTAACTTAAACTAACTTACGCTATGGACAACGCACACATCCATGCCCGAGGGAGGACTCGAACCTCGACCTCCGACGGGGGGCAGCCGCACGGACCGTGACAAGACGCCTCAGATAGCGCGGCTACCCCGCGCGGCTGTGCTTCCGATCTCGACACGTATTCTGCACAGTTGTTTGAATTGTTTCGAACAACCGTGAAATGTTCTGTCCACAAGAACAGTTCCATATTCACACAGAATTTTCTCCGCTTCTTCTCGACCAAAAAACGGGCTTTTTTGTCACGAATAGACCTATCGTCAATTTACAAAAAACTGTTACCTTCTCGTAATTTCAAAATGTCTTCGTTCAGTTGAATCTCCGACCCAGTGCGAGGGTTCCAGCTCGTCCCAAGTGCTCCTATTCTTTCTTTACACAATCTAGTCTTGCAGTTTTCATAATTCGGCATATTTGCGACGAAATCTAAACCTTTATCTTTCAAATTTTAGAATTCTTCTCTGAAACATTGGAGAACTGGAACTGTCTTTTTTCCGCAGACTCTTTTCCTGCAGTTATGCATTCGTTTTTTAATCTACACGCGTTTCGTCAGGAGGGCAAGAATGTCGCTGCTCAGTTATGACGCTGCCGTTTGCAATTTTCAAACGGTCTCAGCACTTACTCCGTTCGGAATTCGCACACAGCCACTTCGTACCGTCGTCATATTTTCTGTGCACCCGCTAGCGATGACCAACGTCGAGAAGACACGACTTCTCTTTCATTGTAGTAATTATTTCTGTTGGAGTGTATAGAACTCTAGTATCTTAGGACAACAAAGCTATACCGAAATGAAGGCTGCCGGCATTCCCTGATTGTGATAACACATCCGCTGTTGCGGAATAACTGGCAGTGTTGGGACGCTCTGGTCAGAAACCCCACGGTGCAGAGCTGGTTGGTCAAAAGTGCTTTGGTACCTGTTGCACGTACAATAGGGCAGGAAAGGCCACAGTCGCAAAGTCCATGTAACCCAGTGGTCAAAAAACCTTTCTGAGATCGTTACCCTTGAATGCAGCCAGATATTACCTAGTAAAGCCCCCCGCCCCCACCACTCCTCCTACCATATCAACATTACTGTCTAACTTAACTTTAGAATGAAAATGAATTGTCCTTGAAGACTTGCATTTTTAAATTCTCCATCTATCGCTTACGCTTGAGTCCCGCAGCGATCGCAGGGTCGGCGTGGTTACAACGGATTTGACAATGTTAAGTGTTAGGCATGGCCGGATGCCCTTCCTGCCGCCACCCCGTACCCCCAGGGACGGAATCAGTTTACCCCAACTGTCTGCGTCTATCGTAAATCGTGAGATAGTGCTAACGTGTTTCAAATGTCTGTGACGCGTGTAACTGAGGTGGAACGTGAGGACCAGCCTGGTATTCACCTAGGGGGATGTGGAAAACCACCTGAAAACCACATCCAGGCTGGCCAGCACACCGGCCCTCGTCGTTAATCTGCCGGGCGGATTCGATCCTGGGCCGGCGCGCCTACCCGAGTCCAGGAAGCAGCGCGTTAGCGCTCTCGGCAACCCTGGCGGGTACTTGCATTTTTAAACTGACGGAAGATAAATCATACTTAGTTTTCACAGGTGTTTCATTAAACATGAATAATGATTCAATCAGTGAGTTGTTGCTGTTTATTACTGAGAACATTTTTTAAAAGAATGATAAAGCAATTTTCAGTTCATCACGAGCGTTACCTGGAACTGCTTTTCAGAAAGGAAAGCTAACTATCCACATTGAGGAGTGACACTTGTCACAAAGCATGCTTCCTCTGCACCACCTTTCTTCCCTGCGACACCTGTGTGATCCATTCTCTGCCCTCTCATTTAAAATCAATCCAAGTAAAATGCGTGCACTGTACTTAGGCCTGCTGTTTGTACATCACTTGATTGCTGGACTCCTGATTTCCGAAATGGCAGAAATGTGAAGAGACCAAGCTCCCATGCTTTGTGCCTCACCGCTGCCACTATTATTATTATTATTGTTATTATTATTTTCAATAAAGTGTAGGTCCTACAACAGCTTAGTAGTCATTACGTACTTACTGCTGTCTATTGGTTCGTTTAGTTTTACGAAGGGAATAAAGAAGCCATTTATGTTCTATTTTGGCAGCTACCTACAACTCGCACAAGGTATTTTCATTAGATATCTAAGCCTATATGACCTACACGTCTCAATTTTACTGTCATATATGCACGGCACAAGCTGTAGTATATACCACATTACGCCACAAATTAATGCTAGTATTTGAAAAAAATGCAATTATTGGCAACTTACGTAATCAACTTATCAACCCTATTGTTTTGACCCCTCAGAAAATTACAAATCAACCCTCAGAGGGTAAATGGCCCCAGGTTGTGAATCACTGACGCAACCGAAGGGACCAACTTGGCACTGCCTTAAGGTAAACCTGGCTGTACTGTCGGGGATTTGAACCCGCCATCCTCCCGAATGCGACTCCAGCGTCTTGAACTATGTACCACGTCGGTCGGTCAGTGTGTGGTGGGACGATGTGTAACTAGCTGTATGCGAAACAAATGAAGGACAGTCCAGATGCCTGTGAAAAAACCAGGCTACTTCATGCGGCTTCTGACTTTTTACCCTCCATGCTATGACTAGGTAAACTTCTTTACGGAATTCAGGATGTTCCACTGTAATGATTCATAATACCCCATAAAAAGAAGTACAATGCTTTAGTGGCGATATAAAGCGGACCATCTGTTACTTACATGCTGTAAGTTTGTACATACTTACATGCAGCTGCGGATATCTGCGTGTTAACGTCAGGATGCTTACCTGTATAGAGAAAAGCAGATATTAATGGAACAGTTCATACCACACGTACCTAATATTTATAGCTATTTATTGTTGTACACAAGAAAATATTAATCATAGATTCTTGAAATGAAAGTAACAACGGCATTCTTCCCGGATGAGGCATTATAATTTGCCGACGCTCTTACTTTGAGTACCATACCAAGCAAGAAGTTGTTATCGGTGATGAGAGTGGTTTCAAATCAACCACAAAGCCTGTTTAGATTTTCATGGTTTCTCTAAATTACTTCGGGGAAATTAGACTACAAAATATCTCAACGTAGGCAGTCAAAAAACCACAAACTTTCAGTACAGTCGTCTTCGGCACGTCAGCAGTATTTGGATTCAACAGAACGCACGGTCCTCAAGGCTTCATGCTACTCTCTTAGCAAGTTGCGCAGTATCACAGTTCGGTTTACTGGTTGTAGTTCCAAAGCAATATATTTATCAAAGACGGATGTCTTATTACCAGCATCATTCCCAAAACACAGAGTGTTCACTATCTGCACTAATATTATTAAGATCAAAAAACCTGTCGACGAGGGAGCATAAGCCTGGATTGTGGAAATGTGGGGAAGAAAGTTGACTTCGCCCTTTGCAAAGGAGCCATTCCAACATTTGCCTTAAGTGATTTATGCAAACCACGGAAAATCTAAATGTGGATTATCGTACGGCTGTTCGAGCCACCGTCCCGAAGGCGTGTATAGTCCAGCCTCATCAGCGCTACCTCGCTCGGTAACGTTCTTATACGGTAAACTGACAACTCCCTGTCGAGCACGAAATCAATCGGAGCACGTGATTCGCAGCAGGAATTACCAGTGGCATAATGGGCTTCACATTTCCAGCATACTGGTGGTTACGGCTACTGTTCGGCAGCGGTGCCAACACCGGCTGCGCTGTAGCAGTCTCGCTCGGCTCCTCTGGCATTTATTGTCGAAGCGTTACTGCGGTTGTAGCGTTCAGTGTACATCAGTGACACCGGATAAGGAAATGCCAACCGAGTTTCGGCGACGACCTGTTAGTAAATGGACCGCGGTCTCAATGGAGCGAACCACGAGTTCAGCGTTGTATCGCAGTTGGTTGGAGCGTCACCAGCTGCAGCTCTACAATCAAAGTCATCTCGCGTCCACCTGACCTCTTCTGTAGCGTGCAGAGTGGGATGGACTCTTCAGATGACTTTTCAATGGCAATTCGCTAAGTTCCTGCGCAGTCAGCCAGCAACATCAGAGCTGTGTGCCTGTTGAACACTGGTAATCCCGTGAGACCGATATTTCCTGGAATACACAGTCTGTGTGTATGTAAATTATGGACATGATTCGCGCCTCAGACATTTATTTCGAGTACAAAAACTGTAATGTAACACCGCCAAGTTGGATGAAATACATTCTTAAAAAAAACACCAATGCACTACGAAGGAATTATACGAATGGGATGATAATCGGCAGATGTGATGTACAGGCAGAGAATATTCTATGTGCTTGCCCATGACTAAAACTGATAAAGTAATCAAGGAGCTTACGACGTATTACGGCTTGGCAATCCGACGACATTCCAATGAAGAAGGCATCTGGGCAACGTCTTTCCACAAGTGTTCGACGGATGACCACCCACAACACCAAAATTGTCGGGCTGTGGAAACTAGTTGGTGCAAGTGGCGCATTGCAGAGGCTACCAGACATCTAGACGAATATCAACATGACCAGCCGCTCTCCAAAGAAGTTCAAAAAGTGATTCATCCAATCTACGAGGCCCTTTCGGAGAACGAGTTATTGTACCGGTGCTTGGGAGGAAACACACAAAATTCAAGTGAAAGTTTGAACGCGTGCGTTTGGAAGTTAGCTCCCAAGCATTTGAATTCTGGTGCGAAGACTGTGGAGATTGCGACTTTCCTGGCAGCGAGCAGCTTCAACGAAGGGTATTCAGCAATTCTGAAGAGCATGACAACGATGTACGTCACCCTGGGACTCTATTCGACGCAGCTCACCAAGCATTCGGACGACCACCGGATTCAAGCGGCCGAAAGCCGCTTGTCATCGGCTGTACGAGCGGCTCTGGAACAGCGCAAGATGGCCCAGATCGAGCAGAACGCCATCTATGAGGAAGAGGAAGGACTAGTTTATGGACCCGGAAGAGCAGATTGAACGTTGTTGTTGTTGTTGTTGTGGTGGTCTTCAGTTCTAAGACTGGTTTGATGCAGCTCTCCATGCTACTCTATCCTGTGCGAGCTTCTTCATCTCCCAGTACCTACTGCAGCCTACATCCTTCTGAATTTGCTTAGTGTATTCATCTCGTGGTCTCCCTCTACGATTTTTACCCTCCACGCTGCCCTCCAATACTAAATTGGTGGTCCCTCAATGTCTGAGAACATGTCCTACCAACCGATCCCTTCTTCTAGTCAAGTTGTGCCACAAGCTCCTCTTCTCCCCAATTCTATGCAATACCTCCCCATTAGTTATGTGATCTACCCATATAATCTTCAGCATTCTTCTGTAGCACCACATTTCGAAAGCTTCTATTCTCTTCTTGTCAAAGCTATTTATTTTCCACGTTTCACTTTCATACATGACTCCATACAAATACTTTCAGAAACGACTTCCTGACACTTAAATCTATACTCGATGTTAACAAATTTCTCTTCTTCAGAAACGCTTTCCTTGCCATTGCCAGTCTACATTTTATATCCTCTCTACTTCGACCATCATCAGTTATTTTGTTCCCCAAATAACAAAACTCCTTTACTACTTTAAGTGTTTCATTTCCTAATCCAATTCCCTCAGCATCACCCGACTTAATTCGACTACATTCCATTATCCTCGTTTTGCTTTTGCTGATGTTCATCTTATACCCTCATTTCAAGACACTGTCCATTCCGTTCAACTGCTCTTCCAAGTCCTTTGCTGTCTGTGACAGATTGAACGTAAGTTGCATAATATTGCTACTTGTAGTAGTCAAAACTTCAAATGCGTTTTCTCGAAATGACATTTTTTTACCACGCAGTATGGTAACTTCAAATCTACTGAAACGATTGGCATGATTCTTTGTTCCCGACTAAGCTAACTAAATTGTCTAGGAGTTGTACCACTTTTATTCCGATCCGTCAACTATAAATATTTTTACTTGGCCGACAAAGTCGAAAAATCGATGAAAAAACCCTATTTTTTTCAAATGGCCGCTATTTTGTTTCCTATGGTCCAAATAACTTAAGCGAGGTACAACTCCTAAACAATCTTATATACTTCGCTAACGTCAACTGAATTTTGATTTCAGACGGGCCAGCTGACCTGTGACTACCGCGCGTAGAGGTCTACACTTCCGCCTTTGCTCTTCGACATTTCCGGTCGAAAAAATTACAGTTTGTAGAGGAAATATCAATAAAAATTTTGACCAAATTTTGCATTGATATCTGTAGCAAATCCTGAGAAAAAAATTCTCATAGAACATGCTTTTCTCGGGCCAAAGATAAAAAACCTCCCCTTAAATCGTCAAAGTTCCGAGCTGGGATGGAGAGTCCTGCCCATAATGCTCCAAACGTTCTCAATTACGGAGAGATCCGGCGACCTTGTTACCCAAGGTAGAGTTTGGCAAGAATGGATAGAAGCAGCAGAAACTCTCGCCGTGTGCGGGCGGGTATTATCTTGCTGAAATGTAAGCCCACGATGGTTGACATGAAAGGCAACAAAACGAGGCGTAGAATATCGTTAACGTTCCGCTGTGCTGTGAGAATGCCATAGATGACAACCAAAGGTGTCCTGACATGAAAGGAAGACGCGCCCCATACCATTGCTGCTGGTTGTCGGGCCGTATGCCGGCCGTCAGACAGACAGGTTGGTATCCCACCCCTGTCTGGGGCGTGTCCAGTCACGTCTTTGCTCGTCACCGGGACTCATTTCGAAGCGGGAGTCGACACTGAAGACAATTCTACTCGAGTGAGTGAGATTTCAGATCGAAGAGGTCGTGGACAGAAGTGGGGTACGAAACTGACTGTCGCCTGCCATACGGCTCGACAACCAGGAGTGAGATTCTTGGGTGCCATTCCTTTTCATAGCAGGATCCCATTAGTTGCAATGCATGGCACCCTTAGAGCACAGTACATTAAAGATATTCTACGCCTCGTTTTGTTGCCCTTCATTGCACGCCTTCCTCAGCTTACATTTCAGCAAGATAACACCCGCGCCGTGCGGTTAAAGGCGCTGCAGTCTGGAACCGCAAGACCGCTACGGTCGCAGGTTCGAATCCTGCCTCGGGCATGGATGTTTGTGATGTCCTTAGGTTAGTTAGGTTTAACTAGTTCTAAGTTCTAGGGGACTAATGACCTCAGCAGTTGAGTCCCATAGTGCTCAGAGCCATTTGAACCATTTGATAACACCCGCCCGCACACGCCGAGAGTTTCTACTGCTTGTCTCCGAGCTTGCCAAAGCGTACCTTAGCCAGCAAGGTCGCCGGATCTCTCCATAACGGAGAACGTTTGGAGCATTATGGGCAGGACCCTCCAACCAGCTCGGATTTTGATCAAACTCACTGATTGGACAGAAATTGGCACCATATCCCTGAGGAAGATATCCAACAACTCTAGCAATCAATGCCACGCCGAGTAACTGCTTGTATAAGGGCCACAGTTGGAGCAACGCGTTATTGAGTTGCACAGATTGTGAAGCTCTTTCTCCTGCTAAAAAATCCAGTTTTTCTGAAATTGTAACCATTGTCGATCAGATGTACCAATTTCCGCCCCATACGGATAATTCATTTGTGGTACGTCTTTTTTTTGTTCTAAAGTATATATTATGGCAGCGGCAATAGTCTTGAACGTCTATAGCAAAATATAATATGAAAAAAGATTATAATCGACTAAGAAAAGTCTGATACACATGTGTACCTCAGGCGAACGATATTGTTGCGTAAATATTATAAATCGCACAGTCATAGTTGTTTGCATGATAAGGCACACAATGCAGATAAATTTTGATCTTTTTAAGTCGCTATTATTATCGCTACCAATTTTTAACTGACATTGTACAGTTGTTCTAATCGTCAAAAATGCGCACAAAGATAGTCAAGCTGGTGTAGATATTGAGTAACAGTTTTCTCTCATATAAACTTTTCGTGTGTAGAGCTAACCTCTTCATACAAATTATACCCTATCTCTCTCCTGTCCACGTTCGTGTATTGTGAAGTATCTGAACTTTAAGCCTCATCTTACACGGAACTCAATATGGCAAAGCCATATCTACCGAAGATAGGATATTTATTTATTTATTTATGTCAATAAACGCTCGCTCTATCACTAGTCTTAGCGAAGCTCTATGAGTATGAAAAATGATGTGCCAGTGAGGAAACGGGTTGACGATTATCGCATCAGACCGCAACCATAAGAAACTACGCGAATACTGAATTTTCGGCGTGAGATATTTAATACTCTGCTGACCATTAAAATTGCACCATCATGAAGGCATGTAAATAATCAGCATACAGCGCAGCATTCTGTACATATGAAAAGATTACGTATTGTATTTTTCATTCAAAAATCGCGTATGAGACTCCCCTGTTAATATCTGAAGGGAAGGCGACGTTCTTTTCGAGAAACACTACTGAAAAAATTTAGAGAACCGGCATTTGAAGCTGGTTACCGAACAATTCTAGTGACACCACCAGACACTTGCGTGAGGATCACGAAGATAAGATACGAGAAATTAGGGGTCATACGGAGAGAAAGAGACGTTCGTTTTTCCCTCGCTCTATTTGCGAGTGGAACAGGAAGGGAAATGACAGTGTCTCAGGATACCCCGCGCCACACACCGAACGGTGGCTTGCGGAGTATCTGTGTAGATGTAGATTTTAGGTCGTCTTTTGTCTTGGGTGAGGAAGAGAAACGTCTGCCACTCTAGCACAACGTGTCGCGGTTCGACAGCGGCAGGTCCGTGGCCTAATAGCACCGCAGTTTATCGTCCTGCGATAACGCTGATCGCGTTTTATCTGGTCTCGCAACTGAATTGCGAATACGGAATCGATGGGTTCGTGGTGACCACACTCAATGCATTGCAGGAAACGAATGGACCCACAGCAACCTAGATGCCACACGCGTTGTCCGCTCGTCCTTGCGAGACGGTACGTCCACGTCACACACCTCTGGTCAAAAAATGTTTGCCAGTATTCACACGGAGAGAGTGGGACGGTTCCTGCAGCGCCACGGACTGCCGGCCGGTCGAGTACTGCTGCGACTTCCCTGGACGCGGCAGCGGAGAGGCGCGCCGACAGTGGTGGACGCAGCGGACAATGGAACGGCGCGTCCGAGGGCGAAACTGGACACACGTGCCGCACCTTCTCCGACACGAAGTATCTTGTACCGATTTGACACTAAAGTATCAAGCCTCATTACAACTGATGTGTTTGGACTTAACGCGGGTCTCTTCCACATTCTAGTACAGAACCATCAGAACGGGTACTGCCTTTGATAATGGAGTATCTACGTGTTTCTGCGTAGCTGGCGGCTGACAGTTGTACCGGCAATGGGACGCACCGGGACTTAAGGTAACGGATGTGATGTGCGTGACGCGCGGACAGAAGGACGTAGCGCGCACATCCGTGAGCTGCCATCGCACGGGAAAGTGAGCGACGGCCGCGCCTCCTGCTGTGGAAACTGGTCTGTTCTCACGCAACACACTCGTTACATGTGTTAATTACTCCACTCCCACTCGGGAATGGAGTGACTGCACAATTAAAATTCCTGCATGAATCTGCAATTGAAGGGTTTGGTGCAAGGAGGAGGCAGCTCCACTTTTTCCCGTTTGTGGCAAATTAAAAAAAAAAGAAGTTTTAAAAATTCAGTTTTCACCAAAACGAAAAAGTTGTCAGCCTTGTTTTAGGCTATGGGGTATCTAATACTACCGACGAGAATACACGCAAATGCATGCACTCAGGTACGTGCAATAGAGTTTTGAATTTTGGAGCTGCCTCCGTTTTGCTCCAAAGTGAATGAGAAACTCTTTGTAGGACCATTTTCTTCATAATTAACCATATTTCAGTTTAAAAAACATTTATTAATAAAGAAAGAACAACATTATTGGCATAATACATTAATTCTACAGTTCTTCTTCAGTCTTCTAGCTCCCCTTCAGTCACCTCAGGATCATTTGAACCGTCTGACGTCAACTGGTCGTAAAACCACATTTCATTTTGCCCAACATACTTTCTGGCCAGCTCTTTGACATCTTTAAACTTTTGGCCTTTAAGCGGGAGGAGACAATCATAAGCTTGATGAAGGTAGTCCATTGTTATGAGACTCGCAGGTCCTTGGTGGCAAATCTGCACATTATCGAATACAGCCATCCCTACGGTCGCACTGCATTGAATAATCCCTTTACGATGTACGGCTGTTCATAGAGAAATATTTTGTACTTAGTGATTAAATATTTTCCCCTTTTCTTGTTCGATAATGAGTTTTTTCCAAAAAAAATTCTTCAACGTGTCAACAAAGTGGAAAATAAATCTCTGGTCTACTTCAGTGACATGAAACGCGCGATGTTTTCACCGGTCTGCTGAACAAGACGTAACACAACCTCCTTCCTGCTATTGTTTGGGGGAAGAACGAGGCAGCTCCCGGAGATGCCTCTGTTTTCATGCAAACTCGGGAGTACAGGCAGCTCTAACAGTTGGATTTCTCTGAAACTAGTGGGTGGAGCTGCCTCTTCTTGCACTAAACGAAGGAGCTTTTTGTTTTGTATGTGATAGAATGTTCAACTCAATAGAGCCAAATGTGTGTGAAATCTTATGGGACTTAACTGCTAAGGTCATCAGTCCCTAAGCTTACACACTACTTAACCTAAATTATCCTAAGGACAAACACAAACACCCATGCCCATGCCCAAGGGACGTCTCGAACCTCCTCCGGGACCAGCCGCACAGTCCATGACTGCAGCGTGCGGCTTAGATCGGGGTTCCGAACGGTTATTCCTAGATATTTTAGGTCATAAATATTTCCAGTGTTTTATCACTAATGGCAAAATACAGCCGTAACTCACCTCACCGGCTATTTATGCGCAAAAAATAAACATTTTTGCTATTGCTGAAGAAGGAAGATTAGGATTTAAGGTCCTGTCAAAGCCAGATCATTAGGAACGAAAGTTAGCGTTGGAGAAAGAAACCAGCCGTGTCCTTCACAGAGAAACCATTCAGTAAATTCCCGTAAGCGATTTATGGAAACAAAGATAAAGTTAAATCCGCATGGCCGGACGGGGATTTGGACCATCGTTCTCCCGGATGCGCGTCCAGTCTCTCACGAGCGTGCCAGCCCCCTCTGTATATTACGTAAAAACTTTCCTACCGAAACACATATTAACACTCAGGGGAGAGTGTGAAAAATTTTCCTTAGATAAGACAGCGTTAATAGTGCACTATATTTTCGGTCGACGGAAAACTATAACACGCGGTCCTTTTAACGACCTGCATCGCGCAGTGTTGTCGGAAAGTTCCAGCGTCCACCGGACTGTGTAAACCTCTTAGCGATAAAATCAATAAATTCCAGCTGCGCACACAAACACTTCCGTCCCCAGAGTATCGCGCGGAATGCGGTACTAGCCCTGCGCTCTGCAGCGCCGAGCAGCGTTGTGTTGTCACAGAGCGAACGCTTAAACACAGCCCCGGTGAATGTAAGCGCCTGTCAGCAGAACTCGGCAGCACCCGCGATAGCCGCTGTTTGGATCCGATCTGACCGAATCTGACAGCGGCGCAGTCATAACGTGCACGACATGTGTTCGTCAAATTGTGTCACCACCACGGAACGAGTCGCTTTCGATGTGTTCACACGTAAACGCAGTTATGGAATAGACCGCAACTATGTACAGTATAACTATATAGCGTGTTCGGGAATTCCTGTTACGAACTTCTGGACTTGTAGAGAGGAGCGAGTACGTAATATCTTGAACAGGAACTCAGGTCCGGGACCTGGCCGTTTTTGTTCTACGACGGCTTCAGTTCAGATGTTTAACTCGTCCACTTCTGCTTGAGGAATTGAATTCGGCGTGACAGAGTACAGTTATTAGATACCAATTCGAAAGGAAACGTAACGAAACATCCATTTAGCGGTTAAATACACCTGTCTGGCCGGCAGTTGTGGCCGAGCGGTTCTAGGCGCTTTAGTCCGGCAGCGCGCTGCTGCAAATGCGGTCGCAGGTTCGAATCCTGCCTCGGGCATGGATGTGATGTCCTTAGGTTATTAGTTAGGTTGAAGTAGTTCTAAGTCTAGGGGTCTGACGACCTCAGTGTTAAGTCCCATAGTGCTTAGAGCCATTGAACACCTGTCTTTATTAACATTTAAACATTACTTTCTGTATGTACACTATGCTGGGTTCTTTTTTGTTTTGGACTAATGTAAAAACATAATATTTAACGGTTAATAGAAAGAAATGTGCTTAAGTGCTAAATGGATGTTTCGTTACGGTTCCTTTCAGATTGTTATCTAATAATTGTACTGCGTCACGCCTGATTCGGCTCCTCGAGCAGAAGTGGATGAGTTAAACATCTGAACTGAAGTCGTAGAAAGGAAACGGTACGTTGCCTGGCATGGTTTCCTATTCACAATAGGAGGGTTGGAACTTTTGTAGTGGCAACTATTTATTTACAGCTCGTACAAAATAGATACTTGTTTCAAAGTTTTACTGACCTTCAAAGTAGTCACCAGCAGTGTGTATAACCCTTTGCCAGAAATGTGGAAGTCGTAGGATACTCTTAGCAGTGCCAGTTGTGTTGGCAGTTCGAGCAGCGCGGTCTATTGCCGACGAATTTGTAGCAGTTCTGAAGTGAATGCCGTGAATGTTTCCTTCACTTTGGAAATCGAGTTGAACTCACGAGAGCTTAAGTCAGGGGAATGCAGTACGTGGTATAGCACTTAGCAGCCCTATCAGTCAAACAAATCAGTGACAGCTTGCACTATACATGCTTGAGTATTGTCCTACAAAATAATGGTCAGATCCTGCAGAAAGTGTCATCACTTCTGTCTCTAAGCTGGTCGTAGGTTCTGTTCCAAAAATGAACAGCATAGAGACAGAAGTGATGACACTTTCTGCAAGACCTGACCATCATTTTGCAGGACAATGCTCAAGCACGTACAGTGCAAGCTGTTACTGATTTGTTTGAATGATGGTGCTGCTAAGTGATATACCACCTACTGCACTCCCCTGACTTAAGCCCTCGTCAGTTCAACTCGATTTCTAAACCGAAGGAAACACTTCACTTCACGGTAGTCCCTTCAGAACTGCTATAATTTCGTCAGGCAACAGACCGCGCCGCTCGAACTGTCAACACAGCTGGCACTGCTAAGAGTATCCTACGACTTCCACATCGCTGGAAACGGGTTATACAAAATGTTGGTGACTACTTTGAAGGTCAGTAAAACTTTGAAACACGTATCTATTTTGTACGAGCTGTAAATAAATAGTTGCCGCTATTAAAGTTCCAACCCTCGCATTATGTACTCGTTCCCCTCTACAAGTCCTAGAAGCTTGTAATCGAAATTTCCCAACACCAAGTAACATTTTAAAAAAACCATTATAGGTAAATGGCTTTCAGTTAATTGCGTTTCAAGTTTATGAAATAAATTTACGAAACAGAGAAGTGCCGACGGATTTTCAAAAGGATGCCATCGTTGCGCAACTGAAGAAAGCAAGAGACGATATATACGAAGATTACTTGCACAATTACTCTAAAATTACGTGCATAAAAAAGTCTTTATTGACAAATGGTGTAACACCCCACCCGTTGCTTGTCCGATTTGTGCGTGTGTTCGCCCCTGACAAACAACTTACAGAGAAATTGGTAATGGAACTGTACGCAAAAATGGATAACGTTAGATTTAAAAGTGGCCCTGTCACCCCTAATTAATCTGCAGTGGTAGTGTTGACGATAATCACCTATTTTTACTTCCCAACATGAACGATCACGAACACTTAGGGTGTTCAATGACATCAAATACATACACAAAAATAAAATAAAGCGAAAGTGTGAATTCAGGATCAACTACTGAAAGTAAAGGCTCTACTGAATCACAATTTTATTATAACCTTCAGATCAATGCTGAATAAAACACAATGAACAATTTACATTGGCAGTAACTGTGTTAAAATCGGTCCAAACGCGATCTCTTATAACACATATACGAAGAACCACTACACTCCAAAGTACCACGAAATAGCAATTGCAATTGATCCAACTACACTCCTGGAAATTGAGATAAGAACACCGTGAATTCATTGTCCCAGGAAGGGGAAACTTTATTGACACATTCCTGGGGTCAGATACATCACATGATCACACTGACAGAACCACAGGCACATAGACACAGGCAACAGAGCATGCACAATGTCGGCACTAGTACAGTGTATATCAAACTTTCGCAGCAATGCAGGCTGCTATTCTCCCATGGAGACGATCGTAGAGATGCTGGATGTAGTCCTGTGGAACGGCTTGCCATGCCATTTCCACCTGGCGCCTCAGTTGGACCAGCGTTCGTGCTGGACGTGCAGACCGCGTGAGACGACGCTTCATCCAGTCCCAAACATGCTCAATGGGGGACAGATCCGGAGATCTTGCTGGCCAGGGTAGTTGACTTACACCTTCTAGAGCACGTTGGGTGGCACGGGATACATGCGGACGTGCATTGTCCTGTTGGAACAGCAAGTTCCCTTGCCGGTCTAGGAATGGTAGAACGATGGGTTCGATGACGGTTTGGATGTACCGTGCACTATTCAGTGTCCCCTCGACGATCACCAGTGGTGTACGGCCAGTGTAGGAGATCGCTCCCCACACCATGATCCCGGGTGTTGGCCCTGTGTGCCTCGGTCGTATGCAGTCCTGATTGTGGCGCTCACCTGCACGGCGCCAAACACGCATACGACCATCATTGGCACCAAGGCAGAAGCGACTCTCATCGCTGAAGACTACACGTCTCCATTCGTCCCTCCATTCACGCCTGTCGCGACACCACTGGAGGCGGGCTGCACGATGTTGGGGCGTGAGCGGAAGACGGCCTAACGGTGTGCGGGACCGTAGCCCAGCTTCATGGAGACGGTTGCGAATGGTCCTCGCCGATACCCCAGGAGCAACAGTATCCCTAATTTGCTGGGAAGTGGCGGTGCGGTCCCCTACGGCACTGCGTAGGATCCTACGGTCTTGGCGTGCATACGTGCGTCGCTGCGGTCCGGTCCCAGGTCGACGGGCACGTGCACCTTTCGCCGACCACTGGCGACAACATCGATGTACTGTGGAGACCTCACGCCCCACGTGTTGAGCAATTCGTCGGTACGTCCACCCGGCCTCCCGCATGCCCACTATACGCCCTCGCTCAAAGTCCGTCAACTGCACATACGGTTCATATCCACGCTGTCGCGGCATGCTACCAGTGTTAAAGACTGCGATGGAGCTCCGTATGCCACGGCAAACTGGCTGACACTGACGGCGGCGGTGCACAAATGCTGCGCAGCTAGCGCCATTCGACGGCCAACACCGCGGTTCCTGGTGTGTCCGCTGTGCCGTGCGTGTGATCATTGCTTGTACAGCCCTCTCGAAGTGTCCGGAGCAAGTATGGTGGGTCTGACACACCGGTGTCAATGTGTTCTTTTTTCCATTTCCAGGAGTGTATTTAACGTTACTCCTAACACAGGCCGAAGCGGGAGCGATCTCACTGTAATATTCCTGTTGTAGCGGTGGTATCCGACGGCGAAGGCGTGGTCGTGCGGTCGGCGTGTGGCGTCTCGGAAAGTACAATCGTACAGTATTCGGACAACAGACTGCTGTCCATAAACTTCTCTAATTGCGACAATGTTTCCATCAGCAATGAGCTGGAGCGGCTAACGTCCTCTCAGAACGAAAGACCAAGAGAAGAGACGACTTGGCTAACGTCCTCTCAGTACGAAAACCCAGAACTTAAGACCTCTACCGAGAGTCAAGCAAGATCGCTCTTCACCTTTGTTTTCTCACCTCAACTTTCACCGAACGAATCACATCACTAGAAGCTCTCAAAATACCCAGTTTGCAGTGCTGACCAATGTACAGTCTGGGAATAGAACTCTTTTCCACAATTCTTTTATTTCTACAAAATTTCACAAGTAAACTCCGCCCTCGCCGGCTGGGAAGAACCACAGCTGTGGGCAATAACACGTTTACTGGAAGTTTTCTCCCAAGAGACCACTCGAGATTCCCCGTCGTAGCGAACACAGATTCTTGCATTGAAAGTTTGTTATTCGGAACTCCTGGGGTGCCCCACTTGAGTCGCTCGAAGGCGTAAAATTAGTAGGACATAGGCGAGAGCATGCACAGAAAAGCCCGTCCAGCTATCCACTGCTCTGTTTTGGTAAACACTTGAACACCTGCAGCCGGGCGTCGCTCAGAGGTTGGCGGCCGCTGTGGCCTCACTAAACGGATTACAGAAATCCCCAGTTCACCATTCATACCGCGAGGCTGTGGCCTTCGGCGGCTACGCGGGGACGTAGCCGAGCTCTGTCTCGCGTACTGTCTTTCCGCAAAATCATATAATTAAAAAATCGCGGAATTCTCGCGTGCCGATGCGTTTCCACATATATTTCCTACATCGCAATTTAGAGTATTACTCCAACAAAACCTAAAGTATCACGTTAAATGGACTCAAAGGTCTAAGGCCGTTGCCACCTTACAATGGAAGCGAAAAGTGAAAGTAAATTAGAAGAGGACTACTTTGGCTTTACGTTTTCTACGAGCGTCTTGCGTTTTATTAAGCTATACCATAACTCGTGTCACATCCACGCCGTCCTCCTCATTTATGGTGTAAGATGGCAAGAACTATGCCCCTTACATGAAGTCATTAAAGATCACCCAACAGTAGGGCTGAACAAAAATGACTGCCAAGGCACAATGCATCTTGTAGAGGGTATAGTATGGACATATTGGAAGAATTAATGTCGGGCGATGGTTTTAAAGTAATTCACACGACATGAAAACTTTGTGGAAACGCGTCGATTTACTGGAGGCTAGTTTATCCCAACCGTGGCCGGCTGGGGAGCAGCTAAGGGAAGCGACAATAGGCAGCTTAGGGCGGCTCAAGCTCTGAGAAAGCGGTAACGGTGCACGGCCTCCAGCCACCTTAAGATGAGTGACAGTGAGTGGGTGGTTGACCCCGACTCCATGCTGGTGTACCAGGAAACAGACGGAGAACTTGTACGTCTGTTGATAAATGTCCGTCGTCCCGTTTTCTGTGAAACATGCGAGAAAGCCATGCAAAGCTATGGTGGAGCGGTCAACAGAGGTCAAAATATGCGTGTTCGTGACTATAGCAACTTCACGCTCAATTCACGGTCCGCAGAGTCTGAAGCAAATCAGGTGAAGAGCGACAGAATGAAATACGCCGGCCTCCGATGGGAACGTAGGACCAACGAATTTTAAGTACTCTCCTGGGAGTCAGGATTCCGGAAAACTTGGTGTTGTGCAGACGCTAACCTTGATGGGTGGCCTGCTAGGAGCTAAATAACAGAAGTTGAGAGGAAGGGAAATGTTGTGGGAATTTGTTCACTTCCCAGAGCAGGCATTGGTCGGCGCTGGGAAGCGACGCATAATTAACGTGACGTGTGCTGCAATTGGCGTAAGTGATTTTGCTGGAGAGGAAACCGAGGTGAAGAGTGGACTGTGAGAAGTCTCCATAGAGGTTTTCCGTTCCCAGCTTGCCTAGAGTGTGGACGTGGCGTTCTTGATTCAGCTTGCCTGAGAAAGAGTGAGCATCTCTGCAGTTTAGGACCTAGCAAATGGAATGATTGAGCTTGGAGATAGGAAGTTTTGGTTCAGCTATATACTAAGCAAGATAGCTAGGAGTGAATAAACAAGCGCAGTCTTGCAGCACCACGAGGTCAGCCGACGTCTGCACAACGACGCCACTCCGCCACTCTGTATTCGGTGATATTGCGCCCTCTCCGTCCACTGATTAATTTGATGGATCACATCAGCAAAGTTTCCACGAGGGTTTTATGGGCCATGTATTGTAGTATTCTTCTCGCACTTCGCATTACGCCTGGGTCAGTCGATAGGACTTACTTTTGAGTTATCAAAAAAAAAAAATGGTTCAAATGGCTCTGAGCACTATGGGACTTAACATCTATGGTCAGCAGTCCTCTAGAACTTAGAACTACTTAAACCTAACTAACCTAAGGACATCACACAACACCCAGTCATCACAAGGCAGAGAAAATCCCTGACCCCGCCGGGAATCGAACCCGGGTGTGGGAAGCGAGAATGCTACCGCACGACCACGAGCTGCGGACTTTTGAGTTATCGCGCTTTACTCCACGCAAACGCAATTTATTACCACTGTCTGATAGGAGAGTCACGTAATGTGATGATTGAAGGTCGGGAGATAAATTTGTGCTAATCGACTGCATCTGTTTTCAATCAAGTAGATGAAATCCCAAGTCAGTTTCTTAATTAATTATATGTTCAACATTTGCATCTGGTGTTCAATAGCTAAATATAACATCAATGTGCACCCTTTTTAATTAAAAGTGATCAATTCTGAATAAATTAATGTCAACACTGCCACCGCAGGAGTCACAGGGCCATATTACTTTTTTGCGTTATCCGATATTGCGGCAGTTTTGCACTCTCTGTTGATGTGTTAGTCAATTAGTTGGGGTGAACACACGCCAAAACCAGTTAAGTGATGGATGGGGTGTTACAATGGAAACTCAGGAAGCCAATGAAGGATTGAAGTAGGAGCACTCAGGATGCATTGGGACTAAGAATAGAGGTTAGGTTTAAGAGAAAAAAGACAATATGAATTCCCTTTGTCCATTTCGATAAAATCTTTGATACTGTGGAATGGAATGAAATGAAATAGTTTCCTTTTATCTTTACATACCGTGGCAGCAACTATACACATAGAAGGATAATCCATTCTCCTTATGCTAGGCGAACTGCAACAATCAGCGTTGTCGGAACATGGGAAGAGGTGAAATCAAGAAAGCTGAGTTCGGCTGCCTATAGTCGCCTACGATTTTTAATTTGTATGGACGGGGTGAACCCAAACTCCAACGATAAAATTGCAGAGGTTCTTCTAGGATACCTTCTGAGTACCTTCGTACAAGGCACCCTCGGCCTCCGGCGGCTCGCTACACAGTAACTGCATTTCGTTTGATTACTTGCCCTCACTTATTTTTGTTTCTGTACTGCACTGAAAATTCTGTACAAACTAGAAATGTCAACGGTATGCACTGCGTGTCCAATCTGGAAACGAACTTTTTACATTCACTTCCAAACATCTATAAAGGTATCGCTATAGTTTTTATAAAATTTAATTTTTATATATTTTCAGGTGTTTTAGTTAAGTAGTCTGTTTTTAGCATTCGACATATTGCCTGAAAACTGTGCAGCGCTCAGCTGATCATCATATCATAACACGTGTAGCAGCCCAAGAAAATCGTGAACCGCAACCCGAAACAGAGGACAGATGTAGGTCGACCAAGAAAAGCAACAGTAAGGCCCACATTACTTTTCGATCTGAAGCGTGCTTTCAGCACTTTCCTATTCTATCTCGGGTTTCTTCTTCCGGCATTGTTAGTTACATTGGCAGTGATACACGGCAGTAGGTTTACTGATGAAGAGGTGGCAGACATGCGCCTTGTATACAGGTTCAATAAATCCTATTTTAAGCTGTTCCCGCTGCAACGGCAACCTCATCACAGTAGGGCCTATTTTTCATCTGCACAGTGGCGTCTTTTCACTGGAACGAAGGAAAATGGGGTAACAAACCGAATAAATTTTTACGTCACTGTTCTATACCGAGCAATCTGAGACCAGAGGACCCTTACATCAAAGTACTCAGAAGGTACGCCAAAACACCCTCCGAAATTTTGTCAGAGTTCGGATCGAGCCTGTCGAAGAGGCAAAGAAGGAAGTTAAGGTCTTCTCTGTCAGTGCGGGAGTTGATTATTTCGGGCAGAAAATAAAGCAAATGACGCCACAACCCTGCTATTTGGAAGAAAACAGCAACTGAGCCGGATGCTTAATGAAATGGGGCGACTGCTAGCTGATGGGTACGGTATGCAGGTAAGCCCAACTAAATCCGAGGTAACGGTGTGCGGAGCGATTGGATATGATGGATAGCTAAATGTCGATCTTCGATAAGAAACTCTTCGAAGAATTGGAAAAAATAATTGGCCATCTTGAAAGAAAAATATGCGCAACATACCAGAAACAATTCTACGAAAAGAAACAGCTCCTAAGAAGCAAAACTGAGACCAGACTAAGAGTCATGAAAAGCTAAGTTTCTGAAGCATAGCTGTGTATGAGCACGAAATGTCACAAAGTGCAAGACAGAGAAGGAAGATTACGATACTCTGAAAAGTGGTTCTATATGAGGGTGTTGAAGATCAGTGCCATAGACAACGACGAAAAAACGCGTAATTAACGCTTAATGAAAAACATAAAGAAGCAAAGAGAGAGAGAATAGGTGGACATACATAATGAGATGAGTCCTCGCGGAAAACTGTAGCTGAAAGGAAGGTGGAAGCATAGAATCGTGGGGACATGATAGGCGACAAGCGATCAGAATGGAGCACTGCATCAAACCCACTATATTATTTATGGTGAAACAACAACATTAGTTTGGTAATGTCTGTGGTTATAATAGCGCGAAGTGGTATACTAGCACGTACAGTGCGACGTGTCCTGCCAAGATGCGCCTCAGAGTTAGGCAACACGACGTGCTGCAGACGTGTCGCGTAGTGAGCGGGGCGGCGATCTGTAACGCGCTGCCAAGGAAACCAGAATTCCGTGGCCGCGGAATATTCTGGATCAAATGGTTCAAATGGCTCTGAGCACAATGGGACAACATGTGAGGCCATCAGTCCCCTAGAACTTAGAACTACTTAAACCTAACTAACCTAAGGACATCACACACATCCATGCACGAGGCAGGATTCGAACCTGCGACCGTAGCGGTCAGCGGTTCCAGACTGTAGCGCCTAGAACCGCACGGCCACTCCGGCCGGCTATTCTGGATCAGACAGCACCGGTGCGGAAGGCTCGTTCTCCCCGAGGACAGCTGCAGAAGGGGCAGCGCGCACCCACTGTATACGATACGCGAGGTTCCCGATTACCAACAAGTGTTTAGGTGTCCCAATTCCCGTTCGGTTCTAGGCGCTACAGTCTGGAACCGAGCGACCGCTACGGTTGCAGGTTCGAATCCTGCCCCGGGCATGAATGTGTGTGATGTCCTTTGGTTAGTTAGGTTTAATTAGTTGTAAGTTCTAGGCGACTGATGACCTCAGAAGTTAAGTCGCATAGTGCTCAGAGCCATTTGTCCCAATTCCAAAAGCGGACGTCGTCTCAAATCCTTTTAAGAATCATAACACATCTTTATTTGTGATGAGACTCATTTAACAGTTGCAAACGGAGCATAATGTTAAACGGGGAGCCTTGACAGCGATTAAAATAAGATGACTTCACGAGCTCGGTTAGTTTATGACACAAAGACGAGAAACCAGTAGCTTTCTTGCAGAACAAGCAGACTTTTTCGTCTTGTGTGCAACAAGACCTGCACAAGAATACACGTAATAGGTGTGTGTGTGTGTGTGTGTGTGTGTTTAATTATGCGCTCATGTGCTGTAAACGTTTGATGTGTGAATGGACTGTTATGTGACTATAATTTGCTCACAGCAGTAGAAGCGTCTTAGCTGTTGACATAAAGTGGTCAAGTGCAGATTTAGAGCTCATTCTGCTCTTATTCTGCATAGTAGTGTCAGAAAACTACAAGAGCTACTTCCCACCTATACAACACAGGATGTGACTCAGCGCCTACGTGTCGATCTACATACAACTTCGCAAGTCGCTGCACAGGAGCTTTCTTCGGTCTTGTTGAGGGTCCCAAGCGAATGAAGACTACTGAAAATAGTTCGAGCCATATATTTGTATGAGCGTCTCTCTATTAAAGATTTCTTACTTTTTCACAGGGTACTTTAGATGAATTTGGTATCGTTTGCCTGTCCTGACACTTCAACGAACTTCAGGTTTTCGTTCCATTTCTTTCAGATTTTAATACCTCTATCATATACATAGTTGGTGAGATAGTGAGTATTAATGACGTGATTTATAACTTTCGTAATTTTACCCCACTTGTTAGTGTGTGCACAATTTTGTAATCACACATATTTGACGCGATCCGATATTTAGTTGCATGCAGTTTTAGCTCAGTTACGGGGATTTTGTTGGTACAGAAGCAACGTGAGCATTGGAATTTATTTTGCCACTCAACTTTACTTTTGGTAGATACTGAACGCTTTCAAATAAAGTGTCTCATTCCAGCTGAGAACGAAGTATTTGTTTCAATATATCGGGGCAGAGAAAAATACGATTACTACCCAAAATATTGTCCTCTTTCATGCACTGCCAACTGCTAGTTTGCGAAACCGGTTTGAGAAGTCTGATCTTCACTGTAGAAAGGAGAAAGTGATACGGTCTGATGTACACCACGTCCACTGATATGACCTGTGCTCACCTTGTGCACGGTCTTTTCCTCACCACAGAGGGAACAGTACAATCACCACATCGTCATTCATTCTCGTTCTCAGCTGTGTGCATGCCTCATTGTCAGTCTACACTAATGGTAACTGAAGCTGGTTGTTACACAAGCATTGTAACTTTTCTGTATCGCACAGTTCTCTGGTTCGTCCACTAATACGACTTGTCTAAATTTACCAAGAAGTTTTCCCAAGAACAACGTCGATTTCTTCGAAAGATTTCCTTTTAAGTGCCCTAAACATTTCAGCAGGCCGCACCGATTCCAGAGCGAGTCTCTGACGTGACATATGTTGTCACGTCTACGTGGTGAGGACTCAGAGCACTGTAGCGTCTTTCCAGAGTTTGCCGCACAGACCTCCATCGCAAATTCTACGCGATCGTTCCGTTTCATTCGGGTTCTTACAAGGAAACCCTTGAGTGCGGCGTAGCAAGTTCAATCTTTCGTAAGGCTCATCTGAAAGTGTTGTGTTAACAATTGCGACCGGAGAAACGTTATCCGCTAATGACTCACCATGTGCATCAGGAGGGCGACAGAAAATGTGTGTCCGGAAGGTGCAGAGATCAAACTTCTATGGGATGTATGTATTACACTTCACAAAATGGACATCATCAACATTCAAGACATGTTCAACAAAAACCATTAACTTGCACAATGAACACCAAACGAAAAATGGCGCGCCACAATGATCTCTAAGGTTCATACCATCAACATCGAAGGCGACTTCTTTGGGAGCTGCAAACTATGCAGGACGTTCAGATAGGTATCTACTCTTAAAGAATGCATACAGAATCATATTGGCGTAATGGGGTGAAGAAAAGTGATAGAATGTGATGGCATGCAACTGAACATGAAACAGTCGGCCGTAGAGCTTATCGTGAAACTGGCTATCTTTTAAGGCGTAGCTGTAAATAGCGCGATAGTATGTTCAGAGGTACGGCAAAAACAAACATCTAGAGGCTGAATCCGTCCTGTGGTTCCACGTGGTATGAATTGTAGTGTCACACACTTTTCAGGAGCGATAGGTTGCCCTAAGAGAGAATGATTTTTATACGCAGATCAGGAATCCAGCAAAAGCAAGTTATTTCGACCAGCTATTGGCCAAAAGCAATGCTCACACCACAGTTGTGGTTTTCTTACGCCCATTTTCCCACTTTTGCTCGCTGTGACGTAAATGTTCCCTACTAACCTCGTACGATCACGCACAGGAGAAAGAACTGTAAGGGGGCAGAGCACCGCCATGTTCTCGTGGCGCAAAAATAACTTTCCAGCCAATTTACCATCACGATTAACAGTCGGCAGAATTGTATACGAATGCGTCAAAGAACTGATGTTTTGTTGATGTTGATACAACTCTTTTCGTACCTCTAATTTCCAGGGTTCCTCTCACATGCATTTGCTCTTCAAATCCCAACTGATCGGAGTTGAAAACAAATTCCTTAATAAATTTTCACTCTGCAGGGGAGTGTGCGCTAATATGAAACTTCCTGGCAGCTTAAAACTGTGTGCCGGATCGAGACTCGAACTCGGGACCTTTGCATTTCGCGGGCCAGTGCTCTACGATCTCAGCTACCCAAGCACGACTCACGCCCCGTCCTCACAACTTTATTCCTCCAGTACCTAGCGTCTAGCTCTATCCACCACTCCGCGTTCGAAGTCTTAATTCCCATCGTGCGGTTATAATCACGTCGGGCACCATTTCACATGAATCACTTGTGTAAAAATGACAGCTCCGCCAGTGCACTGGCCTTTTATACCTCGTATACGCGATGCTACTGCCTTCTGTATTTGCGCATATCGCTACCCGATAACTTTTGTCACGTCAGTGTATAGATCGATATGGCTCATACGAAAGTGTAACAGAGATTCTCGGGGAACTCAAACGGAAATCCTTGTAAGAAAGACACGTTTTTGTTGTTGTGATCTTCAGTCGAGAGACTGGTTTGCTGCAGGTCTCCATGCTA
Organism: Schistocerca serialis cubense; assembly: GCF_023864345.2. Lineage (NCBI taxonomy): Eukaryota > Metazoa > Arthropoda > Insecta > Orthoptera > Acrididae > Schistocerca > Schistocerca serialis. The sequence continues at coordinate 875,320,006 of NC_064639.1, forward strand.
CTCTATCCTGTGCAAGCTCATCATCTCCCAGTACCTACTGCAACCTACATCCTTCTGAATCTGTTTAATGTATTCATCTCTTGGTCTCCCTCTACGATTTTTACCCTCCACGCTGCCCTCCTTTACCACGTTGGTGATCCTTTGATGCCTCAGAACATGTCCTAACAACCGATCCCTTCTTATAGTCAAGTTGTGCAACAGATTTCTCTTCTCTCCAATTCTATTCAATACCTCCTCATTAGTTATGTGATCTACCCATCTAATCTTCGGCATTCTTCTGTAGCACCACATTTCGAAAGCTTCTATTCTCTTCTTGGGTCAAATGGCTTTGAGCACTATGGGACTCAACTGCTGAGGTCATTAGTCCCCTAGAACTTAGAACTAGTTAAACCTAACTAACCTAAGGACATCACAAACATCCATGCCCGAGGCAGGATTCGAGCCTGCGACCGTAGCGGTCTTGCGGTTCCAGACTGCAGCGCCTTTAACCGCACGGCCAATTCGGCCGGCTATTCTCTTCTTGTCCAAACTATTTATCGTCCATGTTTCACTTCCATACATGGCTACACTCCATACAAATACTTTCACAAATGACTTCCTGACACTTAAATCAATACTCGATGTTAACAAATTTCTCTTCTTCAGAAACGCTTTCCTTGCCATTGCCAGTCTACATTTTATATCATCTCTATTTCGACCATCATCAGTTATTTTGCTCCCCAAATAGCAAAACTCATCTACTACTTTAAGTGTTTCATTTCCTAATCCAATTCCCTCAGCATCACCCGATTTAATTGGACTACATTCCATTATGCTCGTTTCGATTTTGTTGATGTTCATCTTATATCCTCCTTTCAAGACACTATCCATTCCGTTCTACTGCTCTTCCAAGTCCTTTGCTGTCTGACAGAATTACAATGTCATAGGCGAACCTGAAAGTTTTTATTTCTTCTCCATGGATTTTAATTCCTACTCCGACTTTTTCTTTTGTTTCCTTTACTGCTTGCTCAATATACAGATTGAACAACATCGTGAAAAGACTACAGCCCTGTCTCACTCCCTTCCCAACCACTGCTTCCCTTTCGTGCCCCTCGACTCTTATAACTGCCATCTGCTTTCTGTAAAAATTGTAAATAGCCTTTCGCTCCCTGTATTTTACCCCTGCCACCTTCAGAATTTGAAAGAGAGTATTCCAGTCAACATTGTCAAAAGCTTTCTCTAAGTCTACAAATGCTAGAAACGTAGGTTTGCCATTCCTTAATATAGCTTCTAAGATAAGTCGTAGGGTCAGTATTGCCTCACGTGTTCCAATATTTCTACGGAATCCAAACTGATCTTTCCCGAGGTCGGCTTCTACCAGTTTTTCCATTCATCTGTAAAGACGACACAGTCTTCGCGAAACATTTCCGGGTAAATTTACAGAGCCTGTATTCGGCGATTATGCGACTGCTATGATGCCAGCAACGCATATCTCGCACAGGGACCGTGAGAATAAGATAAGATTACGACACATACAGAGGTTTTTTTTTTTGCCTCCCGCAATATGCGAATTGAATATGTATAACAATCTATAATAGGGGTACTGCATATCGACTGCCTTCCACTGTACAGTCACTTGCGGAATAAAAAACACATATTAAGATGTAGATGTAGTGATGCTTTTTCACCATGAGACAGTGGATCGCAATTCGGCGAGACTGCATGCCTACCTCACCAGGCCCGTTCGCAAGACACCCCGTGCGTACGCAGCAGCAGCCGCCGCTAGAGGCGGTCGGCGCACAGCCGTACCGGCCGTCCCTCTCGGACTGACATTTGCACAGCCTTGGCGTCGCCTTGGCGCCGCGGCGCGGCCTCGCCTCGGCCGGTGTTTCTGTACCAGCAGGCGCCGGCTCTCCGACAACGCCCACCGCTGTCCCGCCGCACAGATGTCTGCGAGGCACTGTCCCAGCATCGAACTACCACACTGCCACAAGCAGGTGTCAAGTGTACGTTCGTGGCGTGAGGGCAGCGTCCGGAACTGGTCACCTCTACTGGCCCTTTTGTTCACCCAGGGAATCGAGGAAGCAAAAGACAGCTTCAGTGTGCCATTAAAATCCATTGTACGTCTGTGGCCGCAACCACTCACTCGTGTTGTGTTCTTCACTCCGAAGACTGCTTTAATGCAGCTCTCGCAACTACTCTATCGCGTGTAATCTCTTCATCTCTGCATAACTACCGCAACTTTTAAACTTTTACTGTATTCAAGCCTTGCTCTCCCTCTACAATTGTTACCTTTCACACCTCCTTTCATTACCAATCTGATAATTCCTTGTCCTGCCAATCGATCGCTTCTTTTAGTCAAGCTGTAACATAGATATCTTTTTTCTCCATTGCTATTCAGTACTTTCCTCGTTTTATGTATATAGACTGAATCGGCGAGTGAGAATTTGTACCGAGGTAGGGAATCGAACCCGGGTATCCTGCTTACTAGGCAGGCGCGTTAGTCACTTAGCCACCATGGCACAGCACGGATTACGTGGCACGTCTCCCTCCTTGATCCAAATTTTCACTGCCGCTCCAGTCTACTTTAAATTCCCCTTTCACACGAACGTAATTGCCGAAGCTCTGCATGTTCTGGAACATGCACCTCATCATCGAACGTAAATCGGGGATCCAGTCTGAAACCCAGGTGCAGGTACTTCTACAAATCAAATAACACAAATTTCAGAGACTTTACTGGTCTCATACAGATATGATTTTAACCACAACCCGAGCGGTTCTAGGCGCTTCAGTCCGGAACCGCGCTGCTGCTACGGTCGCAGGTTCGAATCCTGCCTCAGGCATGGATATGTGTGATGTCCTTAGGTCAGTTATGTTTAAGTAGTTCTAAGTCCAGGGGACTGATGACCTCAGATGTTAAGTCCCCTAGTGCTTGGAGCCATTTGAATCATTTTAACCACAACCAGAACCTCATTTACGACATGTGGAGCCAGTTCAAGGAGCTGCTGTGTGTACCAACAAGTACCAATGGACAACTGCACTTCTCAACTCCGTGAACCGGCTCCACACGTCATCAACGGCCCTCTGTTCTGAAGATGGTCGCTTGGGCTAAACCGGTTACCAGAATTAATAAATAAATAATTGTTGTGATCTGCACGGGCTGCTTCTGTTACAGAGTTACTATGTTATGGACAAACCTCGAAATTTTTATTTCTTCTCCGTGAACTTCAGTTCCCTTTAGAAATTTCTTCTTTGTTTCCTTGATAGCTTGCTCAGTGTACAGATTGAATAGCATCGGGGATAGGATACAACCCTGTCTCACTCCCTTCTCAACTTCGACTCATAACTGCCTTCAGGTTTCCACACAAGTTATAAATAACCTTTCGCTCCCTATATTTTACCTCTGCTCCTTCAGAAATTCGAACAGAACACTCCAGTTGACATTGACAAAAGCTTTCTCGCAGTCTATAAATGCTATAAACATAGGTTTGCCACTCCTTAACCTAGCTTCTAGGGTAAGGCGTAGGTTTAGTATAGCGTCGCGTGTTCCTACATTCCTCTGGAACCCAAATTGATCTTCTCTGAAGTCGGCCTCTACCAGTTTTTCCATTCTTCTGAAAAGAATCCGTATCAGTATTTTGCAACCTTCTTTGAGTTTGGAATTATTACATTCTGCCTCAATTCTGAGGGTATTTCGCTTGCGTCATATACATTGCACACCAGGTGAAATCATTTTCTGCCAAGGATATCAATAACTTTAGTAATTCAAAGTTTTTATTGTTTATACGGACAGAGCACTACGCATTTGAAACTTTCGTCCATTATACGGTTCTTTATTTGCTTAAGTTTACCACATACAAATCGATATACTATAAAACAAAACCTATCATAACCTGCCGCAACAGTCAGTCTAATGTTACCGATACAAGTTCGTTGGGCAGATTCAGCTCTCGGGCAGGTAATGGAGCTTCTTCTGAATGAAAAACCTATCAGTAACAGCAAGCAGGCTTTTACAAAAGTTTAACTTAGGACAGACTTTTTTATGCCTTTCATTTTGGCCAACTAAGGGCAACGTGTCCGTTTCAATTCCTTGTCAATTCCACTTTTTTCTCTACAATTTTTTTCATCTTTTCAACGCGTCCTTCTTTCCATTCTTTACTCCTGTTGTCTCACTGCTTCTGCCTTGGAATCCTGCTGAGTTTAACACCTTCCTTCTAAAAATAACTCTTTCGACTCCTTCTTCTGCCTTTAGGTTGTTAATACCTTTCACAGAAATACGCGAAGATCGGTTGTGTGAGCCTATTATCAGTATGTATCTATGTCCAAAAAACATCAGTCGTCTTTCCCTTAATGTCCCCGTTATCTTTTCTGTATTTTTATACTTTTCATGATTGCTTCTTAATTTCTAGATTTATTTGCTTCTTACTGAACCTGAAACTTTCTTCTTCAATCGTCTCTCTAACATTTCTAGTTTGTCTAAATTACAGTTCAGTTCTAGGCATGCACTTGTGTAGCGCAATTCTGGTTTCACTACCGTGTATGAACTGCTTTTACATTTTTATATGCACTTTTTACTGTAAATATTTTTGTCAGAATAAATTTGATTTTCTTTCATTTCACAGCATACAGATGTATTTGGTGTTTGGCGTACGGATACAAGTGTCTTAATGGTGGACGAAAGTCCGCAACGAATAGTTTTACGCCATTTTAAACAACAGAGACATTGCAGTTAATAGCGTCATGTGAGTGCTTGTAGGCTTAAAAACAACAGCTACATTTCTGACACAGTCAGTTTCAAGCAATAGTCAGTACTGCTCACAGCACTTGTAACTGAAATTCATGGTGGAAAGGTATGAAAAGTAACATTCACTGATGGTATTGCTACTTTCAGTGAAAGTCAGGACGAATTACAAGACTTTTTGATGGTAATGAACAGTCGAGCGAATACAAGGCATTGATTGAGGGAAACCAAAGAAAGACAAAATTATTCATAAGTAGCACAAATGAAATCAGCGACAAACTCAGCACCAAAATTGGGGAATAGGTAATATACGAAGTGAAGGAGTTATGCTACTTTGGAAGCAAAAAACCCGTAAGGACCGAGCAAGTAGCATTTTAGAATCAGACGAGCACAGGCAAAGGGAGCATTTTTCGCCAAGAGAAATGTACCAGCATCAAACAGTAGTCCAGGAAGGAGGTAGTAGATAGTTCCAGCGAGTTTCTCGTTAAATGTATCTCTTATGCATGACGAGAGTTTTGTTTGTAACTTCTTGTTCTTCCATTCTTTTGAGTCTATTCGGGAAATGTACTCTGCTAATTTGTAATAAAAATATTCGCAATGACGGAAGAGTCAAGGAAGACCAAAGGACCAAGCCAACGCAGGCAACTGAGGTGTTACTCGCCACAGGATGCCTACTAGTATGACAGGCTCTAACTCGAGAAGTATTCCGAGGAAGTATGTCTGGAGCACGGCGCTATCTAGAAGTGGATCAGGAAATGTGGGGAAACCGGAAGAGAATCGTAGCGTTTAAGATTCGGTGTTACAGAAGAACGTGAAAAATTAGGTGGTTGCTTGGTTTGGGGGGAAGGGGAGCAAACAGCCAGGTCATCGGTAGCATCGGATTAGGGAAGGAAATCGGCCGTGCCCAGTCAAAGGAACCATCACGGCATCTGCGATTTAGAGAAATCACGGAAAACATAAATGAGGATGGCTGGACGCGGATTTGAACCATCGTCCCGCCGAATGTCCAGTGTGCTAACCGCTCCATCACCTCGCTCCGTGGAAAATTAGGTGGACTGATAGGAAATGAGATGGTTCTCCGCAGAATGGACGAGGAAAGGGACGTGTTGAAAACACTGGCCAGTTAAGCTATGGGAACACGGCTGCTGACTCAATGTTGCCTTCTATTACTTCCAGATACTACAAGCATAGAGTATGTGAGAAGGCAGCTGGCGGAGGGTCGTGACACATCGTCATATGGGGATATACAGAGCGCAGAAAGAAAAAAAAAATCAGGTGAGAGCAGGTTACAGGACGATGAATAGAGCAGAACGTGCCGAACAGCCACAGGTCTGAAATGCACCACAGTGTAGCTAATGTCGCAAAACGCCAGCCACAGAGCCACAGAGCGACAAGCGCGCGAAAGTGCGTGTATTTAACGAAACTTGCGCCAGCTGACACCGGTTATGCTAAACAGCGTAGTTACCGGTTAAATTAGCTCAAGGTAATTGTTCAAGCTGAACAGTCAAAGCTGAGCAAACTTTAGAATCCTATCGCCGGCTGGTTTAATTAGACGCGATTTCCCTGTTACGTTTACTAGGCAAAGTTCTGACCATCAAATCCAGTACGCTAAAAGTACCGTAATTCCTTTTATATGTAGCTGCACTACAGAATCGCCACAGCGGTAACGTAGTCGAAATGTACTGCCGTGAGGTGCAACGGCTCTAGAAAGGAGTCTAAAGGCCGCGCATTTTAAGTTTTGCAAATGCACGGAGAGTATGGATGAATTTTTATTCCAATAAGTAGAACAGTAATTGTAAACTAAGACTCCGATGAAACCATAATACAGAAATTAACTTTTGAACACGCCTGTCTTCTCTCTGTCTTTCTTTTTTCTGTTCCAAACATCGCTAAAGAGCCGACGTTGTTCACCCCGATGAACATTTCTGACTGATGTGAGTGGCTCTTGGCGGGCGCTGACTCCCACACACTCGTTGTTGGTTGGCTGCCGTAACTCTGTAAGTTGCCTGTTTATGTGTTTGTATTTTGGCAGCGCGATAGACTGCATTAATAACTTTGACAGCGCTGGTCGGACTAGCCGTTGGAGGTCAATAGCCAGCAGGGATGGAGGTTGGATGTTAATAGTGATGGAGGTTAGAGGTCTGAAGTTTAGCGCCAGTGGACGGTCTGGACGTGTGTCCGTCATGGAAATGTAATATTGTTGATGATTATACAGGGTGGTCCATTGATAGTGACCGGGCCAAATATCTCACGAAGCGTCAAACGAAAAAACTGCAAAGAACGAAACTTGTCTAGCTTGAAGGGGGAAACCAGATGGCGCTATGGTCGGCCAGCTAGATGGCGCTGCCATAGGTCAAACGGATATCAACTGCGTTTTTTTAAAATAGGAACCCCCATTTTTATTACATATTCGTGTAGTACGTAAAGAAGTATGAATGTATTTGCTGGACCACTTTTTTCGCTTTGTGATACATGGCGCTGTGATAGTTACAAACGTACCAAGTACGTGGTATCACTCAACATTCCGCCAGTGCGGACAGTATTTGCTTCGTGATACATTACCCGTGTTAGAATGGATCGTTTACCAATTGCGGAAAAAGTCGATATCGTGTTGATGTATGGCTATTGTGATCAAAATGCCCAACGGGCGTATGCTGTGTGTGCTGCCCGGTATCCTGGACGAAATCATCCAAGTGTCCGGACCGTTCGCCGGATAGTTACGTTATTTAAGGAAACAGGAAGTTTAGCTGCTGTCGCGGCTAATCCGCACACCAGCAGCAGACAAATTGCGCGAGGATCGGGAATCTCAAAAACGTCAGTGTTGAGAATGCTACATCAACATCGATTGCACCAGTACCATATTTCTATGCATCAGGAATTGCATGGCGACGACTTTGAACGTCGTGTACAATTCTGCCACTAGGCACAAGAGAAATAACGGGACGATGACAGATTTTTTGCACGCGTTCTATTTAGCGACGAAGCGTCATTCACCAACAGCGGTAACGTAAACCGGCATAATATGCACTATTGGGCAACGGAAAATCCACGATAGCTGCGACAAGTGGAACATCAGCGACCTTGATTGGTTAAGGTATGGTGCGGCATTATGAGAGGAAGGATAACTGGCCCCCATTTTATCGATGGCAATCTAAATGGTGCAATGTATGCTGATTTCCTACGTAATGTTCTACCTATGTTACTACAAGATGTTTCACTGCATGACAGAATGGCGATGTACTTCCAACATGATGGATGTCCGGCACATAGCTCTTGTGGGGGTTGAAGCGGTATTGAATAGCATATTTCATGACAGGTGGATCGGTCGTCAGAGTACCATAGCATGGCCCTCACGTTCACCGAATCTGACGTCCCCGGATTTGTTTCTGTGGGGAAAGTTGAAGGATATTTGCTATCGTGATCCACCGACAACGCCTGGCAACATGCGTCAGCGCATTGTCAATGCATGTGCGAACATTACGGAAGGCGAGCTACTCGCTCTTGAGAGGAATGTCGTTACACGTATTGCCAAATGCATTGAGGTTGACGGACATCATTTTGAGCATTCATTACATTAATGTGGTATTTACAGGTTATTGACGCTGTAACTGCATGCGTTCTCAGAAATGATAACTTCACAAAGGTACATGTATCACATTAGAACAACAGAAATAAAATGTTCAAACGTACCTACGTTCTGTATTTTAATTTAAAAAGCCTACCTGTTATCAACTGTTCGTCTAAAAATGGGAGCCACATGTTTGTGACTATTACAGCGCCATCTATCACAAAGCGAAAAAAGTGGTCCAACTAAAACATTCATATTTCTTTACGTACTACAGGAAAATGTAATAAAAAATGGGGGATCCTATTTAAAAAACGCAGTTGATATCCGTTTGACCTATGGCAGCGCCATCTAGCGGGCCAACCATAGCGCCATCTGGTTTCCCCCTTCAAGCTAGACAAGTTTCGTCTTTGTAGTTTTTTCGTTTGACGCTTATTTCGTGAGATATTTGGCCTGGTCACGATCAATGGACCACCCTGTATAATTTTTGGAACTGGTTGTCACGGACGATTATATAATTTTTTGAACTGGATGTCACATGATTAAGGTAAAATTTGCTAAATACATTGTTTGCTCTGCAACAAAATCTTTCCCTTGCTAACCACTTGCCTATTAGCAGTTAGAGCCTCCAGTAGTTACAATCTTTTATTTAGCTGGCTGTACTGGTGCTTGCTATATCGCTGTAGTTCGTGTAACGAAGATTTTCTATGAGGCAAGTGACTTATGAAATGTATGGGTTATTGTCAGGATTTCTTCTAATTCAGGGCCATTCTTTTGTGTTAATTATTTGAGCAGTCACATTGCGTTTGAGTTGTATTTGTCAGGAATAATTCTATATGTCAGAAATGAAACGATAAGACAGGCAAAGAGACAGTACGTTCAATTTCACTCAGCAGTTTCAGAATTAAATTAACAAGTTTCACCTTCTCAGTTATTTCAGTTTAAGTAAAAACCTAATAAAGAAGTTTCAACTTCACAGCGGTGCATTTCCGACCTGCGGTCATTTTGGAAATTTTGCTCGATCTCACGTTCACTCCTCTGACATGGCCTGATTACCAATCTGTCTGCGTTACGAATTAAACCCACTGTGAAGTGGAACACTGCGGATTAAATCAATAACAGTTATAACAGAGCACGTTGGAATATTCCACTTGTTCGAATAGGTATCGCTCCTGTTGCAAACAGTCGTTTTTCTGATCTCTTATTTGTAATGAACACACCATGCTTGCACAAAATTGTTAAATTATTATTATTATTACCGGTATGTTTTATTTAACTTTATTATTCACGACATATATTTCAGACCACTGTTGGTAACAGTATAATTACTTTTTGAGGAACATTTTATTTAATCAAAGATACCACGCTTACGATTCACTAAAAACAAGTGCTCTTCAAAATTAGACTCCGCTTACAATTATTTGTTTTAGGACCGACAATCATTAATTGAAAGCCCTTATTCTAGAATTCCTAGCGAAAAATCTTACTTTGTACAAAACACTGTATCTAAAATATTATACTTATTCAAAATAATCCTGTTCCAGAATGTTCGAATCTTACATTGTAATTTTGTTAAAATTCCGCTGTTATACTTCTATAGGCATTATTTTTCTGATTCCAAAAATGTATGACTTTTCTAGGCTCAAATGTTACTTTGTGAAACGTTTCAGTTAATAAAATTTAAGATTCCCGAAAATTCTTGGCAGGCTATCCCAGTATATATTAAAACGTCGACCACATACAGTAGTACCTATTGTTTTGGTACACAACTTAAAGTTCAGTCGAATGACTTCTTATTATGGAAGATGCAATAGCTTTGTATTTTCCCATTTTGTAATTTCTGTAATACGCGTTTGTAAATAGGCTAAAGAAAGTCGTAGTAAGCTACAGTCAGTCGTGGTTGAGCAGCCAAGACATAGAATGACCAGCCAGAACATTATGACCACCGACCTACTGTCAATATAAACCCGTCCAGGCGATAGCAACGTCACCTGGCGAGGAATGACAGCCGGTCAGACACACGCACGGAGCATGTATTGTCAGCGAGCGTGCTGTCCGTGTTCAGAATGAGGAAGGTGCGCCATCTGTGACAGAGGGCAAATTGTGATGGCCCGCAGGCTCGGCACGAGCATTTCGGATACTGCATGACTTGTCGCGTGTTCGAGGAGTGCTGTGGTGAATGTCTCCGACATCTGGCAAAAGCAAGGTGAAACCACGTCCAGGCGCCGTGGTGTTGGGCGGTCACAGATGTCGAACGTCTTAGGCTGAGCAGACTGATGAAACAGGACAGGCGGCAAACTGTGGCGGAACTAACATCAGACTGCAATGCTGGACAGAGTACAAATGTGTCTGAACACACAGTGCACCGAACACTACTAACGATGGCGCTCTGCAGCCGGCGACCCATGTAGGAGGGGCGTTTGAAAAGTCCGTGCAAAGTCCGAGAGATGGCACCACCGGCGCGTATCGAGGTCATGTTTAGTTAGTAGCATCTTTGGAAAGAACGAACACAAAGTTTCAGCCACATTGGTCTATTTATTTGTGTTTGGCATTCATGTGAATCAATGAAGTCAAGTGATTGTCAAAATATGGATGAAAAGGAATTTCATGTGGTGATTGAACATTACTTTATGAAAGGCAAAAAGACTAAAGAGAAGCTTGATAAACATTACGGCGACTCTGTACCTTCGTTTAGAACAGTTGGTAAGTAGTTTCAAAATTTTCGGAGTGGCCATATGGACGCAAGTGATTGTGAACGTTCTGGATACCCTGTGGTAGTTACGACTCCAGGAATCACTGATAAAACCCATGATATGGTGATGGATGACAGAAGAGATTGCTAGTGCTGTGGGCATCTCGAATGAACGGGTACATAATATTTTGCATAAACATTTGGACATGAGAAAGCTATCCGCAAGATGGGTTCCGCGATTGCTCACGCTTGGCCAAAAACGGAATCGTATGAAGTGTTGCAAGTATGGTTTGCAGCTGTACAAGAAGAATCCGAAGGACTTCAATCGTTGTTTCGTCATTGAGGATGAAGCGTGGATACATTACTATAGTCCTAAAACCAAACAACAATCTAAACAATGGGTTACCAAGGGAGAATGTGCACCAAAAAAGGCGGACACCAGTCCTTCGGCCGGAAAGGTTATGGCGACTGTCTTTTGGGATTCGCAAGGGATGATCCTCATCAACTATCTGGAAAACGGCAAAACTATTACATGTGCATATCATTCATCGTTATAGGACTGTTTGAAAACCGAGCTGCAAGAAAAACGCCGGCGATTGGACCGCAAAAAAGTCATTTTGCATCACTACAATGTACCAGCACACACCTCAGCTGTCGTGGTCGCAAAATTAATGGAAATAGGATTCCAACTCGTTTCATATTCCCCCCCCCCCCCATTCTACAGACTTGGTTCCCTTAGACTGCTATTTGTTCCTCAATTTGAACAAATGGCTGGCGGTACAAAGATGTTATTCAAACGAGGAGGTGATTGCAGCAACTAATAGCTATTTTGCAGACTCGGACAATTCCTATTATTCGGAAGTATCAACAAATTAGAACAGCGCTGGACCAAGTGTATAAGTCTAAGAAAAGGAGACTACGTCGAAAAATAAAAAAGGTTTACCCCAACACGTAAGTAGCTTTTATTTTTGCACGGACTTTTGAAACGCCCCTCGTATGTGCCAATGTTAAAACCGCGACATCGGCAACTAGGACTGAAATGGACACTTGGTCACCGTTACTGGAAGTTGGCGCAGTGGCAGAGCGTTGCATGATCTGATGAATCCCGATACCATCTTCATCATGGCAATGGGAGGTCTCGAATCCGTCGTCTTCCAAGAGAACAGCTCCTTGGCAACTGTACTGCGGGATGGTGACAAGCTGGCGGCGGCTCCATTACGCCCTGGGGATCATTCACGTGGGCATCCATAGCTCCAGTAGAGCTCGCGCAAGTCACCATGACGGCCAAGGAGTATCGTACACTGGTTGCAGACCAAGAATACCCCTTCATGACGGTCATGTTTCTCGACGGCAGCGACATTTTTCAAAAAGAAAAGGCGCCATGTCACATGGCCAGGAATGTGATGGAGTAATTCGAGGAACACAGTGGCGAGTTCCAGTTGATGGGGTGGCCCCCCCAACTCGGCGGATCTGAACCCGATGGAACATACAGGGGATACGATTGAACGTGGCGTCAGAGCTCATCGACCCCTCCGCGGTATTTACGGGAGTTAGGTGACTTGTGTGTCCACACGTGGTGCCATGTTCCCCCCATGTCACGATGTTGTTATCCGTGCCAAAGATGGACATACCGGCTATTAGATAGGTGGTCATAATGTTATGGCTGATCAGTGTAAAGTGCGAACCGTACTTCCAATAACAAACCTTCAACGGTTTTTCAGGGACATCAAGTGAATGTTTTTCTATGCGGGACTCACGGTCTCCGGCGGCTCATTACAAAGTTACTGCATTCCCTTTGGTTTCCTGCAACAGTTAGCTTATTATCTGTACTGGGCTGGAAACACTGCACAACAGTGCAAATGAAGGCGGTATGCGCTACCTCTTCGTTTCCATTCTCTCCCAGTACGTGGTGTTGCGAGCAATAACGCCCCCTTTCAAGTTTCGTTCAGTGCTGTCCGGTTGTCTAGCGTTTTGTTTCCTGGAGGCATTAGATGTGCATTAACAGTGATACAAAAATGGTTCAAATGGCTCTAAGCACTATGGGACTTAACATCTGAGGTCATCGGTCCCCTAGCTCTAGAACTACTTAAGCCTAACTAACCTAAGGGTATCACACACTGCCATGCCTCAGGCAGGATTCGAACCTGCGACCGCAGCAGCAGCGCGGTTCCAGATTGAAGCGCCTAGAAGCGCTCGCCCACAACGGCCGGCAATAGTGATACACAGCAGTACAAAAAAATTTCGCCCGAACAGGCCATGGAGGCCCAAACTGTACCGACCGGCCGCCATGTCATCCTCAGCCCATAGGCGTCACTGGATGCTGAAATGGAGGGGCATGTAGTCAGCACACCACTCTCCCAGCCGTATCTCAGTTTACGAGACCGGAGCCGCTACTTCTCAATCAAGTAGCTCCTCAGTTTGCCTCGCAAGGGCTGAGTGTGCCCCGCTTGCCAACAGCGCTCGGCAGACCGAATCGTCACCCATCCAAGTGCTAGCCCAGCCCGACAGCGCTTAACTTCTTCGGAGATCTGGCGGGAAACGGAGTTACCACTGCGGCAAGGCCGTTGGCACACAGCAGTATATGGATGGGTTTACTGATGAAGAACTGGCTGGTATCCACCTCGTGTACGGGTTCACTGAACGCAGTGGAAGAGCGGCACAACTGCGCTTTCTGAGCAGTTCCCGCAGCGACGGCAGACACGTCACAGTACAGCGGTTCGTCTGGCGGTTGTCGCTTTTCTCCCTTGTTATGTGGAGTACATTTCGTGACTACATATTACAGGCTTTTCCACTTTTGTGGAGGTGTTTTCACAGAAACAAGGGTGAATGCGGTAATAAACCGAATAAATCATAATTACATAATATAATCTGTAACGAACCGCCGGAGACTGAGGATCCGTTATACCGAAATATTCAGAAGGTGATCCTGAACAATTTCTGTAAGCTTGTGGGTGGAGTCCTGCTACACCCGGTATCTTTACTACGTTAGTCAGTCTGCGTTCGATACTCAATTACGTGAAATGGTGTGTCATTTAGTCGGCAGGAAACAGTCAACAGCGCAGTTTGTGTTACATAGAATACAGCAGCTATACATGTTTCTGATTTGCAGTTGATCAATCAAGTACCTTTGGTAGCACCTTGTTTTTAACTATCAACAGCCATTTGTTAAATTTCGCTAAGCTACTCTGAGCCTCTGTGGGTTGCTAACTTGTATTATGATATTTGTACAGTTCAATATAATTAGCCAACCTGATCGTCGGAAAAGTGTTAAAGAACAATAAAGAGACACCAAAGCCGGCCGGTGTGGCCGAGCGGTTCTAGGCGCTCCAGTCTGGAACCACGCGACCGCTACGGTCGCAGGTTCGAATCCTACCTCGGGCATGGATGTGGTGTGATGTCCTTAGGTTAGTTAGGTTTATGTAGTTCTAGGGGACTGATGACCTCAGATGTTAAGTCCAATAGTGCTCAGAGCCATTTTTTTGATACACTAAAACAGGTTTGTAACATGACAGAGCGTTTGGAAATAATGATGAGCACAGCTACAGTGACGCTGACAACGTGACTCGGTCCTGGACACGGGCTCAGATAGCTTAATGGCTAAGGCGGCTGATCGCGATAAGCAGGAGATCCGGGTTCGATTTCCGGTCTGGCATACTTTTTCAGTTCTGCCGATGTCCCCGTAACACATAAAAAATGTTCTGATGTGTGTGAAATCATATGGGACAACTGCTAAGGTCATCAGTCCCTAAGCTTACACACTACTTAACCTAAATTATCCTAAGGACGAACACACACACCCATGCCCCAGGGAGGACTCGAACCTCCGCCGGGACCAGTCGCACAGTCCATGACAGCGCCTGAGACCGCTCGGCTAATCCCGCGCGGCGTAACACATACTATCGTCAACTTATACAATACACTACAGTATTCTTTAGAATGCTTTGCTCATCATCAGGAACTACGTGCATATATATCCCTCTGTCAATGGGTCAATGCTGTCAACCACAAGACGTCATGAAACGATGAAATCTAAAGTATCAGGATAAGCAGAACACCATCGAAACACCTTTTAACATAATATAATAACGTAAAATCAGCATTTTACTATAGCAGGATGCATTAATGTGACGCATATATATTACACTTCAATGCACTCTAATCGCTCGGATAGCTGTGCGTTCGGGACGGGGAGGTGCACTGGCCTCTGATGGTATCCGTCCAGCGGATTAACGTCGAGGGTTGATGTGCCAGTCGCCTTGGATGCGGTTTTTAGGCTGTCTTCCACATCTGACTAGGTAAATAGCGAGCTGGTACTCACGTCATGCCACTGTTACATGATTCGGCAACGTTTAGAAAACTTTCGCTCGCTTTGACTACAACAACGCTACATGCAGGCAGCTACAGGCAGATACAGATATTCCATCCCAGAGGGTTAGAGGGAGGGAAAGGGAGGGTACACGAGTGAGACTTCGGCTACGAAAACCCATATCGAATGGTTCGCACGCTGACACTTGTTGATGGCCCAGCATTGATTACTGCATCAATTTGCGAAAGGGTTGCACTTCTGTTACGTTGAACGATTCGGTTCAGTCGTCGTTCGTCCGTTCTTGCAGGATCTGTTTCCGGCCACAGCGATGTCGAAGATTTTTTGTTTTACCGGATTCCTGCCAGGCGGTGTGACCGAGCGGTTCTAGGAACTTGAGTTTGGAACCGCGCGACCGCTCCGGTCGCAGGTTCGAATCCTGTCGCGCGCATGGCTGTGTGTGATGTCCTTAGGTTAGTTAGGTTAAGTAGTTCTAAGATCTAGGAGACTGATGATCTCAGAAATTAAGTTCCATAGCGCTCAGAGCCATTTGAACCGGATACCTGATATATTTACGGTACACTCGTAAACCTCACTTCATCGCTACCTCGGAGATGCTGTGTCCCATCGCTTGTGCGCCGCGCTCAAGCTCACTTAAATCTTGATAACTTGCTCTTTTAGGAGCAGAAACCGATCTAACAACTGCACTAGACACTTGTTGTATTATATAGGCGTTCCTGACCGCAGTGACGTATTCTACCTGATTACATATCTCTGTATTTGAATACGCTTGCCTATACCAGTTTCTCAGGCGTTCGAGTTTATATGGGTTCCTGCAGAGGAGATTTATGGACTCCACAGAGCATAATACACCTGCTTGAATATTCTAAACAGAGCGACGTCAGCGATATAGGTGTATGGTTATGCTCATGTGTACGACGATTCTACTTTAAAATGGATACTGTCACTGCCGGTATTAATGCAATGTTTTAATCAAGCGACGAGTAAAGTGTATGTGGTATGCAAAGCAGTGCTTGTCGTCTACTGGCAAAGACGGAGATCTAGAAACATATATTTTTATCATCTCGGCAGCACATCACTACGATTTGTATCGTTGCGACTTCTTTATATGCGACAGTGGTTTCGTGTCGCGGTTCGCTACACAATTTCGACTTGTTTCAAAGCGTTCACGAATCGAAACTTCCTCGGAATTTAAAACTGTGTGCCGTACTGGGACTCTAACCTAGGCTGCCGTCTTTCGCGGGCAATGCTCTTACTGTCTGGGCTATTCGGGCGCAACTCACAACCCACTTTCACAGCTTTACTTCCGTCGGTATGTCTCCGCCACTTACCAACTTTCAAAGAACCTCATCTGAGTACCTGCGGTATTATCACGCCTACATAGAGCCGAAAATTGCTTACGCACAGCCTATGGGATTGTCTCCAGAACGAATATTTCCATCTGCAGCGAATTTGAGCTATTTTGAAACTCTGTGCCGGTCAGGGACAAGAGTGAAGGTGTGAGGGATGGTAGCAGGTGATAAGAGCATTTCCCGCGAATCGCAAGGTGCCGGATTCGAGTCCCGCTCGGATGCACATTTTTAATTTGCCACGCGGTTTCAAAACATTTCAAAACATTGCACCTATGCTGAAGAGTGAATGAGTCATTGTGTTCATTTACCTCTTGTTCAACTAACTTCTCTTCGTTGAAATGGCATGTGACCATATTCCGTATTGGCTGCCATAAATAGTTGGGCGCGTCACCTCCGACGCGCGAGACGTCGGCCGCCGCGAGGTGCGTCCCCTGGGCCGCCGTAAGTAGGCTGCACTTGTGACGGCCAGCCCTGACACAGGAGCCAGCCGCTGGCAGGACCGGGACCTCCGATCCCGAAACGCAGCCGACCTGAATTCCATCACCAGCAGGGGGCGGGGCCGCCAGTGAGCGCGCTACCTTGGCATTACCCGGCCACGGTGGCAGCATGGAGGGAAGGCATTAACAGCATACAACCTAGTATCCTCTCCACTGAAGAGCTGCCACGCGCTACTGATTTAGATGCCCATTCAGAACAAGAACAGAAACAGGACGTGCAGCACTTCTATCTCATTATATGTAAATTGAAAGGGAACACTGCTGTCAGTTGCAGCGGGACATTAATTGATACGCCTAGCTGGGCAATGGATCCACGTTCTCCAGTGCGGATGCACAAATACGTCCGACCTCCTGTGGGAACCTCAGAGTAGCGAATATGGCGTCATTGGACAAGTGGCGCTCGGTGGGAATACGGTGCCGAGATACTCCGCGCAGTTGCGATAACGCTGTGTCCCTGATGGCGCAGTAGTTTACCAACCTGCCTAGTAAGCAGATCCCGGGTTCAAATTGCGGTCCGGTACGCATTTTCATTCATCGCCGCCGACTCTTCGTAATGTCCCGCTGCAGCTGACAGTAGTGACCCCCTTCAGTTTACATACAATGATTCTCAGCTGCGGGTTCTGCGTGGTGTCTGTTCTTTCAGACATTTCCGAAAGAACAGACACCACGCATTCACGTACTTCTATCTCACCTTATGTTCTCGCGATACTTCCGTGGCACAATTCGCACAACTACGAGGGTCGTTATGTATTTTTTCGCATCAACCATGGTGCGCCATCGGATGCGTGATTACAGTCGCAAGAATGTAATACTTCGGCGTATTTGAAGCTGGCAGGACACTCGTAAGTGTAATCCCTAGACAGCAAAGGCCATTTTCGTAGCTGCTGTCGTTAAGTGAGCTGAGGACATAGAGTATGATCATCAAGGGCAGCGCTGGACGACGTGGTTTCTGTGAACGGAGTGTGTAAGCACTGCTGATATTCAGAGGCCATTTTGGTGGTGGCGGGTGGAGGGTGTGCGCCGTCACGAAAAACCCATGTACAACCAGGTGGATGGCTGAAAAACTTGCAGCAAACCAAGCGAGAATGGAAACACTTCTGGAAGGAAAGTGACTTAACACCAGTCAACATTTCAAGACTGGAAATGCATATCCAGGAAAACAGGTGCATCACGTTCACGGTACTTAGTTTGGGAAGTCGTCTGTACGCCACGTGGGTTCCCAAACCAGTGAAGGCAGCACACACAAAAGCGCAAGCACGTGTGCAGTGATCTCCTTCAATGCCGCAGCCAGGCTCCAGAATGTTTGATGTCCAAACTCGTGGCTGGCGACGACACTTGGCTCCGCTACCATGGGCCGGAGACCCAGGCCCAGCTGATGCAGTGGAAGCAAACAGGCACCTCCCCCTTCCCCCACCCCCACCGAAATTCCATACAGCGGGCAAACTACGGCTTGCCATCGCTGATATGGGGTACCAGGTACTGTCACACCCACCGTATTGTCCTGACTGCCTCTTCTCATTATTATCTAATAGGGACTATGAAGACCTCTATCGAAACATCATATCGCAGACGTCCAGGACCTGTGAGCAGCTGTTCTGATGTGAGTGCGACAGACTCTAAAAACGTAGTTCGAGAAGTGCCTACAGAAATTACCACATCGATGGTGCAATTGTTTGCAGGTTAATTGAGACTTCATTGAGAAAAATGCATGTACCTGCCGAGACAGAGATTCTTAGTGAATGTAAAGTGGAAACCAATATGGAACAACCCTCTTACATTTCTCTGTCATTTTCTTCAAGAGTGTTCATCGTCTCCTGTTTCAGTCTAAACCGATAATGAAGACTCTACTACGGCCATTGGTATTGGCGTCGGTGGCGATCCCAAAAATCGTTAGAATCGTGTTTGAGTGTTCTATGAATGAAATGCCTACAGAACAATTGGGCAAACTACCCAGATGCAACACTTTGCTAGCTCAGACGGGGAACAGTAAAAGAGAATCATACACAACACTGTCCAAAAGTTCCCGAACTGATTTTTAACCAGCCTTCCTCTCGAATCAGGAAAGTATCTTCAACATAGACCGTAGTCTGGATGCATGGTAAAGAAATCCCTCCCACACTTAGACTGGAGGTGGAAGAAAATAGATGCCTACTTTTCCTAGCGAGTCTAACAAACAAAACATCCGGACGACCCGCTGGGGCGTTCCGCCTACAGCACAGAAACGCATACCGTCCTCTACATAAGACCTACCTCTACATAAACCCTGAAGTACAGCACAGTACCCTGGAATACAGAGCTGTATCACCTGCGACATGAAAAGCCTGTCTGTCAAGTTGCGGCATCTACAAGAAGCCCTATGCAAAACATAGAGATGCATACAAAACGTGATATCTAAATAGAAAAGTCGGAAGAGGATCAAGTGGTTGGCGTTGCTACCGCATGCGGGTCAACCTACCGCCAAGATAGGCAGAGACCTAGAAAAACAAAAGAGAAACTATATCCTACCGACTACGCAAAGCCGAGAATATACTGGACTCCGTCAAATATACACGTGCGCTAGGGAAGCCAGGCGTTTACAGCATTACATTCGTGAGCCGCCGTTAGCACATACGCAAGTTTCAGTACGATCAGAGTTCAAAAATTAAGTTAAACATTGTTGTGGCAGGCCAAGTAACTTCTAGTGAATGCTGCACTACAAGTCAAAGTGACACAGACACACAAAACTATTTTTCAACTCAGTCGCTAAGTCTATGCAAACAACTATTGCAACTTTTAACAATTGTTCAGTTCCTGGACGATAGAAATCCGCTCCTTGATCGTGAGGCCATTCCAGAATCGCTGTATGATCGTCTTTTTACCCAACTGTTCTTTCCGCTTCCCTGGACGATGGCAATCGTATGATGCAAGATCAGGACCTTTCCATCAGCACCACCCACATCTTTGTGGCCTTGGTCAAATTGCTGCGCTGTTTCACTACGGCTGACAGGACACTGCATGTCGTCCATATACGGACAATTTGTCTGCAAGAATCGCACTATCCCGTGTACTTTAACTCTGGAGCTCGTCTGCAACTGCAGGGCCATTTCACTCGCACAATGCATGCCGTAACAGAACGGCGTCTGCAGGAAACCAGGAACATTTACGAGGTATGTTCAAAAAATTCCGGAGCGTTCGTAATTTCGCGCCAGTGGTGTGTTGGAGGGAAATGCGGTTGGCATCCCATCACACGGCTGTGTTTAATGTGCAACTGCTGGAAGTTTCATTGCTGTATGTCGGTTAGTTATTGTTCAGTGCTGCACTGAGTAGAACGTTGTGTCGCACAATTTGCGAATTTCGAGACGGCAGAGTTAGAGCAACGTGTCTGCATTAAATTTTGCGTGAAACTCAAGAAAACCTTTATACAGGCACGCCAAATGATGCACGAACCCTACGGTGATGAGTGTTTAAGCCGTACTCGGTGTTACGGATGGTTCACACGGTTTAAAAATGGCCGCACGGAAGTTAAAGAAGACGACCCTCGTTCAGGACGCCCTTAGACGTCTACCGACGAAGTTCATGTCAGGAACGTCAACGAAATTTGCGCGTGACGATCGAAGACTTTGTCCAAGAGCTTGTAGAAGAACGTAAAATTTCAGTTGGATCATGTCATGACATCCTGACACAGCATCTTGAAATGGACCGTGTTGGAGCCAAGTCCATCTCATGGCTATGAGTCAAGACCAGAAAGACCTTCGCCTCGCAAAATGTGAAGAGCTTATGGATCGCGCAAATGAGAACGAGACTCATAACTAAATTAGAATTATATATCAATACCTTCAGCTGCTGACGGGCGTTGATATCTGTCAACGGGTGCAGGTGAAAATGTGTGCCCCGACCGGGACTCGAACCCGGGATCTCCTGCTTACATGGCAGACGCTCTATCCATCTGAGCCACCGAGGGCACAGATGACAGTGCGTCTGCAGGGACTATCTCGCGCACGCCTCCCGCGAGACCCACATTCTCACCTTACATGTCCACACACTACATTCGTAGTGTGCCTACCCAACACACTCATTACTCGTGGAAGACATTTTTGGTTCAAATGGCTCTGAACACTTTGGGACTTAACATCTGAGGTCATCAGTCCCCTAGAACTTAGAACTACTTTAACCTAACTAACCTAAGGACATCACACACATCCATGCCCGAGGCAGGATTCGAACCTGCGACCGTAGCAGCAGCGCGGTTCCGGACTGAAGAGCCTAGAACCGCTCGACCACAATGGCCGGCAAGACATTCTTACCAAGTCCCGTAAGAGTTCAGGTAGTATGTGTGCATCCGCACAGAAGAGGAAGGTCATGGCCGGTATTGCCAGAACTATATACTTATATGGATATGGTGTCCATTCTTTCGGACATGTCCGGCAGAATGGACACCATATCCATATAAGTATATAGAATCATAACTGGTTATAAGATGTGGGTCTTCGGTTATGGTGTTTAGACCAAGGTTCAATCTTCACAGTGGGTCGGGAAAGATTCTCCAAGATGAAAAAAGGCTTGTCAGGTTGAAAGGGTACAGTACCGCCCGACATTGAAAATAGGTACAACATACTTCATTATTCTTGTCTGAACAACATATTTTTTCTAATAATAACTCAATTTCAATTAATGCAGCGAAGCCAGATACCAGTGTGGGAAAGAATGACAACTTATTTATTTAATTGATCACATGTGCACTCCCACAAAATAAATCCCTACATCCAGTTTGGTGAGATCTGTGAAATGAATGAATGTATGGTCGTCTGCTAACCGCAGATAGTGAATGTGAATATATGATCATTTTTGAGACGATCCTTTGGCCACCTTTGGTGGGACCAAAGAGATGAAATTTACCTGAGCTTTGAGCGCCTGAAATGTGGCTGACCAATACGGTAGCAAGGTGCTCCCCCACTTCGGCAGAGGTGCGAGAGGACCTGAAGAACAGCCATGTTTCAGCACTCTGCCGCTGGACCTTGTGCTGTTAAGACCTGTCTTAGGTGTGCTCCGTAAAGACAAAAGAGTGGAGACATGGTATGGATGTGGAATACTTAAGAGTAGTTTGAAATAATAATTTCTCTATTTCAGGAACTTTTGTGGGGAGAATTAAATGTCAGGCAGGTAATATTAATGGGATCGTAGTAATCTTCGGAAGTGACCAACGGTCACAATGAAACCACGTGTAGCAATAAGTTGAAATACTTCGTGTGCTTAAGTTAAGCTGAATTACTAGCGTGTGTACTATAAGTTGAAATATTTAAGAAATAGCGTGTGCAGGACTTGAAATTAGAGGCGAGTACTTCCACGTTGTGAGTACTGTGTGAGTCTCAATCTGTGTATGAGACAAAGGATAAAGAGAAGTACTCGTCCATGGTATCAGTTGATGACTCGTGTGTGTGATGAATATGTTCTTAATATTACTTTGCGTGATATGTTTCCGTGTGACGCTGGATTCAAACTATAATACTCAGAGAGAAGCAAGGTTTGTCAGCCGTCTATCCAGCAATGCCACTTGGCTTGCATTGCACAGGAAGATGTGCATATATCTCCAGAGTTCATAGTAGGAAAGTAGAATTACGAAGTGGGGCAGTGTCGTGTGAAACTGGGATAATTATTAATTGAAGTGGGAAAGCTGAAAGTGATAATGTTGCGACTATTCCCTGTGTTGTATTTCATGTTGTAGTGTGGTGTATGTCATGTAATTTGAGTATGTGTGGTTTGCATGGGAGAGTAGCAAGGTAGTTTCAGAGGTAGTGGGTTATGCGTGTTCCTTTTGTACCGTTCGGTCTGGAGGAAAGTTTCGTGATGATGGTTGTGAGAGTCGAAGTGTGAGATATAGCAAAAGATCCACCATCCTATCCAGAAAGTGCACTGTAGCGTTAAATAATTACGAGACCATAAGGTAGAGAATCACCAATGTAAAGCCATGCCCACTGGGCGGAATTTCTCATGTGTTATTGTTGTAGGTTATAGAATTTGTGTGTTTAGGTTATAGAATTTATCGGAATAAATAAGATAGTGAAAAGAAAAAGATTGGTGGCCTTTTCCTTCGAATTGTATGTTGTCATGATATCCAGAATTTATAACGTGTGCGCCACTCATATTCAGTGCGATGGCCAGGTGATGATAAAAGCCGTTAAATAAAAAAAGAAAACGTGGTATTGCCAGTGCGTAGTGAACAGTCAGAGTTCTGTAAATTACTGATAGTCAGGTATGCGTTTCCGTTGCGTATTATTCATATAGGAGGATAATTTGTAACTTAATTGTGAGTACGAGAGTTCATGTTACTCGATAAATAAGAATGAATCCACTCGCTTGGCAGACCACTCATCTTGCAGGCCTGACTGCTTGATGCCACAGTATGAGCAAGGCATGTGGGTGCCTCTCAAGGTCAGTTCAAATGTGAAAGCCATGCTGATAGTGTTCTTTGACTTTGAAGGATTAGTTCTTCATAAATTCGCGCGACAGGGACAAAGAACTGTAAATTGGTGGTACAGTCTGGAGGTGTTGCGACGCCTGCGAGAAAATGTGAGAAGGAAAGGGCGTGAAATGTGGTGAGACAACTCATGGCTCTTCCGTCACAATAATGCACCCGTGCATTCATCCCTGTTTGTGAGCGACTATTGCAAAAAAAACGAAATCACTGAGTTGCCTCGTCATCTGTATTTTCCACACCTGGCTTCTGCAGACTCATTTATTTCCATAGATGAAAGGGCAAAGATTTACAACGACAGACGAGATAAAAAAATTGCTTGATAGCGTAGCGCCATCCAGCAAGAGGCATACCAAGACTGATTCCGAAAGTGGAAGCGGCGTTGGGAGCAGTGTATCTGTTGTGGAGCAGAGTATTTCGAAGACTATGCACAATACGTAAAAGGTAAACTTAGAAAAGTTTTGTGAACAAAGTTCCGGAATTTTTTGAACAAACCTCGTACTCTCTTCAATTCTGACAACGCGGCACTCTTGTTGCGGGATGGTCCCTAACTTCGTTCGGTACATCGATGTCGATTTCGACAAACAGCGCAAATCTCTCGCAGTACGTAAGGGGCGTTCGTCCACACACAGCAGCAACAATGGCCACGTGATCGATTTCGAGCAGAAAACGGTGCCGTATTGTGCCAATGGGTTATGACACTTTGCCTTAAAAAAAAAAAAGGCGGTGGAAAGACGAGTAAGTGACGACTTTGTCAACAGGGCCAGCTGTTTACAATTAAGGACTGCGATGTTAGCGGAAAGTCGCCAAGGACGGTCGTGCCAGAGCGGAGCAAGCAGCGGACAGAGTGGACGGCCAGCACCAGGGCTCGTTGCCGGGACTCTCACCACCACCCAGCACAGGGTGGGGGACATTGTCTGCTGGAGACATACGACTGGCCCTTGCATTACTTGCTCGGCGCAGGAGGCTGTGGTGTCCAGTAGCTACAAAACATTACATCTACTTTAATTGGGTAGGCTTCCACGGCCAGAGTCACTCGACATAAAAGTTTTCTGGGTATGGTAGCGCGTCATAATGTAAAAAAAAAAACTTCTTTTGGGTCTAATCAGCCCATTAGACCCAGAAGAAGGCCGCTGCAACCGTGTCCGAAACGTTGGTTTTTCTCCAGCAGCAGTTGTTTCTTTTTTTTTTGTTTCCATTATGACGCCGTGCCATACCCAGAAAACTTTTATGTCGATTACATCTACTTCTCTGCAAATCACATTTAAATGCCTGGCAGAGGGTTCATCGAGCCACTATGACAACTCTCTATTGTTTCAATCTCGTATAGCGCGCGGAAAGAACGAAAACCTATATCTGTCCGTACGAGCTCTGATTTCCTTTACCTTACCATGGTGATCGTTTCCGCCTATGTAGGTCGGTGTCAACAAAATATTTTCGCATTAGGAGGAGAAAGTTGGTGATTGGAAATTCGTGAGAAGATTCCGCCGCAACGGAAAACGCCTTCGTTTTAATGATGTCCACTCCAAATCCTGTATCATTTCAGTGGCACTCTCTCTCATATTTCACGATAATACAAGACGTGCTGTCTTTGAACTTTTCGATGTACTCCGTCAATCCTATTTGGTAAGTATACCACACCGCGCAGCAGTATTCTAAAAGAGGACGGACAAGCGTACTGTAGGCAGTCTCCTTAGTAGATCTATTACATTTTCTAAGTAGCCTGCCAATAAAACGCAGTCTTTGATAAGCCTTCTCCACAACATTTTCTTTGTGTTCCTGCCAATTTAAGTTGTTCGTAACTGTAATTCCTGGGTATTTAGTTGAATTTTCGGCCTTTAGATATGACCGATTTATCGTGTAACCGAGGTCTAACAGATTCCTCTTAGCACTCATGTGAATGACTTCACACTTTCCGTTATTTACGGTCAATTGCCAATTTTCTCTTCTTATCTTCTCTAAAACATTTATCAATTTGTTTTGATGGCTCTGAGCACTATGGGACTTAACATCTGTGGTCATCAGTCCCCTAGAACTTAGAACTACTTAAACCTAACTAACCTAAGGACATCACACACATCCATGCCCGAGGCAGGATTCGAACCTGCGACCGTAGCAGCCGCGCGGTGACGGACTGAGCGCCTAGAACCGCTAGACCACCGAGGCTGGCAATTTGTTTTGATCTTTGATGACTTTATTAGTCGATAAGCGACATCGTCATCTGCAAAAAACCTAAGAGGGATCCTCAGATTGTCCCCCAAATTGTTTATATAGATAGGGAAGAGCAAAGGACCTATATCAGTACCTTGGGGAACGCCAGAAATCACTTCACTACGAACTGTGACCTCTCTGACAGGAAATCATGAATTCAGTCACATAACCGAGACGATATTCCATAAGCTTGACGAATTGGAAGGTCGGTGAGACGTCGCTTCAAGACGACGCTGCGACCCGGCTGATTGGTCGAGGGCAGGACAATTTTAAAATGAAAAGAGCGATTACAGGCAGGTATAACTGATTAACGTGTAACGATACATCGATACGAATTACAGAGAAAGTAAAAGAAAATTCAATATTTAGATCGTTGCGTGTCTCAACCAAAGTTAATGCGTTCTGTGAAACCTCATCACCCGTCTAAGGCGCTGCAGTCATGGACTGTGCGGCTGGTCCCGGCGGAGGTTCGAGTCTTCCCTCGGGCATGTGTGTGTGTGTGTGTGTGTGTGTGTGTGTGTGTGTGTGTGTGTGTGTGTGTGTGTGTGTGTGTTTGTCCTTAGGATAATTTAGATTGAGTAGTGTGTAAGCTTAGGGACTGATGACCTTAGCAGTTAAGTCCGATAAGATTTCACACACATTTGAACATTTTGAACAAACCTCATCACAACAACTGTACGGTCCATTTTTTTTTTCACAGTTTCATCAAAATTTTTGTCGCGGATGCCTGTACACTGGATGATGCCAGAGTCTGATACGGATTTCAGGGATTACATGTCTCAGTAAGATGGAACACCAGCACATTCGGGTATGGAGACTCGCTCATCTAAACAAACATCCTCCAAACCACTTGATCCGTCGTACCGACAACGACGACGCCATATTCTG
This sequence comes from Schistocerca serialis cubense, assembly GCF_023864345.2. Classification (NCBI taxonomy): domain Eukaryota; kingdom Metazoa; phylum Arthropoda; class Insecta; order Orthoptera; family Acrididae; genus Schistocerca; species Schistocerca serialis. The sequence continues at coordinate 875,346,706 of NC_064639.1, forward strand.
CTCTTGAACACAGTTCTCCGGACCCAACACACACGGAATTCTTTTGGTGGAGCTCTGCGAAATCCCTTGCGTATGTGCCGAAAACAATTGCGAAATGAAACTGTGTGGGTGTGAAAAGCATTGTCGCTGAGATTTTGTCCATGTGAGCAAGGAGAGTTCTATACAACAGTTGTATTAGCCCTGACGATACGATATCGATACTATTTCTAAAAGATATCGATATGTAACGACTATATTTTTCCCATGATATATCAATATCAAAATGGCAAAATATTTTTATTTTATATTATTTTTTTCACAATTTTCGGTACATATTTGTAATAGAACATAATTTTGCTTTCAATGTGTGAAGGAATCTTACTACGTTTTCAGCTTTCATCGCGTCCAATCTTTCTCTTAGACTCTGTGTGAAGCAAGTATGTGCTGCACAAAAGAAGAAGTCCGTTTGCCCTTGGGGGTGGAGCTGTGAATGGAGTTACAAGATTTCAGATGTGGAGAAATAGCACACCAGTTGCGTTCAAGCTCGTGGTCGTGCGGTTGCGTTCTCGCTTCCCGCGCCCGGGTTCCCGGGTTCGATTCCCGGCGGGGTCAGGGATTTTCTCTGCCTCGTGATGACTGGGTGTTGTGTGATGTCCTTAGGTTAGTCAGGTATAAGTAGTTCTAAGTTCTAGGGGACTGATGACCACAGATGTTAAGTCCCATAGTGCTCAGAGCCATTTTTTTAGTTGCGTTAAAAAAAATCGCTACTAGTATGCTGTTTCCTCACATCGGCATTCTTTAAGAAAAGTTCCTGAAAATGATGAACAAAAATCTCAATGGCAAGATTGGTCTTTGCGGTGGGCGGAGACGTGTGAGGGAAATGCTTACGTAATTGGCGCTTGGCGCCACCAACAACAGAATCTGCGACGTTTAACTTCACCACTAACTGCTAGGTCGCTGGCGTTGGCAGAGAAGAAAAAACAAGGTAGTCGACATGAAGAGTCTCGGGCAAATCCTATATGTGACGATACCGAATGACGGGCCCATCGGACACCTTTTAATGTGCCACTTACTAGCAGTTACTATTGTTAGCGAAGTGGTTATCGCCAAACGTGAACGTGCATCGTTTTCCTTTCAATTGTTGCTCTAAGGCGAATAGGCAGGCTGCTAATTTGTTGATGTACAGAATAGCTAACTATAAATGAATACTTAAATATACAGCTCTAAAACCGCTAGTGAAGCCGATATTTTTATGGGCTGGTCCGACGATACTTTTTTAGTCGGTGTATCGACACTTTTCCTCGATATATTGAGAACCGATAATACTTTTATCAAATATCGACTTATCGTATTTCCGATATTTTGAAAAATATCAACAGTCCTAATCTGTACTATGTACAACCCTTCTCTCCAATTGTTATCGATGTATCGCTATGCATTAAATTGTTACAGCTGTCTGCACTAGCTGTACTCATTTTGAATTGCCCTGTATTTAATCAGGCAGAATTCTGCTACAAAGATGATTTTCCAAAGACGTCCGAACTGCCTGTGAAAGCGGTATGTTGAATCGGACAATCTGTCCACACACACCTTCTCCCCACTATGTTATTACGCACTTCATCGAGATATACGACTGGAGCAGTAAATTATTTGACGAGAACATTGTGTCTTCAATAATCGATCGTCTTGAGAAACGCGAGGGAATCGTTGGCTTGCTCCAAGATGCCGGAGCGTACAGAGGCACATTATCTTGTATACTTATTCCTCGCACGCCGTGCTCTGTTCTGGCCGCACTCACGTCAGCATTTTACCGCTCCACTACCAGCCGTGGCTAAAGCGCTGTACCAGAGAATTCTACACGACGGCAGGGCAGCGGCGCCTCGCCTTGGACTGGCGAGTACGGCCGGCGTTTGTGGAGCGCCGGAGCGAAGCGACAAGTCCGCCCCAAGGACGAGCAGCCAGCGATAATGTCTCCTGAAAAATACGGCCTCAGAGTGCGCAACAGTGTGCCAGGCGATAAACTCGTGCGCAACACTCTACAGAAATCACAGCTCCGTTGTCAATAGCGCAACGTTCCGCGGTCAGATTTGCCCTTGCTACTCAATGCCATTTATATTTAATGCATACGTAATATGTACGCCTCTATTACTACTACTACTACTACTATTACTATTACTATTACTATTATTGTTATTATTATGGCCTCCTCCTTGTTCCAGTTGGCTTTCACTCTTACAGAGGAGGCTCGTTTACGTTCTCCCGACCCCTTTGGTCTGTACTAAATGGTTCAAATGGCTCTGAGCACTATGGGACTTAACATCCGAGGTCATCAGTCCCCTAGAACTTAGAACTACTTAAACCTAACTAATCTAAAGACATCACACACTTCCATGCCCGAGGCAGAGTTCGAACCTGCGACCGTAGCAGTCGCGTAGTTCCAGACTGTAACGCCTAGAACCGCTTGGCCACTCCGGCCGGTCGCTCTGGTGTAACTTCCCACCTGTCTACTGTGTGTCTGAATGTGTCTCTTTCTACAATGCCGGTTGGTCTTATATTTGCGTTTTTGAGGTCCTTTCTAATTTCGTTCGGCCAAGGTGTTGAGTTCTTCACTGATGTTACATAGTCTTATTGTCTTCGTCAACAGCTAGTCTGTTGCGATGACCAAAGAATTTCGTTCTCCTCTTTTTAATTTCAATTTCGATGTGCGAAAACTTTTCTGTCGTTCTGTCTTGTGTATGTCTTGCTCCTAAAAATTTTCTAATGATCTTCCAAAAATTTTCTAATGAGCTTCCTCTTTTTTTTATATTGATTCAAGTTCGTATTTTCTGTTAAGTGCCAGTGTTTCGCTTGTTTAGAGGACTATTGGTTTTATGACTCTGTCGTAGTGCCGAATTTTTGTCTGTATTTACATTGATTTTTTGTTGTACACCTTTTGGACTAACCTTAATGCTTTTTTTACTCTTTTGAGGCGATTTGCCGGCCGGAGTGGCCGAGCGGTTCTAGGCGCTACAGTCTGGAACCGCGCGACCGCTACGGTCGCAGGTTCGAATCTTGCCTCGGGCATGGATGTGTGTGATGTCCTTAGGTTCTAAGTTCTAGGGGACTGATGACCTCAGATGTTAATTCCCATAGTGCTCAGAGCAATTTGAACCATTTGAGGCGATTTTTCTGTGAAACTTCTTCAAGACCTGTCAGTTCGATGAATTTTCCGAGGTATTTTAAGTACGGGCCCCTGATTATTTTACCATATTTTGTTTTCAGGATCGTGATTTCTCTCTTTGAACATAAGAATTGGTTTCTCGAGTCATATTTGTAGCTTTTCCTGCACTTTCTTTGTCCCGAGCTGTTTGATGGCGGTCTCTTCGTCCTCTATGAGTAACGTCAAGTCGCCTGCAAATGTGAGGTATGGCGTAACAACACTACGGTTCCTCGTGAAATGATGTGACAAATAAAATCTTTTGACATTTGTGGAGCAAACGGCACCCGCCGAAGAACGTTGCAGTACAATACAAAGTGCCGACCCGCTGACGGCGCTGGCAGGCGTGATCAAGTAGCCTCTGCAGTCTGTTGGGATCTGTCCACCTACATGCCGCAAGGTGACTTTCTGCTGTCGAAATACTGTGCTCGTCTGACGTCCGACCGTTCCGGCCGCGCGGGATTAGCCGAGAGGTCTTAGGCGCTGCAGTCATGGACTGTGCGGCTTCTCCCGGCAGAGGTTCGAGTCCTCCCTCGGGCATGGGTGTGTGTGTTTGTCCTTGGGAGAATTTAGGTTGAGTAGTGTGTAAGCTTAGGGACTGATGAGCTTACCAGTTAAGTCCCATAAGATTTCTCACACATTTGAACATTTTTGATCTGACCGTTCCCCGGTAACTTTTCCTGCAATTTTTTTTCATTTTATTCGCTTTCGGGCCATGCCCATTTAATAGTAATGTCAATTATGACAATCCGAAGGTAAGGACAACACAATACCCAGTCCTCGAGCGGAGAAAAATCTCCGACCCGGCCGGGAATCGAACCCTGGCCTCTACGCTTAGCAATTCGCAGCGCTCGCCGCGCACCTACCTAGGCGGACATCCCTGAAAATCACGCGCGACAAGAAACTGAAATATCGTAGTTTCAGTACTGTGTGTTCGTGCTGCCGCGACACACTGCGTGTACAAATACGTGTTGCCGCATATGGACAGTGCTTCAAATACGAGTAGACAAGAATCTGGTGAACTGCATGCAAATATTACAACGACTATACTACACGTGCAAAGTTGACACCCGGCGTGGGGGATGATGGGAGCGACCATAAAGGCATTTCCCATTTACAGTCGCTCCCATCAGGCACCGCGTCGAGAGTCAACTTAGTCTGCGCAAATATTCCCTCGTAAACGCACCACCTGCAAAGGGTCTGCGGAATATAGAGGGAAGAATTCTGTTGTGTTCCTTCATATCACCATCACTATAGCAGCTTTTTCGTTGTCGGATTTTCCCATTATTGAGGCCACATTTCGGCAGTCTAATACTGGAAACTTAAATAAACATACGTGCGCAGGTTCTGGTACCTCTCATCCCGACGCGGCGTATCACACACACTGATTCCGAACCGGCTGGTATGGCCGAGCGGTTCTAGGCGCTTCAGTCTGGAACCGCGCGACCACTACGGTCGCAGGTTCGAATCCTGCCTCGGGCATGGATGTGTGTGCTGACCTTAGGTTAGCAAGGTTTAAGTAGTTCTGAGTTCTAGGGGACTGATGACCTCAGATGTTAAGTCCCATAGTGCTCAGAACCATTTGAACTGATTTCGAAAATCGTTCAAATGGCTCTAAGCACCATGGGACCTAAAATCTGAGGTCATCATTCCCCTAGACTTAGAACTAATTAAACACAACGAACCTAATGACATCACACACATCCACGCCCGAGGCACTGATTTCGAGTTAATATGTGTAGTGCGCTTATATGTAATCACCTCACGGGCTATGAAACGTGTCCTCATTTTTCTTTATCCTTTCTTACGTCACTTTGTGCTTGGTCAGAACTGCATCTCTCGTGACTTACTAGTTGTGAAGCGAAACGGTCTTCACCCAGTGTATTTCAATTTTCTTTTCGCCCCTCTGTACAAAATTCTACTTACAAAGGAATTACTCCAGCTCGATCAGCTTGAGCCGAATAAACATGCTTTCAAAACACGGTGAGAGATCTGTCGCACCACCCACCGAGGTGCTATACCTGTAAAACGATTACATATATCCGATGGTAAAAGGTTAGCGAATCCAGAGAGGACTCATGCACAGGAGCCTAATGAAACAATGCCGTATAACAGCCAATAATAACTAGCAGATTCCCACGATTCAGAAACGAAGTACCATTACAGAAAAAGCGAAACATTTGCTTGAAACAATGAACGTTATCACATGGAGTGCCTACACATAGTCATTTCGAAAATAGTTGTTGTGTTGTCATACTTTCTTTTCTTTCCCGTCATAAAACTGCGTATGTGAAGTTTCGGCAAAATAATTGAAAAACAGCGAGCTGGACATATTACATCATTTTCGGTATTTCCGCACTAGTCCACTATCAAAAGCCACACTGATCACATTATTGATTTTTTTGCCAGTAGCTGTTTCCTTCGGCAACATAATTCTCCACGAATGTACTTTTTGTTACCATAGCTGTTTCTGTTTTTCGCTTTCTCCCACATCATTGGAGCTGGTTTTCCTGATGAGTCACGCGAATCATGCGTCCGCGCAAGTGTACAGGGAAGCGAGAGGAGTGTGTTGTGGTTTGCGACTGCCCCACTTGTGTGCAGTTGCGGCGCGGTCCCCGCCGGGCCCCGGAAGAGGCCAGCAACGCCGGCGCCAGTGAAAGTGCTGGTCCGGTTGCGTAACGCTGCGCGTCAATTAGCCGGCCGTCTCCATGGCGACGCGGCCATAAACACCGCGCTGGAACTCCACTTGACCCCAGGCGTCGCGTCACGCCACGCTAGCGCACCAGGCGCCATTCTGGCATGGCGTGCAGGCCGCTGCCGGAGTTAACCTGCCAGTCCGAGAAGCGCATGCAGTAAAAGGCAACATCGACGATCGTCCGAACTACGTCCCTTACTCCGAGACGCTATGGAGCCGCGCCAAGTTACACTCGCGGCGGCAATAGAGGCTGTCGTAGCGTTGTGCCGCCCGAGGCACAGTATCTGAAGCGTTGCACTCAGGATTAACGAGGACTGCTTCTTAGAACCACCAAACTTCTGAATCTACCTCAATAGTGACACTAATAACCTTCAGCTAAGCATTTGATGCCCATGAACATTTGACGTACGACTACAAAAAATTTCGTCACCTACAGCTTTCAGGTAGTGCGGTGAAGTGGTTTGATAGCTGCTTCACAAACTGGCAGCAGCATGTTGTCAGTGGGAATGTAAAGTGTCCCTGGAAGCACGTTTTTCTCAAGACTGTCACAGGGCTCAGTTCTGGGTCCGCTGTTATTCTCCTTGTATGTCAATAAGCATCTCGTAGATTCTGATATCAGTGCCGCCACCGTCCAGATGAATGACTGCTTGTCTTCAGTGGTCAACTGGGGGCAAACCTTGGGACTTGAGTTATCCACGAGAAAGTTCCAATTACTTTTAGCATGCTATCAGAAATAAATTACTTCTGAATTTCGGGAACGACTACCTCTTTTTCGTCTCGACGGCATCCAAACATCACACCAGAAAACCACGAACAACTTGGGTAACTTTGGATGAGCACATCAATGGTAGAAAATGCAGTGGCCGGATGCACGACGACTTCCACTTCTGCGACGAAATGCAGTACGGCAGGAGAAGTAGCGACTATGCGGCGCGAATCAAGTGCTCGTACGCCCTGTCATTTACACTGAAAGAGTGGCATAGGCATGCGTATTCAAATACAATACGTAAACTGGCAGAATACGTCGCTGCGGTCGGCAACGCTTTATAAAACAAGGAGTGTCTGGCGCACTTGTTACATCGGCTACTGCTGCTATAAAAGCACTTCATCAAGATTTAAGTGAGTTTGAACGTGTTGTTTGAACGTGGGATTTTCCCATATGACCATTTCCCGAGTGTACCGTGAATATGACGAATCTGGTGAAACTTCAGATCTCCGACACCGATGCGGCTGGAAACAGATCCTGCAAGAACAGGACCAACGACGACTGCAGAGAATCTTTCAACGTGATAGAAGTGCAACACTTTCGCAAATTGCTGCAGATTTCAATGTTGGGCCATCAACAAGTGTCAGCGTGTGAACCATTCGATGAAACATAATCGATATGGGCTTTCGGAGAAGGCCCACTCGTGTACACTTGATGACTGCACGACAGAAAGCTTTACGCCTCGCCTGGGCCCGTCAACACCGACATTGGACTGTTGATGACTGGAAACATGTTGCCTGGTCGGACGAGACTCGTTTCAAATTGTATTGAGTGGACGGTAATGGAGACAACCCCATGAATCCATGGGCCCTCCATGACAGCAGAGGACTGCCCAAGCTGGTTGAGGTTCTGTAATGGTGTGGGGCATGTGCAGATGGAGTGATATGAGACCCCTGATACGTCTAGATACGACTCTGACAGGTGACATACATAAGTATCCTGTCTGACCACCTGCATCCATTCATGTCCATTGTGCGTTCCGACGGACGTGGGCAATTCCTGCAGGACAATGCGACACGTCTAGAATTGCTATTACTGAGCATATCTGAGATGCCTTGCAACGTGCTGTTCAGAAGAGATCTCCACCCTCTCGTACTCCTGCGGATTTATGGACAGCCCTACAGCTTTCATGATATCAATTCCGTCCAGCACCACTTCAGACATTAGTCAGAGTCCATGCCACGTCGTGTTGCGGCACTACTGCGTGTTTGCGGGGACCCTGCACGATATTAGACAGGTGTACCAGTTTCTTTGGCTCTACAGTGTGTATCGTGTGTGTGTGTGTGTGTGTGTGTGTGTGTGTGTGTGTGTGAGAGAGAGAGAGAGAGAGAGAGAGAGAGAGAGAGAGAGAGAGAGAGAGAGAGAAAGAGAGGGAGAGGGAGAGGGAGAGGGAGAGAGAGAGAGAGAGAGAGAGAGACTGGGCCTCAACCTCTGGAAGTCGATTCTTTTTCTTTCGACGGCCTTTAGAAGAACCGAGTGAGGTGGCGCAGTGGCTAGCAAACTGGACTCGCATTCGGGAGGACGACGGTTCAATCCCGCGTCCGGCCATCCTGACTTTGGTTTTCCGTGATTTCCCTAAATCGCTCCAGGCAAATGCCGGGATGGTTCCTTTGAAAGGGCACGGCCGACTTCCTTCCCCGTCCTTCCCTAATCCGATGAGACCGATGACCTCGCTGTCTGGTCTCTTCCCCCCAAACAACCCCAACCCCCTTTAGAAAACAAATATGTTTTGAAAATATGTGCACGACCAGATCAGTTACAGTTTTCTTTATCTACACAACCTATTTTTCCACACAGTCTTATTCCAGTTCCATGCTCGGTTTCCAGCGCGACACGGCGGTGTGCATGGCCTGTCGGTACCGGTGCTTGTACTGATCACGAAGCCACTTGTCTGCCGCGCGAACAACCGCCTCGGTGTCCTCAGAATGCTTTCCACGAATGCTATTCTTTAATGGCCCAAACGAATTGAAGTCGGAGGGGCTAGGTCAGGGCTGTTGGATGGAAGGGGTAGCACTGTCCAACACTGTTTCGTTTTGTGCTCGAAAGTCCTCAAACGTGTGTCAGACCGAGCGTTATCGTGTTGAATCAAACCGTCCATTGGGTTATTTGGTATCGAAGTCACTGAACTGAAAACACCAACACGCTGCAACACATCAGGTGTGGCAGACGTCGATGATCTCCCCTGCACATGCTCTACAGATATCACAGAAACGTCTGTGAATATTCCCCACAGTTTTTTTCTCTGCAGTGAGGAATTTAGTGACAAGCTCATTGTAACGCACAGTACTTACAGAAGCAATTTTCATATACTTCTGCAGCTGCGCTAACTGCCGGAAGAGACGGAAATTTCGCGCACGCACTCAGGAAACTTCAAAGAATTCACACCTAATGTTTCGCGTTTGCAACATTGTTGTCGGCTGAGAAGTATATGGAAGGCACACTTTCTAACTGCTATATGGCCAGCTCATCTTTGCCATGCATTAAAGCCTTTCTCTCCCCCTCTTCTCTCAACCGAGCGAGGTGGCGCAGTGGTTAGCACACTGGACTCGCATTCGGGAGGACGACGGTTCAATCCCGCGTCCGGCCATCCTGATTTAGGTTTTCCGTGATTTCCCTAAATCGCTCCAGGCAAATGCCGGGATGGTCCCTTTGAAAGGGCACGGCCGACTTCCTTCCCTGTCCTTCCCTAATCCTATGAGACCGATGACCTCTTCCCCCAAACAATCCAATCCAATCTTCTCTCAAGCCTGTCACACTGTAGTGACGTATCGTAGTGACGTATCGCTGTGCGATGTATAGTCATTTTATTTGCTCACTTTTGGCTATGTTTGAGGAAGTCACAAGGACTGATGAAATGTTTGTTTGTCCCATGGTGGGAAGCGAGCGAGGGAAGCCGTCGCCTAGCGGTCCCGGCTTAACCACAGGAGGTCGGTCACGAAGGCTCTTGTGAAAGGAAGTCAGTCTCCCAGGCACTGCTTTTCGCAAAAGCGTTCACAGTAAGCCCCCGGCCTCCTGTTTCGGCTACAAAAGGGGTTTTCACCCTTGAAAGGAGCTGCCGACTAGCTCGCAGACGACTGCTATGCGTGACGAATTCACCTTTGTGTACACAGGTAGCGGAAGAGGCTGACATGGCGCCGCTAGTCCACCGTTGCCTTCGCACTAAAATCTGGTTATCTGATCATGAGGATCTTGCCCGAGTCCGTGCTTTGGTGCGAAGGGCTCGACCAACCGACTGGAACTGGGCTAGGAGTCCGTACGAAGTATCTATATGTGAAAATGAATTCAGAGAACCAAGAATGGAAAAGTTTGTGCAGGACTACTCTGTATTATGGAAAAGAACGCGAAATTCTTGTTGGTCAAGTTAGCGCTAGCTGGAGATCCACACCTCCATGATGAACTGTTCCAGAAGCAGAGTTAGGTGGAGAGCAGATTCCGGGTCGGGACTTGCCGTGGGGAAGGCGTAAGGGTCTCCCCTGATCCACATGTCGACGGTGTCAGCCTCTCTCTGCGTTTCCCTTCGGTGTTTTTTGTGCATTGTGACGCACGTTCGCTGAGTTCTTAGTAAGTTTCGGATATGGCAGTTTAGGCTGTCCGTTTTCTGAGCAGCTGACAATTTGCAACTTTGGTTTTTTTCATTAATTGTCTTATTTCGTGAGTCTAGCGCTCAATTACTTTGCATCTGCGAACTGAGCATATTGCGAAAGCTTGTAGTGCTTCCCAAGCAGTCTTCGACTTAGATTTGCGGCATCCTCCAATCTGTTAGCAATTATATTCCTAATTAGCCACTATTCGCTTTTAACTTTCAGAGAACTGGTGTTCGCACGATAGTGCTTAATATCACTTTTATTAATTCATGTAGAATATTGATTAGAAAAAACCGATGTTGTCTACTGCACTCCAGCTTTGCAGTTGTTGTGGTGGTCTTCAGTCCAGAGACTGGTTTGATGCAGCTCTCCACGCTACTCTACGCTGTGCAAGCCTCTTCATCTCCGAATAACTACAGCAGCCTACATCCTTCTGAATCTGCTTAGCGTATTCATCTCTTGGCCTCCCTCTACGATTTTTACCCTCCACGCTTCCCTCCAGTACTAAATTGGTGATCCCTCGATGCCTCAGAACGTGTCCTACCAACCGTTCCCTTCTTCTAGTCAATTTGTAGCACAAATTCCTCCTATTCAGTACCTTCTCATTAGTTATGCGATCTACCCATATAATCTTCAGCATTCTTCTGTAGCACCACCATTTCGAAAGCTTCTATTCTCTTCGTATCTACACTGTTTATCGTCCATATTTCACTTCTATACATGGCTACATTCCATATAAATACTTTCAGAATAGACTTCCTGACGCTTAAATCTACACTCGATGTTAACAAATTTCTCTTCTTTAGAAAGGCGTTCCTTTCCATATCCAGTCTACATTTTATATCCTCTCTTCTTCTACCATCATAAGCTACTTTGCTTCCCAAATAGCAAACTCATTTACTACCTTTCTCATTTCCTATTCTAATTCCCTCATCATCACCTTATTTAATTCGACTACATTCCATTATCCTCGTTTTGCTTTTGTTGATTTTCATCTTATATCCTACTTTCAAGACACTCTCCATTCCGTTAAGCTGCTCTTCCAGATCCTTTGCTGTCTCTGACAGAATTACAATGTCGTTGGCAAACTTCAAAATTTTTATTTTTTCTCCGTGGATTTTAATTCGTATTCCAAATTTTTCTTTTGTTTCCATAATTACTAGCTGAATATACAGAATGAGTAACATCGGCGATAGGCTACAATCCTATCTCAGTCTCTTCTCAACCAGGGCTTCCCTCTCGCGCCCCTTGACTCTCGTAACTCCCATCTGGTTTCTGTACAAATTGTTAATAGCCTTGCGCTCCCTGTATTTTACACATGCGCCTTCAGAATTTGAAAGAAAGAGTTCCAGTTACAACCTCGAATGTTCTACACCAACTCCTGACTAGGCGACTCTTAACTAAAAAAATACAGTCAGTTAGTTGCATATGCAAGCTATTCTCTCAATGTGACGGAGCTTTGGAGATTATTGTTAATTTAGTCAACTGATGCACGAGAACGAGAATCGCAGTCGCCCGCGTAGCATCTTGATGTTGAAGTCGTTAAGTGTGGTAGGCAGACAGGACCCACAACTGCCGAGCCCCTGCGAGACTTCGACCTAACATCGCACTGGGACAACGGCTAAGTTTCGAGTCCACTGCTGTTAGTTTAAATCTACCGCCCAGTAATTTGCCTTTGCAACTCTGTTTTTCACAAACTAAAATAAATTGTGCTTTTTTCTACTATAGCAATCACTGTTGCTCATTATTTACGTTACACTGATTTAGAAGTGTGTTCCAATCAACATGTTGTAAAATTTGTAGAAAGCCTGGTTCTACATATGAGAGAGCCCGATAACCCCGTCATGCCAGGGTAAATGCATAAATAAAAATAAGGGATGCCGTCCTCACTTTGACCCACGAGACAGGATCAAAGCTGACACTGCTTGAATACATATTACAAATGCCGTGTGAAACATCCCCTTTGAAAAATTAATGATTTACTGTGCTGATAAACCTCTTACGTTATTTGATTTTCAAACAGCTGAGCAAAACTGAACATACTCAGACATTTCTCTCTTCACTTATTATGCTCATCACTAAACTGACACACAATATATATATTTTTTTTTTTTGCGCAACGCGATCTGACTTTCAATAATCCCTACAAAAGAGTGGCCCCGACTAACAATAACCTATACCTTTCATGAATCACTTGCCTAACAAAAATCTTCGTTACTCGAACTACTGCAATACAGCGAGCGCCAATACTGCCAGCTAAATAAAAGATTCTAACTACTGATAGGCATACTCAGCAAATGAAAGATTTTGATAGAGAACAAACAATGTCATTACCTTAATAGTGTTCAAATGTCATAATATATATATCAGTTCATGATATCCAATATTACAAATTTACTCTTTCTGATGGACACACGTCCAGATCATCCGCTCTCAAAATTCTGCCATCTCTCTCCCCACATCCACCACTGCCAGCGGCTCACCTCCAACTGCGCAAAGCTACGCGCTGTTCACATCCAGCTGCCCAACACTACAATAGTGAATATTCCAACAATGACAACCAGCCACAGACTGCACACAGCACAGCCAGTGATTTTCATACAGAGCGCTACGTGACGTTACCAGCATAAAAACCTAAACAGCCTGCTTTCACGTGTAGCCACCTAACTGCATTCAGAAATACTCTCACGCCCAAGCACTGGACTGAAGAACATACACCACTAAACGTCAGTAGAGCACCAACTACTGATGTCTTGCAGCTGCCACAGTTTGATCTCCACAAATACAATAAAAGGGTAGTAGTTAAAAATTACTTGAGACATCAAAACGCTTCAGTTTCGCTGAAACGAATTCTCGTTGTTAACTATAGTTATACCACATAGGTCCGCCTTTCCCATATAACACTACCTCCAGCTAGATAATGGCTCCACGAAGTACAGACTCTTCCCACCAACTAATTGTGCAGACTCAGTAGCACACTTGTGTACAAAAGCCGAAAAAAAACGTTCATCGCGCAACACCCGCGCACCCAAAACGCACTGACAAATTATTTTAAATTTTCCGCATTACTGTCGATAACTAACTTCCATCAGCACCTCGGTTCCAAGCAGTCCACGATTCCTGCGACCCTGAGGGCTGCTCACCGACTCTTCGATCCCGAAAGGTCCCAGCAAGTCCCTAGACTGTTTAATCATTTCGGACTTTCCGTCAGTCAGTTTCAGAAGCAACATAAGAGCATTTCCTTCTCCCGCTAACTGCGCTCCTGTCGCAAGTGCTGATGCCTCGCAACACTTCCGCCGCTCCTTTATTTGCAATAGGAGTTCGAGACTACATGTCAGCCAGGGTAAGTGTCTAGTCCTTCACCCAGCCTACTCGAAAGATGTTAGGCGGTTTAGGGAAATCCAGCAGTTGCGGGCCGGACATGGTGTGCGCAGACATTGGCGTCCCCAAAGGCCAAGGGGGCGCGACCCTACGGCGAGGCTGGGGATGATACGTTACAGTGGAGGGCGCTGTAATCGGATCAGACGTGACTTACACCTCTGAGGTGTTTATCACGGGATAGACACGCTCTACTTAACAGAATTATTGTTTGCATCCGATAATATTGTAATAACTGTTGCACGCTTTCTTGAATGCACACTGAGTAAGTCCACGCCTGTAATTTTCCCGTATTATTTAGCATTTAACGTTATTTTCTGTAGAATGGATATGTTCCACTGGCCTGGACTCTCGAGTTTTATGAGTAAAGGAAGCAGACAAGTAAGAGAAAAGATTAAAAAGAAATTTTGTGTCCAAAATATTTAATTATTCCAAAAAATAGAATGACCATTTTTCAGGCAAGAATAAGTAAGTAATGGCAGTTTGACCACTACATGTGATATTTGTTTTCACCTACAGGATTCGTGACTCTTTCGCGGAAGACTCTTTCCTACAACTTCTAGCCGCACATCTAGAATTTCTATTTTATGTGAACAAACATTTGCCGTTCCCTTAGTTTTATCTTTCGGCCAACAGAAAGTAGCCTTACAAGAGTAAGGCGAAATGAGAAAAACATGGTTTAACTTTTCGTTTTAGGTCATCAGTCCTCTGGCTGGTTTAATGCGGCGCGGCATAAATTCCTCTCCTGTGCTAACCTCTTCATCTCAGAGTAGCACTTGCAACTTACGTCCTCAATTATTTGATGGATGTATTCCAATCTCTGTCTTCCTCTACAGTTTTTACTCTCTTCATCTCCCTCCAGTACCATGGAAGTCATTCCATAATGTCTTAACAGCTGTCATATCATCCTTTTCCTCCTCGTTGTCAATGTTTTCCAAATATTTCTTTCCTCTCCCATTCTGCGCAGAACCTCCTCACTTATCTTTTGAGTACATCTAAATTTCATCATACCTCCTTATCACCAGACCTCAAAATCTTCGATTATCTTCTTCTCAGATTCCCCCTCCCCCCTCCCAGTCCATGACTCGCTTCCATACTTCCTGGGCTATGCTCTAATCGTATATTCTTAGAAATTTCTTCTCCGAATTGAGGGTATGTAACACGTCTGTCGGATGAGGACAGCCCCCATGGCGGTTTTCGAGAGGAGGAATGTATGTCACTAGATTAAGTTAGACATAATTTATGCTATGTAGAGCCATGGTGAGATTGTTAAGAACGCAGAACTTGTCATTATACAAGAATACATTACATCAATTTAAAAAAAAAAAGACATTTGATACCGTCCCTTCCGCAGATCCTAAGCGAAACTGTGCTCACAGATGTACAAGTCAAAAAATTCTAATCATATTTTTATTGAAGAGGTAAATACAAACTTATCTGATGAATGCGCTCCAAGCAGACAGCGCCCGTATCGTTGGCCAGGGGTTTACCTCTGCCATTGGTTTCTTTGGTTTGGTCGGCGTCTTAAGTGGGAGCCATCGGAGAGCTGAGAAGAGAGTTTGCAGAGGGAGCTAGTGGACATCCGTTTCGTAGAGGGGGCGGGGCGAGTTGCCGGTGGAACCCCGGTCTGTAGGTACACGCTGCCTGTGCGATGGACACTAAGGAAAGCACTGTGCTTGAATCTCCCTCGTCCGCGGTGTATCGGTCACCTGGTTGCTGGGGACGACTGCCCTGTTCCCAGGGAGCGTCGCTGCTGCTGGTGAGTACCACAGCTACTTACCTGCCCACGTCACCTTTCTTCTACATTTCTCATAGTCCCTTGGGTGGCGAGACAAGCCCCACGGCTGCTTTCCCCTCTGGTAGTGTTACTACGATCGCCGTACCTGGGGCTCCTCGTTCGTCTGTCGCAACTGTTGAAGTCAGATGTCTTCGCTCCGTTTCTTCCTTCTCGATCTTCCGCCGGCATCTCCCGTAGTGTAGCAGATGGCAGTAGATTGGCAAGGCAACGCCCTACCCAAATCGTTCTTGAAATAGCGTCAGCAGTACTGACCAGCACCTGTCCTTCCGTCTCGCAACGCTGCATATGCTTAACATCGAGTCTTTCCTGCCAATTCAGTTGCTGCCGATGAGTACTAGTAACACTGCCACATAGAGCGGACATTCCGACAGTGTTCTTCACCGCACACACTTTCGAAGGTTTGTCTTCTGTCAGTTTGACGGCAGAAGGTGCTGAAGGCGCCTCACGCGCCACGATGTGGGTCAGGCCTCTTGTGGGATTCAGATGCCTCATTCCCAGTCTCCATTTATTGGAGAAAACCATAGGTGCGCCCCGCTGTCTAGGCATCATACCTCCCTTCCTGCCACAGGAGGACGATTTGACTGTAAACTTGCTGCTCGCTTCCAGCCAGTATTTTTATTAAATTCACCACTTCATGATAGTGTTCTTTCTTCAGTCAATACATGGCTGCTTTTTTCGTACCTAAAGACCCAGTGGACATATTGTAAGTATTAGCCGCATCGCCTCAACTGATATAGTGCCAAAAGCCCTCGAAATTCTTCCAATCCATATGTGGCATACAGCAAACCAGTGCTTAGCAGTACTGGTTAAAAACAGTCTTGGTTGCAGTTTTAGTTTTTTATTTTTCAACTACACATTTCGCCTTATTTAGGCATCTTCAGGTTATCTACATAGAAAACAGAGAACAAATACATCTATTTAAGAATCGCGATCGCGTTGTGCGAACTTGGATGACCTATAAGCATGTATTATCCAAGTCAATATTTGATCTGTTTATACATGCTTAATAGGTTACCCAAGTCTGCACAACGCGATCGCGATTCTTAAATAGATGTATTTGTTCTATGTTTTCTATGTAGATAACCTGAAGATCCCTAAATAAGGCGAAACGCGTCGTTGAAAAATAAAAAACTAAAACTGCAACCAACACCCAAAAGCTCTCATCAACCAAAGTAGTATTCCGCGTTGCACCCTGTTGGCCACCCGTGCTGGTGTTATATGCAGAAGTCTGTGCGCCGAAGCACTCTAACCGTATACCCGATGGTCGCCTTTAGAATAGCGTTGTCATTCGTCCTTATTGTTTCTGAGCATTGGAATGCGTACAACTAGTACTTCCCCTCCCCCCCCCCTCCGTCTTCCCTCGTCCACTCACTAGGAGCGACGCACATGAAAGTAATTCACGTACACTCCGCCAGACATTATACGGTGTGTGCTTCGTGTGGAACGCCCCGCCCACCTCCTGTTCCTTTCGCGAACGGTGCGCGGGAAGAGGAACTGTTGGTAAGCCTGCACAGAGATGTCCACATTCAAAATGAACTCTTCCTTCTGCAGCGGAGCCGGCCGGAGTGGCCGTGCGGTTCTAAACGCTACAGTCTGGAACTGGCCGACCGCTGCGGTCGCAGGTTCGAATCCTGCGTCGGGTATGGATGTGTGTGATGTCCTTAGGTTAGTTAGGTTTAATCAGTTCTAAGTTCTAGGCGACTGATGACCTCAGAAATTAAGTCGCATAGTCCTCAGAGCCATTTGAGCCTCTGCAGCGGAGTCTGCGCTGATACCAAATCTCGTAGCAGATTAAAACGGTGAGGCGCACCAGGACTCGAACCAGGGACCTTTGCCCTTTGCGGGTAAGTGCTCTACCAGCTGAGCATGACTCACGACCCTTCCTCACAGCTTTACTTCCGCCAGTACGTCATCTCGTACCTTCCAAACAACACAGACGTCCGCTGCAGGACTAGCACTCCTGGAATGTCAAAACTTGCTGCAGGCTACGGCTACGTGTACCAGACGGTAGGGGCCGTCGGGCGCTGTGCTGACGCTGCGTGGTCTGGTACACGTTCGTCGCTGCGTACGATTCTTCTGTGCCCACTCACTCTGTGCATGCATCATTGTCGTATGAGTTCGAAACATCGTGCCGCGCCAAACCTGTTTCCCGGAAACTGATCGCTGTGTCCCGTCCCGCTCACGTCCATTTGTAGTGTTACATCCACAAAGGTGCAGTTGTTCACAAATTTTTTATGGTCAAAGGTCAAGTAGACTAGTTTAAACTGTAAGTTAGATATTTTGTTCAGGGTAAATGAATTTTAGAATTCGCAGTCTTGTTCATAATTTGATTTAGCTCGATAAATAATCGGTTTCGATTTAACAGCCATCATCACGACGCGTAGTCGTAAACTGTTGATTGCTGTGAAGATTAAATTGGTTATCTATTGAAATAAAGCAGAATGTGGCCAGTTTATTTTTGAACGATTCTGGATGGTGATGTAATTCCTATCAATTTATAACGAAGAACTTTCACCTAGCGACAGTACGATGGGTTCCTTTAAATGAAGAACATCTCTCTGCTGGGGAGATGGCTGGCTTTGAGGACGAGACACGAAGTGGCCACCTAACAGATCAGTACGGCTCCTCAGGATGCCAACCGCGACAGCTGAGTGTTCCCTCACTAGCTCCGAGTTTCTAGACCCAGTACAATCACGTAGCGTCACCTCCGTCAGCGTAACGTTGGCGCCAAGTAGCCAGTGCCCACTACAACGGTGCTACGCGAAATGCTGGTGAAAGTCTAATGCCGAGATCCCCCAGACGCAGGGAGAGCCTCTGCTACAGGTTGTGATTTACACCTTCCACGAGGCGCAAATACCTGCCAGCCCGCAGTCTGCGGCTACAGTAGAGACGACGCCGTCAAATTCCACTGCCGCTTCGCATTGCTCGCAGTTTACTCCGTTCGCTCGTCGCAAACAAATAGTTCCTCTCCAGACATCAGGAGACACTGTACTCTATTAACAGCTCTACAGTCACTTGTTGTCCGTAGACTCTCGACGCCTCACATCGTTGGAAAGGCCACTTCTTGATCATGAACTTGTTATAAGTCCTGGTGATGTTTCTCCATCAGCTGCGGTCGCTAGGTTCAAAAATCAAATGGTTCAAATGGCTCCGAGCACTATGAGACTTAACTGCTGAGGTCATCAGTCCCCTAGACTTAGAACTACTGTGAGGCACTAACTAACCTAAGGACATCACACACATCCATGCGCGAGGCAGGATTCGAACCTGCGGCCGTAGCGGTCGCGCGGTTCCAGACTGAAGCGCCTAGAACCGCTCGGCCACTTCTGCCGGCCCGGTCGCTAGGACTTGCTGGTCTGAAACGCGTAATGAACTGTTTCCGCTGCTACTAATTTGACTTTGCTGCTCGAGTCTTCTTGTATTCTGATATTCACCTAGCTTCCCTTTGGATATATTATTCGCTGGAGTACAAAACAGCTGCCACTTTTCTTCATTACAGACACTGTCTGATTGTATATCTGTGGTCGAGCCATTCTATGCGCTTCAGTCCGCAACCGCGCTGCTGCTACGGTCGCAGGTTCGAATCATGCGTCGGGCATGGATGAGTATGATGTCCTTAGGTTAGTTAGGTTTTAGTAGTCCTAAGTCTAGGGGACTGATGACCTCAGATGTTAAGTCCCACAGTGCTTAGAGCCATTTGATTGTATCTCTACGCTCTGTCTTAACTCAGTATACTGACCACGTTCAAGCAAAGTATCTTCAGACATGGTAACGAAATAAGAGTGGTACGGTCCTAATCTTGCTAATTCTTCACAAATAGGCAAGGCATGGGCCATGCCCTCTCAAAAAATGTATAATCTCTTGCGAGAGGTTTACATAATTGAGCTGAAGTCCTTCACGGACGCTTGGTAGAGGTTGGGTTAGGGTTGGGTTGTTTGGGGGAAGAGGCCAAACAGCGAGGTCATCGGTCTCATCGGATTAGAGAAGGAAGTCGGCTGTGCCCGTTCAAAGGAACCATCCCGGCATTTGCCTGGAGCGATTTAGGAAAATCACGGAAAACCTAAATCAGGATGGCCGGACGCGGGATTGAACCGTCGTCCTCCCGAATGCGAGTCCAGTGTGCTAACCACTGCGCCACCTCGCTCGAGTTTGGGAGAAACCGATGCAACCGCCGTACGTACCTAACGTTTGACAGTCAAGTTGCCGTTTGGGAAGCAATCAATTTTTTAATTTTTCCGTACCAGTGATGATGTGGCCAGTGAAGTCTCATACTTCAGCTACATAACTTCTGTGAATCCAGTGACATGCTACTAGATATCGTGATTTTGCGTCTTCGGCACAAATTCCGAAGAAGAGCAGCAGAGGTTCGACAGGCGTTGTACTAAGAGCGCCCGTCGGCCTGAGCAGTGTTCCTCTCCGAATGTGGCGCAAATTGATTCCGTAATTTCAAGCCCCATGCCGAAGTGACTTAACCGGAGGTCCGCGCGATGGTCACACGAGGCTAACAGCGCACCCCGCGAGTCGTCGCAGGTAGAGACAATGCTACCAGGCAACGGGGACGGACGGGAGAAAGCTGGACGGGCAGGCAGGCAAGCAGACGTTCGCCGTTACCCCATCGCGCGCTGTGGCAGCTCGTCGCGTTTTGCGGCCTCTGGCTGGCGCTGCTTTCTCCTCCAGTCTCATAAGCGCCGTGTTCCCGTGGTTAGCGTGAGCAGCTGCGGAACGAGAGGTCTTTGGTTCAAATCTTCCCTCGACTGAAAATTTTATGCCGGCACGGTAGCTCAGCGTGTTCGGTCAGAGAGCCGGTTGGCCTCTGTAATAAAAAAACTGAGTGGAAGGATCAACCACCGAACTTTAACAGGATGTCTTGCGACGTCCGCAACGACCAAACACAACGATCAATAACGAACAAAATGAAAAAAAAAGTCTCCGCACGGGCATACACGCATGCGCAAAACTGTTCTTAGCGAGCTCTTCCCGTGCGATTGATACAGCGACCCACAGTGGTGTAGAAGAGTGAACCAGTAGTCACGATCGACTTGCGTACATTAACAAAGACGTGAGTAAGGAAACAATGATTGTTTTGTGTATTTTACGATTTGCATGAGGTATTTCAGGCTGGTCTCCGTGCCGTTACAAGAGAGATGAAGACGTACACTACTGGCCATTAAAATTGCTACACCAAGAAGAAACGCAGATGATAAACGGGTATTCATTGGACAAATAAATTATACTAGAACTGACATGTGATTACATTTTCACGCAATTTGGGTGCACAAGTCCTGAGAATCAGTACCCAGAACAAGCACTCTGGCCGTAATAACGGCCTTGATACGCCTGGGAATTGAGTCAAACACAGCTTGGATGGCGTGTACAGGTACAGCTGCCCATGCAGCTTCAACACGATATCACAGTTCATCAAGAGTAGTGACTGGCGTATTGTGACGACTCAGTTGCTCGGCCACCATTGACCAGACGTTTTCAGTTGCTGAGAGATCTGGAGAATGGGCTGCCCAGGGCAGCAATCGAACATTTTCTGTATCCAGAAAGGCCCGTACAGGACCTGCAACATGCGGTCGTGCATTATCCTGCTGACATGTAGGGTTTCGCAGGGATCGAATGAAGGGTAGAGCCACGGGTCGTAACACAGCCAAAATGTAACGTCCACTGTTCAGAGTGCCGTCAATGCGAACAAGAGGTCACCGAGACACGTGTAACCAATGGCACCCCATACCATCACGCCGGGTGATACGCCAGTATGGCGATGACGAATACACGCTTCCAATATGCGTTCACCGCGATTTCGCCAAACACGGATGCGACCATCATGATGC
Organism: Schistocerca serialis cubense; assembly: GCF_023864345.2. Taxonomy (NCBI): domain Eukaryota; kingdom Metazoa; phylum Arthropoda; class Insecta; order Orthoptera; family Acrididae; genus Schistocerca; species Schistocerca serialis. The sequence goes on from NC_064639.1 coordinate 875,367,936, forward strand.
TGTAATCAGAACCTGGATTCATCTGAAAAAATTACGTTTTGCCATTCGTGCACCCAGGTTCGTCGTTCAGTACACCATCAAAGTGCTACTGCCTGTGATGCAGCGTCAAGGGTAACCGCAGCCACGGTCTCCGAACTGATAATCCATGCTGCTGCAAACGTCGTCGAACTGTTCGTGCAGATGGCTGTTGTCTTGCAAACGTCCCCATCTGTTGACCCAGGGATCGAGACGTGGCTGCACGATCCGTTACAGCCATGCGGATAAGATGCCTGTCATCTCGACTGCTAGTCATACGAGGCCGTTGGGATCCAGCACGGCGTTCCGTATTACCCTCCTGAACCCACCGATTCATTTTCTGCTAACAGTCATTGGATCTCGACCAACGCGAGCAGCAGTGTCGCGATACGATAAACTGCAATCGCGATAGGCTAGAATCCGACCTTTATCAAAGTCGGAAACGTGATGGTACGCATTTCTCCTCCTTACACGAGGCATCACAACGTTTCACCAGGCAACGCCGGTCAACTGCTGTTTGTGTATGAGAGATCGGTTGGAAACTTTCCTTATGTCAGCACGTTGTAGGTGTCGTCACCGGCGCCAACCTTGTATGAATGCTCTGAAAAGCTAATCATATGCGTATCACAGCTTCTTCCTGTCGGTTAAATTTCGCTTCTGTAGCACGGCATCTTCGTGGTGTAGCAATTTAAATCACCAGTAGTCTATGTATGTACCTAATAAAAAAAACGCTAGTTATGCGTTACGCAGAAGATCTCTTGTAAAAAGATACTTATCCCCTAATACGTGTTGTATGTAAAGGCGCAGTAAAAGCCTTAAAAGATCGGAGCTGCCAAGTCCTGGAGTCCTGGCTTTTAGTGAAAATTAACTTATACAGATACGAAGAATAAGAGTCGGGGGTCGGCGGCCTACTCCGAGCTGAAGATTACTATGAGGTAACTTAAAATATAGACGAACCCTCGCAACGTACTGGTATGATACCACGATAACCTTCCTAATTACGAGGTGGTCATCTCACGCTCGAAGAAAGAACATAGTTTCGAGGCACAGAAACTGTAGTCAACAATTTAACAGTGGGCAGAGTAATTCATTAGTACTCAGTAGTAACACAGTTCATAGTTACAGTGAGAAGTTATACACTGTTTTTGTTGAACAGTTACATACGGATTCTGAGTGCCGGAGTACCAGTTACTCTGGAAATTGCTATACAAAGTGGTACATGTACTCGAAGTGATATAATCCTGATATTTAGTTTCAAAGGCTTCCTTAGTGTGTTGTTAGGATTATTCAACGCCGAATAACGATTGTATGAAGCCATGCTTTAACATTTCTATAGTTACAACCTGTGTTATACAATTTGCGTTACGTTATGAAACTGCAGCTTTAGTTTTTTCCCAGCAAAAAATTTTTAAAAAATCCTTTTTGCCACGACTGTACAAATTCTCCATCATCCCTGCAGACAGCGGGACATCTGACTTGTCAGTACGTCTGAGACTCGCTACGGGCCGTGAGACAGCGTAACGACATCTGAACAGCCTTTATCCACATTGTTCCATAACTCTTAAATTCGAATGGGATATTTCTCTCTGCGCTACGCATTACACTGTGCAACACAAAAGCACTCAAAAATTGTATGAAACTAAGGAAAAGAGGTCTTCATTGATGTTTCAGGGTCGTCACATTAAATAACTTCCTGTTTCTAGCAAAAGCTGTCACTTAAATATGCTACTAGGTGTTTATAGTTAAAGCGAACCAGTCACAGAGATCAAGTGAGGGCTGTAATTATCGCAGAGCAGCGAAACACGAAACCGATTTACGCTGGAAAAAATTTGTTCCAATTTTGGCCAACAGATGCAAATCTGGCGCTGTGATTGCAGGAAAGACGTACATAAATGTTTTCATTTGTAATGGATTATGGACGAGACATGGGGAGAAAAGGTCAAACAAGGCAGAAAGGCGTACTGTTGATTTTATTGTTGACTGCCGTTTACACAAGTTGTTCAATACGCGCACTCTAACCTCGAAGGGATACTGCATCCGTAAAACGATGCGATCAACTGTTGATCGCAGTAGTTCCGATGGAATGTGAGCAGTGTGTTCCTGTATACTGGCCTTCAGATCAGGTAGAGACCGAACGTGTCCCTGGTAAAGGTGTTCCTTCAGTTGTCGCCAGACCCAAAAGTCACATGGATTCAGATCAGGTGATCCTGCAGGCCATGAATCTAGAAAAACTTTGGATATAAAACGTTCACGGAGGAAGGTTGCATCGAACTGGTATTTCGCTTCTCTCGTCCCATTTCGGGCCGTTTCCTTCCCACATTTTCTCGCAGGAGTCGGAACCCGTCCCGGTAGTACCATCGATTAACAGTTTGTCTCTGTGGCACGAAATCATGATGAACTAATCCTTCAAAGTCGAAGAATAATTCGGGCGTAGCTTTGACATTTGACGTGACCTGGCGAGCTTTTTTTGGTCTTGGAGAACCTTTCCCGAGCTGTTGCGAAGACTGAACCGTGTCATCATTGTAACAGTCGATCCACGTCTAATCGCCAGTTATGATTCTCGTAAGGATCATCTCGTTATCATTTGCGCGATGCAAAAGCTCTTCACAGATTGCGAGGTGAAGGTCTTTCTGACGTTGAAATATGAGCCGCATGACTAACTTGGCAGCAGGACGAAGCATTCCAAGATGCTGTGTCATGATTTCATGAGATGATCCAACTGAAATGTTACATTCTTCTGCAATCTCTCGGACAGTGAATCTTCGATGGGCGCCCACAATTTCGTTCACGTTCCTAACTTGAGCATCGTCGGTGGACGTCGAACGGCGTCCTGAACGAGGGTCATCTTTAACTTCCGTCCGGTCATTTTTAAACCGTGTAAACCATTCGGAACATCGAGTACGGCTTAAGCACTCAGCACTGTAGGCTTCCTTCTTCATCTGGTATGTCTCTGCAAAAGTTTTCTTGAGTTTCACGCAAAATTGCAGACGCGGTGCTCCTCTAGCCCTGCCATCTCGAAATTCGCAAACTGTGCGACACAACCTACTCAATACAGCACTGAAAAGAAACTAATAGACAAACAATGAAACGTCCGGCAGTGACACGTTAAACACAGGTATGTGCAGGGATGTCAACCGCATTTCGCTCCAGCACACCGTTGGCGCGAAGTTACTAATGTTCGGGAATTTTTTGAACAGGCACCGTAAGTACAAGGCGTGTTTTTGAGTAAGTATCGTTTTGACATTAAAGAAAAGATGTGCTTATTTTTACATGAACGCCTGTACCTTAAACTATATTTCTACATAATTTCTATCAAATTTGAGGCACTTGTCATAACGTTGTATCAGTTTTTGAATACCCTCCTCATAGAAGTCTGCCGCCTGACTTGTTAACCACTGCATCACCACTATTTTAACTTCGTTCATCGTCTAGAAGACGTTGACCGCCCACGTGTTTCTTCAAGTGCAGGAACAGATGGTAGTCAAAAATGTTCAAATCTGTGTGAAATCTTATGGGACTTAACTGCTAAGGTCATCAGTGCCTAAGCTTACACACTACGTAACCTAACTTATCCTAAGGACAAACACACACACCCATGCCCGAGGGAGGACTCGAACCTCCGCCGGGATCAGTCGCACAGTCCGTGACTGCAGCGCCTCAGACCGCTCGGCTAATCGCGCGCGGCAGATGGTAGTCACTGGGCGCAAGATCGGGGCTGTACGGAGGTCAGATTCACCAAGAAAAGTGAAGTTTAAGCAAACAATTTCTGACCGGAAAATCATGTGCACAGTTTTTTGGGACAGAAAAGGAGTACTGCTTGTGGAATTTCTGCCTCGTAATGAGACAATCAATGCAACAGCTTACTGTAAGACATTGCACAATCTGCGCCGTTCAGTTCGGAACAAAAGACTTAGCAAGTTGAGCAAGGGCATCGTTTTGCTGCAAGACAATGCACGTCCGCATGTGGCGAATCAGACCAAAGATCTCGTCACATCTTTTCGATGGGAAACTTTAGATCATCCTCCGTACAGACCCGATCTTACGCCCAGTGACTACCATCTGTTCCTACACTTGAAGAGACACCTAGGCGGTCAGCGTCTTCAAGACGACGAAGAAGTCAAAACAGTGGTGATGCAGTGGTTAACAAGTCAGGCGGCAGACTTCTATGAGGAAGGTATTCAAAAACTTGTACAACGTTATGACAAGTGCCTCAACATTGACGCAAATTATGTAGAAAAGTAGATTAAGGTACAGGCTTTCATGTAAAAATAAAATTATTGAGATATTTTAGCACGTCTTTTTTTAAATTTCAAAACGGTACGTACTTAAAAAACACTCCTCGTAACTTGTTGTTATTGTTGGTGGTGGTAACCGTCATCGTCATCATCGTCGTGATGGAACTGGTACGCAGCTGGTAGCTGTGTGCATAAAGTTCGACACCAAGCAAAGCGGCTTCAACCTGTGATGACTAGACCACGGAATTTTAGGTCGTAAAAAAGTGTGTTTTAGGCATCTAAAATAGGCTCCTTCAGTAGTTCATTTAGGCTATATAAAACCTAAAATAGGCTCTAATAAAAATGATGCAGAGAAAATAAAAATAAATTAAAATACACAATGTTGGTAGTATGAACATCTTATTAGTCATTAAAACAAGGAGAATGAATATTTACACAGTTACAGAGCACAGCAATCTACAACATTAATTTTGAACGTAACTCCAAATATTTTTGAGTTCCTGTAAGATAAACATCTCTGTAAAAAAAATGTGGCAATGGTTTAATTACTACATTCGCAATTTCACATTTTCTGACCATAGTTGGCTTCACAATAAATAACCAAAATCTTTTCTAGGTTTTCTAGCGAAAAACTGTGGCGCTTATCAGTCAGAATCAATTTATACGCTGAAAAAGAACGTTCTACATCAACAGATGTGACAGGGGCGTACTTAATTCTCGGCACATGTTGGACAGGAATGCTGCGGTCAGGAGTGCTGGATTTTCCACTAAGTATGTCGGCAGCTGCACACAACTCCTTCAGGCAAGTGTTCTTCTGCAAAACCGTTTGCATTTTGGCCCGTACTTTTTCCCCCACTTCACCTGGCGCTCCATTAATTTTCATTTTGACTTCTTCAAGCAAAGAAATATTGTCGCAGATAGGTCTCCCTGAGCCTTCTAATTGTGAAATTATTCTTGCCATAAATGTGCAGTGAGCCCTAATGTAAGATAAGTCCCGTTTTAAAAAAGAATCTTTGAGTAACTCCATTGCTGCAGTTACGGATGCAGCATCCTCCGGTACATTTTCAACCACCTTCTGGACAGCTGAGAGATGCGTACTGTAGTATTCTGCTGCTATCAGCCACGTGCCCCAGCGGGTGACAACAGGCTCTGGCGGCAATGGGACATCTGGAAGCTGTTCTTTGAATGCCTGTATTCTTGATGGTGCCTTAACAAAAATTTTCCTCACCATAGATATTACTTTATGAAATTATAGCCTTACTTGCTCTGCTATGCGGTTGATCCATGCACTACACAAGTTACGTGCAGCATCAATGGGTAGAATGCTTTTAATAGTTGAAACGCTGCTATCATATATGCAGCAGCACCAGTGACGGCCAGAAGCACCTTATTCTCATCCACTCCGTTTGGGTATAGCACCTGAAGCCCACTGTTCACAAACTGTGCTATTGTTTGTTGGTTAGTTTTTGCAAGCTGTTTTGAGTAAATCAAATGAGCCCTGGATGGAGCATCTGGATCTAGCCTGCCAATAATCAGGTTTGCAGTGTAACGGCCAAGACCGTCAGTAGTATGATCCACGAAATCCATATAAAAGATTCTCTAACATCTTCTCGGATTCTGTGCAATGCGGCATTGTAAGCTGAATCCACGTAATTCTTACGTAAATCTGACTCTGCAGGAACAGACTGATGGCAGTGCTTCTCAAGAAAACCTCTGAAAATAGGGTTTTCTAGTTTCCGAAAGGCGATGTTTGCTGCCACAAGTGCATGACACAAATCACTGCAGAACTTGTTTTTTTCGGAGGATTTCGTTCAACATTAGCTTTATGTGCGATTCCATCTGCATGCTGAGTTAAGTGAATTTCTTAACATTCGAAACCTAATACGAGAGAAAAAGGAAATGTAGTTTAGAATCGCATATAAAGAGTATTTCGTATTACTAAAGGATAGCGATAAAAGAGAATCCTAAGTGACAGGAAAATAAGAAGTCTAAGAAAAACATCAACTAACCTACTAGTTGCATGTTTGGCAGACAGTAATTTTCCAATCTGTTGTATAATACGGAAAATCTTGCAGCCACTGCCTTATATGAGTAGACTTTGAACTAGCTGTTTTCGGCATGGCGTAGTATTCTCACACAGAAACTAGAATTTATTTTGCAGTTAGAACGTCAGTAACAACAATTCGGTCGCTACACAATGTACTGATTTGTTTTCACTGGGAAAAAGTGAACGATGACCTGTTTTCTTCTTCCTTTTACTGCGGTGCATGGGAGTGGTAGGGGAAGTACCGTACTCGTTGCTGGATATATGGCACCTGACAAATGGCCGCCCCTTCTGAACAAGCGAATGGAATCTACCGGTGCTTCAGATGAAAAAAATCTCACTTCTGGCAAATTATTTTTCGAACCGGAAAATTCACATATAATACCTTTCACGAAACAGAGTAGTTTGATAGGACTGCCTGTAAACAGCAGCGAGAAAATGCGCGAAGGGCAGTAATTTAGCTATAGAGGGCGTCTACGATTAACATTGTGACTTTTTAATCCGTGCTCAGCTTAAGGCCTATGAAACCGTTTCTTTGCGAAAATACACAGCTGGCCAGAATCCTACGAACGAAATATTTTCAAATATAACACTTAGTACTTCCACGTTCGAGTCTACATCTACATCTACATCTACATTTATACTCCGCAAGCCACCCAACGGTGTGTGGCAGAGGGCACTTTACGTGCCACTGTCATTACCTCCCTTTCCTGTTCCAGTCGCGTATGGTTCGCGGGAAGAACGACTGTCTGAAAGCCTCCGTGCGCGCTCTAATCTCTCTAATTTTACATTCGTGATCTCCTCGGGAGGTATAAGTAGGGGGAAGCAATATATTCGATACCTCATCCAGAAACGCACCCTCTCGAAACCCGGCGAGCAAGCTACACCGCGATGCAGAGCGCCTCTCTTGCAGTCTGCCACTTGAGTTTGTTAAACATCTCCGTAACGTTATCACTCTCACCAAATAACCCTGTGACGAAACGCGCCGCTCTTCTTTGGATCTTCTCTATCTCCTCCGTCAAACCGATCTGGTACGGATCCCACACTGATGAGCAATACTCAAGTATAGGTCGAACGAGTGTTTTGTAAGCCACCTCCTTTGTTGATGGACTACATTTTCTAAGGACTCTCCCAATGAATCTCAACCTGGTACCCGCCTTACCAACAATTAATTTTATACGATCATTCCACTTCAAATCGTTCCGTACGCATAGTCCCAGATATTTTACAGAAGTAACTGCTACCAGTGTTTGTTCCGCTATCATATAATCATACAATAAAGGATCCTTCTTTCTATGTATTCGCAATACATTACATTTGTCTATGTTAAGGGTCAGTTGCCACTCCCTACATCAAGTGCCTATCCGCTGCAGATCTTCCTGCATTTCGCTACAATTTTCTAATGCTGCAACTTCTCTGTATACTACAGCATCATCCGCGAAAAGCCGCATGGAACTTCCGACACTATCTACTACGTCATTTATATATATTGTGAAAAGCAATGGTCCCATAACACTCCCCGGTGGCACGCCAGAGGTTACTTTAACGTCTGTAGATCTGTAGACGTCTCTCCATTGATAACAACATGCTGTGTTCTGTTTGCTAAAAACTCTTCAATCCAGCCACACAGCTGGTCTGATATTCCGTAGGCTCTTACTTTGTCCATCAGGCGACAGTGCGGAACTGTATCGAACGCCTTCCGGAAGTCAAGAAAAATAGCATCTACCTGGAAGCCTGTATCTAATATTTTCTGGGTCTCATGAACAAACAAAGCGAGTTGGGTCTCACACGATCGCTGTTTCCGGAATCCATGTTGATTCCTACATAGTAGATTCCGGGTTTCCAAAAACGACATGATGCTCGAGCAAAAAACATGTTCTAAAATTCTACAACAGATCGACGTCAGAGATATAGGTCTATAGTTTTGCGCATCTGCTCGACGACCCTTCTTGAAGACTGGGACTACCTGTGGTCTTTTCCAATCATTTGGAAACTTCTGTTCCTCAAGAGACTTGCGGTACAAGGCTGTTAGAAGGGGGGCAAGTTCTTTCGCGTACTCTGTGTAGAATCGAATTGGTATCCCGTCAGGTCCAGCGGACTTTCCTCTGTTGAGTGATTCCAGTTGCTTTTCTATTCCTTGGACACTTATTTCGATGTCAGCCAGTTTTTCGTTTGTGCGAGGATTTAGAGAAGGAACTGCAGTGCGGTCTTCCTCTGTGAAACAGCTTTGGAAAAAGGTATTTAGTATTTCAATTTTACGCGTGTCATCCTCTGCTTCAATGCCATCATCATCCCGGAGTGTCTGGATATGCTGTTTCGAGCCACTTACTGATTTAACGAAGACCAGAACTTCCTAGGATTTTCTGTCAAGTCGGTATATAGAATTTTACTTTCGAATTCACTGAACGCTTCACGCATAGCCCTCCTTACGCTAACTTTGACATCGTTTAGCTTCTGTTTGTCTGAGAGGTTTTGGTTGCGTTTAAACTTGGAGTGAAGCTCTCTTTGCTTTCGCAGTAGTTTCCTAACTTTGTTGTTGTACCACGGTGGGTTTTTCCCGTCCCTCACAGTTTTACTCGGCACGTACCTGTCTAAAACGCATTTTACGATTGCCTTGAACTTTTTCCATAAACACCTAACATTGTCAGTGTCGGAACAGAAATTTTCATTTTGATCTGTTAGGTAGGGAGCGAAAGGCTATTTACAATTTGTACAGAAACCAGATGGCAGTTATAAGAGTCGAGGGACATGAAAGGGAAGCAGTGGTTGGGAAGGGAGTGAGACAGGGTTGTAGCCTCTCCCCGACGTTGTCCAATCTGTACATTGAGCAAGCAGTAAAGGAAACAAAAGAAAAATTCGGGGTAGGTATTAAAATTCATGGAGAAGAAATAAAAACTTTGAGGTTCGCCGATGACATTGTAATTCTGTCAGAGACAGCAAAGGACTTGGAAGAGCAGTTGAATGGAATGGACAGTGTCTTGAAAGGAGGATATAAGATGAACATCAACAAAAGCAAAACAAGGATAATGGAATGTAGTCTAATTAAGTCGGGTGATGCTGAGGGAATTAGATTAGGAAATGAGGCACTTAAAGTAGTAAAGGAGTTTTGCTATTTGGGGAGCAAAATAACTGATGATGGTCGAAGTAGAGAGGATATAAAATGTAGGCTGGCAATGGCAAGGAAAGCGTTTCTGAAGAAGAGAAATTTGTTAACATCCAGTATTGATTTGTCAGGAAGTCATTTCTGAAAGTATTCGTATGGAGTGTAGCCACGTATGGAAGTGAAACATGGAAGATAAATAGTTTGGACAAGAAGAGAATAGAAGCTTTCGAAATGTGGTGCTACAGAAGAATGCTGAAGATTAGATGGGTAGATCACATGACTAATGAGGAAGTATTGAATAGGATTGGGGAGAAGAGAAGTTTGTGGCACAACTTGACCAGAAGAAGGGATCGGTTGGTAGGACATGTTCTGAGGCGTCAAGGGATCACCAATTTAGTATTGGAGGGCAGCGTGGAGGGTAAAAATCGTATAGGGAGACCAAGAGATGAATACACTAAGCAGATTCAGAAGGATGTAGGTTGCAGTAGGTACTGGGCGATGAAAAAGCTTGCACAGGATAGAGTAGCATGGAGAGCTGCATCAAACCAGTCTCAGGACTGAAGACCACAACAACAACAACAGGTAGTCTGAAATCTGCCTTCTATTACGCTTGCTAAACAGATAAACCTTCCTCCCTTTTTTTATATTCCTATTAACTTCCATATTCAGGGATGCTGCAACGGCCTTATGATCACTGATTCCCTGTTCTGCACTTAAAGAGTCGTAAAGTTCGGGTCTGTTTGTTATCAGTAGGTCCAAGATGTTATCTCCACGAGTCGGTTCTCTGTTTAATTGCTCTAGGTAATTTTCGGATAATGCACTCAGTATAATGTCACTCGATGCTCTGTCCCTACCACCCGTCCTGAACATCTGAGTGTCCCAGTCTATATCTGGTAAATTGAAATCTCCACCTAAGACTCTAACATGCTGAGAAAATTTATGTGAAATGTATTCCAAATTTTCTCTCAGTTGTTCTGCCACTAATGCTGCTGAGTCAGGAGGTCGGTAAAAGGAGCGAATTATTAACCTAGCTCGGTTGTTGAGTGTAACCTCCACCTATAATAATTCACAGGAACTATCCACTTCTACTTCACAGAGGATAAACTACTACTAACAGCGACGAACACTCCACCACCGGTTGCATGCAATCTATCCTTTCTAAACACCGTCTGTACCTTTGTAGAAATTTCGGCAGAATTTTGGCTTCAGCCAGCTTTCTGTACCTATAACGATTTCAGCTTCGGTGCTTTCTATCAGCGCTTGAAGTTCCGGTACTTTACCAACGCAGCTTCGACAGTTTACAATTACAATACCGATTGCTGCTTGGTCCCCGCATGTCCTGACTTTGCCCCGCACCCGTTGAGGCTGTTGCCCTTTCTGTACTTGCCCAAGGCCCTCTAACCTAAAAAACCGCCCAGCCCACGCCACACAACCCCTGCTACCCGTGTAGCCACTTGTTGCGTGTAGTGGACTCCTGACCTATCCAGCGGAACCCGAAACCCCACCACCCTATGGCCCAAGTCGAGGAATCTGCAGCCCACACGGTCGCAGAACCGTCTCAGCCTCTGATTCAGACCTTCCACTCTGCTCTGTACCAAGGGTCCGCAGTCAGTCCTGTCGACGATGCTGCAGATGGTGAGCTCTGCTTTCATCCCGCTAGCGAGACTGGCAGTCTAATGTGAAACTCAAATCTTTGGCCGGTTACCATTCGCTGACCGAAGTTAAGCACTGTCGCACTCGGCGCGTACTTGGATGGATAACCATTCAACCGTGCCGATTGCTGTTGGTAGTAAGGCAAGCAAAGGAATTGTAAACAGCCTGTAATGACCTTCGCCTTCGACGAGACGTAAAGCCCTGAGTTTACTTCCTTTTTCTAATCTTTGAAAACACAAGAACACTATGCCAGATTAACGAAATGGGTACTTTTTAGGTTTTTGATGCCGACATAGGCAAAATTAGGCGTCAACGTCGAAATACGTAATTTTAGGTCCTATAGAATTAACGGTTTTCTGTTTAGTTAGTCATGAAACGCGTAAGTACCAACTTATATGCAAATTCGAGCTTAGGAAAATAATAGGTTTTAACCTAAGGATCCGTGATCTATTTTTTACATATGAATAATAAAACACCTGTAAAGAGTATTTGGTATGAACAGGGATAGCGATATAAAAAAATAAAAAAAGACCGAAGTGTTAGGCAAATACGAAGCATAAGCGCTTATCAACTAGCCACCTTGATGCACACTGGGCAGAAAATATTTTTTTCCATCTGTCATATAGTGTGGAAAAACTTGGAGCCACTGTCTTATGTGACGAAATAGGCACTTATTAGGATATTAAAGCCGAAATAGGCAAAAATAGGCACTAACGTCGAAATAGGCTTTTTTAGGTCCTATAGAATTAACGCTAGTAAGTGTAAATAGTCATGAAACGCATAAGTACAAATTTTTATGCAAATAGGAACTCAGGAACAAAATAGGTTTTTACGTAAAATCCGCGGTCTAGTGATGACGATCCTCGCTTTCAGCGGATTCCCTACCTTCGTAATGCCTCTGGTGACCAGTTCTGGCCAGCTCTCAACCTCCTCCCGTATCTGAAGAAGGTTCATCTCTTCACGTCTAAGACGTGCTCCCTCGAGATCGGCATTAGCCCTACGCGCAGACTGCACAGACACACAGGGGCAGAACCACCGGCTGCCACCGGCTCCACAGAGTGCCACAGGAGCGCGTCCGGGTATTCCCCAGGGCCGGCGGCGCCTGTTGTGTGTATCTGGCAGCCGATCGCATCCGGCTGGGGAATCCCCTCGGCCTCGAAGGCACGTCCGCCGAGCACCGATCCCGCGACCCGTCCTCTCGCGGCGCACTGCCTCCCAACCTCAACTTCATACACCGTGTTCAGTCGAAACAGGCGTCGCAGGGAAGTGGCTGTTAATTAATTCAGGAGTTGGACAATACTATGGGAACACGATGAGACGTGCATGCTCATAAATGCACGAGTAGATGGTAGTTGCGCTGTCGTATTTGATCACGAACGACACCTGCACGATGCCTTCGATACGTCCCATGTGTTCAGGACAGTGTTCTGTGTAGTTGTGGGGGCATCATATAGCAGCTAAGTGAACTCTAACGTCAGAAAATTGCTGCTAGTATGGAGGTTCATTCGGTAGCCAAGGTAACCGTAGTTTTCGGTGTCTCAAGAGGCACCGAAGCGAAGATTTATATCGTATACAGGCTAAGCCGAAAGGCATCACCAGCTAAATTGCAATGAAGACGAAAGTGTGAGTTGAATGACTGTGACGAAAAACAAGAGGACGACAATACAGAAGTTACCGGTTGGTTGGCCAGCCGATGTGGCCGAACGGTTCTAGGCGCTTCAGGTTCGAATCCTGCCTCGGGCATGGATGTGTGTGATGTCCTTAGGTTAGTTAGGTTTAAGTAGTTCTAAGTTATAGGGGCTGATGACCTCACATGTTAAGTCCCATAGTGCTCAGAGCCATCTGAACCATTTGAACTGCTTGGTTGATTCGGGGGACGGGACCAAACAGCGAGGTCATCGATCCAATCAGATCAGGGAAGGATGGGGAAGGAAGTCCGCCGTACCCTTTCAAAGGAACCATCCCGACATTTGCCTCAAGCGATTTTGGGAAATCACGGGATACCTACATCAGGATTGCCCGACGCGGGTTTGAACCGTCGTCCTCCCGAATGCGAGTCCAGTGTGCTAACCACTGCGCCACCTCGCGCGGTCGTAAGTCACTGCAGAACTGAATGTCGTACTCGCGAATTCCGTCAGCACCAAAATAACATAGGGGTATTGTATTGTATGTTAACCGGGGACTTACAAACGACGGAGAGGCTCCGCCCCCGCCGCAGTGGTCCACAACCCCACGACGACTACCGCAGTCCACTTCACACCTCCGCCGCCCCACACCGAACCCAGGGTTATTGTGCGGTTCGGCCCCCGTTGGACCCCCCAGGGAACGTCTCACACCAGACGAGTGTAACCCCTATGTTTGCGTGGTAGAGTAATGGTGGTGTACGCGTACGTGAAGAACTTTTTTGCGCAGCAATCGCCGACATAGTGTAACTGAGGTGGAATAAGGGGAACCAGCCCGCATTCGCCAAGGCAGATGGAAAACCGCCTAAAAACCATCCCCCATCACCGGACCTCGACACAAATCGGCCGGGCGGATTCGTGCCGGGGACCAGGCGCTCCTTCCCGCCCGCAAAGCCGTGCCTTTAGACCGCACGGCCAACCGGGCGGGCCAACACAGGGGTAGTTGCATAAGCTCGGAATTGCAGGACGAGCTGGCATTCCAAAACCACTCATCAGTGATGCAAATGCCCGTAACAGACAAATGTGGTGCCACAGCCACAAAACTTGGACTATGGAGCAATGAAAGAGAGTCTTAAGCTGTTTTCAACTTCTGGCCAAGATTACGTCCCATGAGTGAAACATGGCGGAGGTTCGGTGATGATTTGCGCAGCAATATCGTGGTATTCCATCGGCCCATGATTACCCTGGAAGGTCGAATTAATGTCAAGGATTCTGTGACCATTTTGGCTGATCAAGTCCATCCCATCCTACAATTTTTGTTCACCGATAGTGATCATGTCTTCCAAGACGACATAGCCCCTGTTCATCCATCTTTCGCATCGTCCAGGACTGCCTTTGGGAGCACGATAATGAATTGTCACATCTCCCCTGCCGCGCGGGATTAGCCGAGCGGTCTCAGGCGCTGCAGTAATGGACTGTGCGGCTGGTCCCGGCGGAGGTTCGAGTCCTCCCTCGGGCATGGGTGTGTGTGTGTGTGTGTGTGTGTGTGTGTGTGTGTGTGTGTGTGTGTGTGTTTGTCCTTAGGATAATTTAGGTTAAGTTGTGTGTAAGCTTAGGGACTGATGAGCTTAGCAGTTAAGTCCCATAAGATTGACATTTGAACATTTGAACATCTCCACTGTCAGCAGATCCCGATGTTAATGAGGTTTTCTGTTGTTTACTTTGCAGAGAAGAGTGTGTGATCGCTATCCTCCTTAACCATTGGCAGAATTTTGCATGTGGAATGCTGTAATTCCCTTGAAAACGATAGACGAACTGTTTTTTACCCTTCCGAGACAAGTGGAATCTGTTTTGAATGTTAACGGGTTTTCTACACCGTATGTGCTTTTGGTGTTTCCTTATTGCTGTCCACCTCCTACATTTCACGCCATTGAATAGTTCGTCCAATCAGAGCTCGCAACGTCACACCAGAACTGCCTCCCGTCGCCAGTGCGCCACAACAAAGCGTCAGCTCACTTGCGGTGCTGTAGTAGTGGGGCGTACGAGTACACAGGGCACAGCCGGCAGTCCGTTTATCCCGACGACCGCCATAGGGATGGGAAAAACCGACCTGTTAAAGCCGATACCAGTATTTTAGCACTGAATAACCGGTAGTTGTTTGGTGTCGGACCTAAAAGTAGCGCTACTTTAAACCATGAAAGTAAATGGATTGCATTATTTGGAAATTTGTGGTAAGATCTTATGAGACCAAACTGCTGAGGTCATCAGTCCCTAAGTGTACGCACTACTTAAACTAACTTACGCTAAAGGCAACACACACACCCATGCCCGAGGGAATACTCGAACCTTCGACGGGGGTAGTCGCGCGAACCGTGAGAAGACGCCTAAGACCGCGCGGCTACCCCGCGCGGCGATTGCGTTATACCGTCGCCATAGGGGCGGGGGCGGGGCAGGGAGGGAGGGGTGGAGGGGTGGAGGTGGAGGGGGGGGTGGTATAGCTGCGGATAACGCAGTCTGTTTACGTATGTCCATCACAGTAATTGTAAGTTTGAGGGACTTCGGCCGTTCACTTACATAATAAAATGGAATACCTACAGCCGTCCTTACGATATTATCTATTATATAGCAACCAGTTTCGGTGCTTCAGGGCACCACCTTCAGGCTTTAACTGACGCTGAGCGCGTTAACTCATACGTATACATGATTCATCATGGCTAACATCTATGAACTGGTTTTCACAGACTACCTGTCACAACGATATTGTGTCTCGAACCATTCAATTGGTAGTTGCTGCTTGGAGACACAACATCGTTGTTACCCAGTGTATCACATGCGTTGTATCACATGCGCCTGTTTGATATACGGAGGTATGTTCTATCCATGGAAAAACTTTAGTTAGGACGACCTCCGAATCCACATTTCAAATACATTTACCGTAAAAAGTTTCCATACTCAAGTCAGACTTCGTATATTCCAGTTAAAACTCGGTGTTGTACTGAGATTCGTACCCGGAACTCATTCTTTCGTGAGGAGTGCACTGTTCTGCTTGGCACTGCATCCTGCCCTTCGTTTTCGGAAGCTGGAAGAACGCTGCTGGAAAACGGCGAAGTAGAAACTTGGATCGGTAAACGTCTCGGTTTATCATCACTGTCCAACTCGCGGAATTCTACGTTCAGGGTAACAGCTCGCAAGCGTTTACAAACAGCCCGTCGTGGCAACACCTGAACTGTGCAGCCTGACTGGTTTTCGAACTCACTGCTCTTTTGTTAGGAGCGACGATTCACATCATAATAATTACCAGTATTAACTGCAACAATGAGATTATAGACAACAGCTAACCTGATGAATAAAATACGATTTTCTTTTCTCTATTTTGCCTTGTGAATAACAATCGTCAAACACGTATTTTATGACCCAACTGGGAGTTTTGGAGAACCTTTTAATAGTTATCTATGGCTCATAAGGAGAAAAATCTCTTATTCTTTAAATACCAATATGTACAGCTATTTAATAAGAATACGCATGTAGTTACTTACTACTAATACGGAGCTCCCACCATTGTTGCTCGGAGCACTTACCTGAAAACAAAAAATATGACTGTTTAAAAATCGATCTTCACGCAAGCACACAGGACATCGATATGATGCGACACAATGATATTTAGAAATGAATCAAAATAATTTATTAATAAAGGCAATAAATTCTTCAAATGAGTCCGCGACTATCATCAATTTTTGGGAATAATACCACTTATACAGCTTAATATATTATTATTATTATCTTTCCTTTCTCAGACCTTAGGTCTGGTTCGGAATGAAAGTGACGCGGACCTTGATCAAGCGTCACTTCGTTTTAACTGTACGGTATACGCTACATTGCGTTTAGGAACTTTCGGGTAATTGAACATGTATCAATAATTACGGATTTCTGAAGTTGTATATATAAGTTTGGATGTAGCTGTATTGCATTGATGTACTGGTGGATATTGCGTGGTATGACTCCTGTAGTTGAAAGTATAATTGGTATAATGTCAACTTTATCCTGATGCCACATGTCCTTGACTTCCTCAGCCAGTTGGATGTATTTTTCAATTTTTTCTCCTGTTTTCTTCTGTATATTTGCTGTATTGGGTATGGATATTTCAATTAGTTGTGTTAATTTCTTCTTTTTATTGGTGAGTATGATGTCAGGTTTGTTATGTGGCGTTGTTTTATCTGTTATAATGGTTCTGTTCCAGTATAATTTGTATTCATCATTCTCCAGTACATTTTGTGGTGTATACTTGTATGTAGGAACGTGTTGTTTTAAAAGTTTATGTTGTAAGGCAAGCTGTTGATGTATTATTTTTGCGACGTTGTCATGTCTTCTGGGGTATTCTGTATTTGCTAGTATTGTACATCCGCTTGTGATGTGATCTACTGTTTCTATTTGTTGTTTGCAAAGTATGCATTTATCTGTTGTGGTATTGGGATCTTTAATAATATGCTTGCTGTAATATCTGGTGTTTATTGTTTGATCCTGTATTGCAATCATGAATCCTTCTGTCTCACTGTATATATTGCCTCTTCTTAGCCATGTGTTGGATGCGTCTTGATCGATGTGTGGCTGTGTTAGATGATACGGGTGCTTGCCATGTAGTGTTTTCTTTTTCCAATTTACTTTCTTTGTATCTGTTGATGTTATGTGATCTAAAGGGTTGTAGAGGTGGTTATGAAATTGTAGTGGTGTAGCCGATGTATTTATGTGGGTGATTGCTTTGTGTATTTTGCTAGTTTCTGCTCGTTCTAGAAAGAATTTTCTTAAATTGTCTACCTGTCCATAATGTAGGTTTTTTATGTCGATAAATCCCCTTCCTCCTTCCTTTCTGCTTAATGTGAATCTTTCTGTTGCTGAATGTATGTGATGTATTCTATATTTGTGGCATTGTGATCGTGTAAGTGTATTGAGTGCTTCTAGGTCTGTGTTACTCCATTTCACTACTCCAAATGAGTAGGTCAATATTGGTATAGCATAGGTATTTATAGCTTTTGTCTTGTTTCTTGCTGTCAATTCTGTTTTCAGTATTTTTGTTAGTCTTTGTCTATATTTTTCTTTTAGCTCTTCCTTAATATTTCTATCATCTATTCCTATTTTTTGTCTGTATCCTAGATATTTATAGGCATCTGTTTTTTCCATCGCTTCTATGCAGTCGCTGTGGTTATCCAATATGTAATCTTCTTGTTTAGTGTGTTTTCCTTTGACTATGCTATTTTTCTTACATTTGTCTGTTCCAAAAGCCATATTTATATCATTGCTAAATACTTCTGTTATCTTTAGTAATTGGTTGAGTTGTTGATTTGTTGCTGCCAGTAGTTTTAGATCATCCATGTATAGCAAATGTGTGATTTTGTGTGGGTATGTTCCAGTAATATTGTAACCATAATTTGTATTATTTAGCATGTTGGATAGTGGGTTCAGAGCAAGGCAGAACCAGAAAGGACTTAATGAATCTCCTTGGTATATTCCACGCTTAATCTGTATTGGCTGTGATGTGATATTATTTGAATTTGTTTGGATATTAAGTGTAGTTTTCCAGTTTTTCATTACTATGTTTAGGAACTGTATCAGTTTAGGATCTACTTTATATATTTCCAATATTTGTAGTAACCATGAGTGGGGTACACTATCAAAAGCTTTTTGGTAATCGATGTATGCGTAGTGTAGCGACCTTTGTTTAGTTTTAGCTTGATATGTCACCTCTGCATCTATTATCAGTTGCTCTTTACATCCTCGTGCTCCTTTGCAACAGCCTTTTTGTTCTTCATTTATAATTTTGTTCTGTGTTGTATGTGTCACTAGTTTCTGTTTAATGACTGAAGTTAATATTTTGTATATTGTTGGTAGGCATGTTATGGGGCGATATTTAGCTGGGTTCGCTGTGTCTGCTTGATCTTTAGGTTTCAGATAAGTTATTCCATGTGTAAGTGTATCAGGGAATGTGTATGGGTCTGCAATGTAACTGTTAAATAATTTAGTTAGATGTGAATGTGTTGCAGTGAACTTCTTTAACCAGAAATTTGCTATTTTATCATTTCCAGGGGCTTTCCAATTGTGAGTAGAATTAATTGCTTGGGTGACTTCATGTTGCAAAATTGTCACTTCAGGCATTTGTGGTATCATCTTGTATGTGTCTGTTTCTGCTTGTATCCACCGTGCATGCCTGTTATGTTGTACCGGGTTTGACCATATGTTGCTCCAGAAGTGTTCCATGTCTTATGTTTGGTGGATTGTTTATTTCAATGTGTGTGTTATCTATTGTCTGGTAAAATTTCTTTTGGTTTGTGTTGAATGTTTGGTTTTGTTTCCTTCTATTTTCACTTTTTTTGTACCTTCTGAGTCGTTTGGCGAATGCTTGTAATTTCTGGTTCTTTTCGTCTAATTGCTCTGTCGCTTCTTGTTGTGAGATTTTACCTAACCTTTTTCGTTTTTTTCCGAGATTTCATTTCTTATAAATTGTGTTAGCTGTCCGATGTCTTTTCTCAGTTTTTCTATTTTGATCTGTAGCCTGTGTTGCCATGCTGGTTTTGTGGATTTCTTCTGTGTGTTGGTTGGTTCTGATCTCTGCCTAGTGTGTATATTTAGTGTAGTGAGTGCTCCTATATATACCAGTAGTTGTAACTCTTCCATAGTTGTGTTTTCATTTATTTTGTTGTGTATGATTGTGTTGATAGTTTTTATTGTTGTTTCGACTTGTGGGTTATTTGGTGGTCTATGTAAGAATGGTCTAATGTCTGTATTTGTGTCTTTGTATTCTATATATGTTAGCTGAAATTTTTCTTCTATATCTAATATCTGTGTCTCTTTGTGTTCTATTTGTGCTTGTTCTGGTGGCTGCCTTAAGATTTCGTTTTACTCTGATTGTTTAATTGGTGCGTGTTGTTCTTTGTTTGTTTGCTCTGGGATGTTTGAGTCCATTACTGTATTTTCTTCTTCTTCTGATTGCACATTATTTTGTTCCAGTATTTGTTGTACTTGTTGTTTGATGTTTTCTAATTCTGACTGGGGTATCCTATTATTTTTGATTATTACACGGATCTGATCAGCTAGTCGTTGTTCTGTTAAAAATTTTAATTCTGGGTATCTGGTAATAAATGTTGTATATACTTGTGATCTGTATCCAGTTGTGTTGGTTCCTAGGTTTGTTGCTTGGTAATAACAGAACATGAGGTGTCGGTTAACTTCATCTGACCATCTCATCCTCTGTCTTTGTTTTCCTTCTAGGGTGGTTGCAGGAAGCATATCCTGCAAAACACCTCTATTTGGATTTAAATCATTTTCCAGTTGGCTAGCAGCGTCGTTACCATTGTGGGCGGGCATAGGGTTCAAGCGTCGTCCCCGACCATGACGGCGCTTGTCCGAGGCTTCATTAGTTCTGTCCTGAACCAACTAATCACACTAAAAGGGGGGTTAGCCCTATTAGTGGTTTGTTCTTTTCGTCGCCTTTTACGACTGGCAGAACATACCGGAGGCCTATTCTTTTCCCGGGCCTCCACGGGAATTATATACTGTACAGAACAGCGCGGAAAGTGTGTCCGCCGGCGTTGTTTTGTGCGTTTTGGTGATGACATTTTACAAGCTTATTTACTGTTGTCAAAGTATTTTCAAGGGTAATGGCGTAACAAATCGATTAAATCTTAATATTTGTATATTATTGCTCCTTAATGAACCACTGGAGACCGTGATTCCTTTACACCAAATTACTCAGGAAGCATCCCTGAACAACCACCGAAATATTGTGAGTGACATTTGCGGTTCACTCTTTCTGTGTCTATAAAAGACCCGGCGAACAATATTCCTAGACGACGCTGTCCTGTACGAGGAGCTGAGAGCCTAAATAAATTTCCCACGAAACACAGACTCGTAGCTCACCAGCACCTACTGGTGCAAAAACTTGTGCAGTCCGTCTTGTGACTGGTTTGACGCGTCATCTGCTTCCTCTCCTGTATAATTAAGATCGAAATGAAAATGGACATGTAGAAAGCTCTCCGCTGGATTCCAAAACGTTAACAAAACGCCGGGACATTAGAAGACACACAGGGGACATTTCTGAATACAGATGAAAACTACAATGCATCAGAATGTTGGCTGGACAGAACTAACAATGCCAAACTTTAGCTTTGATTTCTGAAGTACTAATGCTGTGGCGTGTGACGCCATTCCTTCGCAAAAAGAGATAGAAATGAACACTTACAATATTTATTTTGCTTCTATATTATTTTCTGGAATGTTTCTCTCCTTGTATTTTACCCCCGTCACCTTCAGAATTTGAAAGAGAGTATTCCAGTCAACATCGTCAAAAGCCTTTCTGTAAGTCTACAAATGCTAGAAACGTAGGTTTGCCTTTCCTTAATCTATTTTCTAAGGTAAGTCGTAGGGTCAGTATTGTCTCATGTGTTCCAACATTTCTACGGAATCCAAACTGATCTTCCCCGAGGACGGCTTCTAGCAGTTTTTCCATTCGTCTGTAAAGAATTCGCGTTAGTATTCTGCAGCCGTGACTTATTAAACTGATGGTTCGGTTATTTTCGCATCTGTCAACACCTGCTTTCTTTTGGCATTGGAATTATTATATTCTTCTTGAAGTCGGACGGTATTTTGCCTGTCTCATACATCTTCCTCACCAGATGGCAGAGCTTTGTCAGGGCTAGCTCTCCCAAGGCTGTCCGTAGTTCTAATGGAATGTTCTTCTCGCGTGGCCTTGTTTTGACTTAGGTCTTTCAGTGCTCTCTCAAATTCTTAACGCAGCATCATATCTCCCATTTCATATTCATCTACATCCTCTTCCATTTCCATAATACTGTTCGCAAGTACATCGCCCCTGTATAGACCCTCTACATACTCCTTCCACCTTTCTGCTTTGCCTTCTTTGCTTAGAACTGGGTTTCCATCTGAGTTCTTGATATTCATACAAGTGGTTCTCTTTTATCCAAAGGTCCCTTTAATTTTCCTGTGGGCATATGTATCTTACACCTAGTGAGATATGCCTCTACATCCTTACATTTGTCCTGGAGCCATTCCTGCTTAGCCTTTTTGCACGTCTTGTCGATCTCATTTTTGAGACGTTTGTATTCCTTTTTGCCTGCTTCATTTACTGCATTTTTATATTTTCTCCTTTCTCTGCCTGTCCTCCCATATATGTGATCAAAGTCATAAAGACAGTTTTGGAATACCCTGTATTTTCTACACTTCTTTACTGAAACAGTGAGAAGCCGCCAACAAAGGGCGATCGCATATACCGCGACGCTGCCCGCCCTCAAGACAACTGACGTCTTAAATGTCATTTGCCGTCTACCCATTGAGCTGTATAAAACTGATATCATTTACATTCATTTTCTTTACTGCAAGTTAGTATTGCATGTGAATATGAACGGCTCTATAATTCGCTTTCGTAAATCCTTGTTACTCTCATGTGTAATTTATATCTGCTGACTGGAAGGAGTCGTGTGCCCGCTCGCATTGTTAGTGCTGAAACGCAAGCGAGGAAACATTCCCCCATCCCATGTGCTCGCTTCCCGACATCATGGCTATCGGTCAACTTATCGTATACGGACTGTATATGTCCGATTTGACCCGCAAGTCCGGGATTTTGTCTGGGGTCGGCAGTTCAAGTGATAGCAGGCCTACCGCAGTGATACTTCAGGTTAATTAGTTACGCATTAATGGCACCTGGAACAATTTAATCCACAACGGCATATGAACCAGTTTTTAACGCTGAAGAGAGAGCCAGAGAGATGAATACAGTATGGAGATTCAAATGTATGTAGGTTGCAGTAGTTATTTGGAGATGAAGTTTGCACAGGACCGAGTAGCATGGAGATGTACATTAAACCAGTCTTTGGTCTGAAGACCAATATGTCAACAACAACAATAATATGTCAGTATAGCCCATATAAAAATATAATGCAAATGCGAAGGGAACTAACATTGATCTCATGAACTCTCTTGAGTAAATTCAGAGAAGGCAGCTTGTTTCATCTGTCATATATCTCTAATAATGGCCATGAGAATAAGATAAAAGATTTGAAGTGCGTACTGAGGCATACAGAAGTAATTTTTCCTTCATTCCGTGTCAATGGAATGGTACAAAGTTTCTAAATTAATATGAAGTACCTTCTTCTCTGCGCTGTGCCATAGCTTGTGGCTGTGGATATGTATGTGATCCTCTGCTGTAGGGAATTGTACTATTCGTTATTCTTGTTAGTGCAGTCTCTTTCCACCAGTTTTACTTGGATAATGTCCACAGTGGCCTTTTTGTATGCATCACTTGGTGTAAATTCTCGTTTTGTGTTGTCAAACTTCTGGTTCTCTCATTTTGCAATGGCATTTGGCTCTTCAAAGGAGGGAGGCAATAATGTTTGATGAAATGCCACGCAGTATCATTATGTGTACTTCAGTGATGCGTCTGGGTGCACTATCAGCATGCCTTGATACCATTCAGTTCATAATTAAATGAATATGAGCACCGCTTATGTTAACTTTGGCATATCTTCACTTAAGACTGCCCTCTGTCACTCTAATGAGGTACTGTTTTAGTTCAGCTAATTAAAGTATCGCAGACTGGTTTCACTCAGAAGAATGGATAGCTCGGTCATCTAAAACACCAAAGAGCGGTTTCAGTTAAAAAAGGTTCAACCGACGGAGAAACTTCTGACTGTCTTCATTTGAAAAGAAAGAATGATTAATGTAGTCAATATGCGAAGCTACAACGGTGTCGAATCTTTTCATTCGATTGCTCCCACTGGCTGCTTTCACTCGAAAAAATAAAAAAGAATAATAATCCAACAGACAGGTAAAACTACAACCGACTGACACGATTGTTTTCATTCAGTTGCTTCCACATATTAGTTTCATTCAATAGAATGAATGAGTCGTCCGTCCAACTGAACGACTGTTTTTGTTCGGTTGCTCCCACAGATTAGGTTCACTCGTAACAATGAACGAATAGTCCAACCGACTGAATCGATTGTTTTCGTTCAGTTACTCGCATGGACGAGTTTCACTCAAAAGAATGAATGAATAATTCAACCGATACGTATAACTACAAGAGAATGAGTCGACTGTTTTCCAACAACCGAGTGAATCCGTCGCTTTGATTCGGTTGTTCCAACCAGTAAGAGCGAGTGTAGGGCGGCGGGGAGGCCCCTCGTGGGCGGCGGTAAGTGTGTCGGGAGAGGCGGGACGAAGTGCCCGGAAGCTCCGCCCGCCGGAATGCCGCGATTACGCACGCCGCACACGCCGGTGCGCGCTGCGTGTGGGCACGCGCCGAAGCAGGCGTGGGCGGGCCCCGCGAGCTGCCACGGCCGGTGAGCCGTTCCCAGCTGCGTCACACTTCCCAAGCTTAGTGTCCCATCTCAGCCGCAGTCTTCTCCGTCGGTTCAGAGTTCAGAATAACGTAATAAATCACACACTCACCTCAAAGCTACAACGGCGACTTGCCTCTCACTGCAGCTGTCTGATTACTCATATACGAGGGATGTAACTTAAATAGTGGCAACTACACTACCGACCATTAAAATTGCTACACCACGAAGGTGACGTGCTACAGAAGCGAAATTTAACCGACAGGAAGAAGATCCTGTGATATGCAAATGATTAGCTTTTCAGAGCATTCACACAACGTTGGCGCCGGTGGCGACACCTGCAACGTGCTGACATGAGGAAAGATTCCAACCGATTTCTCATACACAAACAGCAGTTGACCGGCGTTGCCTGGTGAAACGTTGTTGTGCTGCCTCGTGTAAGGAGGAGAAATGCGTACCATCACGTTTCCGACTTTGATAAAGGTCGAATTCTAGCCTATCGCTATTGCAGTTTATCGTATCGCGACACTGCTGCCCGAGTTGGTCGAGCTCCAATGATTGTTAGCAGAATATGGAATCGGTGGGTTCAGGAGGGTAGTACGGAACGAACGCCGTGCAGGATCCCAACGGCCTCGTATCACTATCAGTCGAGATGACAGGCATCTTATCCACATGGCTGGAACGGATCGTGCAGCCACGTCTCGATTCCAGAGTCTACAGATGGGAACGTTTGCAACACAACAACCATCTACACCAACAGTTTGACGACGTTTGCAGCAG
The DNA here is from genome assembly GCF_023864345.2 of Schistocerca serialis cubense. NCBI lineage: Eukaryota > Metazoa > Arthropoda > Insecta > Orthoptera > Acrididae > Schistocerca > Schistocerca serialis. Next base: position 875,392,727 of record NC_064639.1, read on the forward strand.
CATGGACTATCAGCTCGGAGACCACGGCGGCGCTTACCCTTGACGCTGCATCACAGACAGAAGCGCCTTTGATGGTGTACTCAACGACGAACCTGGATGCACGAGTGGCAAAACGTCATTTTTTCGGATGAATCCAGGTTCTGTTTGCAGCATCATCATGGTCGCATCCGTGTTTGGCGACATCGCGGTGAACGCACATTGGAAGCGTGTATTCGTCATCGCCTTTCTGGCGTATCACCCGGCGTGATGGTATGGGGTGCTATTGGTTACACGTCTCGGTCACCTCTTGTTCGCATTGAAGGCACTTTGAACAGTGGACGTTATATTTCAGGTGTGTTACGAATCGTGGCTCTACCCTTCATTCGATCCCTGCAGAACCCTACATTTCAGCAGGATAATGCACGACCGCATGTTGCAGGTCCTGTACGGGCCTTTCTGGATACAGAAAATGTTCGACTGCTGCCCTGGCCAGCACATTCTCCAGATCTCTCACCAATTCAAAACGTCTGGTCAAGCCGAGCAACTGGCTCGTCACAATATGCCAGTCACTACTCTTGGTGAACTGTGGTATCGTGTTGAAGCTGCATGGGCAGCTGTACCTGTACTCGCCATCCAAGCTTTGCTTGACTCAATGCCCAGGCGTATCAAGGCCGTTATTACGGCCAGAGGTGGTTGTTCTGGGTACTGATTTCTCAGGATCTATGCACCGAAATTGCGTGAAAATGTAATCACATGTCAGTTCTAGTATAATATATTTGTCCAATGAATACCCGTTTATCACCTGCATTTCTTCTTGGCGTAGCAATTTTAATGGCCAATAGTGTATTCATTCACAACCAATACAAGAGAGTTACATGTTTGACGCTGTTACTGTCCTTCAAAGTAGTCAACAGCGTTGTGTAGATCCTGTTGCCAGCGATGTGGAAGGCGTAGTATACCGTTAGCAGAGCCTGATCTGTTGATGGTGCGAATGCTGCCTGTCGAATCTCTGGAACAGTTCTGAAGCGAATGCCACGAAATGGTTCCTTCATCACCGGAATCAAAAGTCATAAGGACTTAAGTCCGGGGAGTATGGTGGATGGTACAGTACTTCCCAGTCCCATCGACCGAACAGAGCAACTAGAGCTTGCGCTGTATGCGCCAACGCATTGTCGTGCAAAATGATGGGTGGATTGCGCAGAAAGTGCCGCCGATTCTTTCGCAAAGCTGGTCGCAGGTGATGCTCCAAAAACGAACAGTAATACTGTGCATTGACGGTCTGCCGTGGAGGAACGTAATGCGTTAGGATAACATCATCACAGTCGTACACGAGAATCACCTTAACTTTAGACTGCTCCACTAGCACTATCAAGAGAACAGACTCTGCTAACGGTATACTATGCCTTCCACATCGCTGGCAACGAGTTCTACACAACGCTGGTGACTACTTTGAAGGAAAGTAACAGTGGAAAATATGTAACTCTTTTGTATCGGTTGGAATAAATAGTTGCCACAATATTTAAGACCCACCCTCGTAGTTTCCAGTCATAGAGTGGGGCCTATTCCGCACCCCCTTCCCCACCACCAAAACCCCCGCCGACAACCACAGAAAATTACCAGAGTATACCTCGGAATCGAAACTGCAAGCGAGACTCCGTTTCAGCAGTCAACGCAGCGAACTGACAGCTTCACTACCACCACACTACCACCATCCACCATTGGGCAAAGCCCTCGTATGTGCTTTTCCAAGCACTATATCTTTCACTCGCACGTATCCCTCCTCCCCTTCAAGCTTCCTGGTGTCATCAACCTACCTTCCACCACACTGTCCCTCCGTCTCTTGGAATCCATCGAGTAACTTCCTTCACCACCTACCGTCCGCTCTCCTCGCTACACAGCCTGTTCACAATCATTACAATCATAATTACCTCTTCCACCCTGCTTCCTATTCCATTTGTTTCCTACTTCTCCTAATAATTCTCAATCGTTCCACCTGCAACCCTCAATTTCTGAAAAGATTTCTGAGTTACAAACTTATGTATCACTGACCAAGTCAACTCTCGTGATACACACTTCCCGTCTCATTGTCAGATACATCGGAAACTTCATTTTGAAAACCAAACTAGTTCCGTATTTTCAAATCTAAGAACGTGGCTAGGTCCAGATAGGCCATCGTTCTTCAATTTTTACATTCCATACACAATTATTTCAAACGAGTGGTTCCTCTCTCTCTCTGTCTCTCTCTCTTCTCACACACCCACACCCACACACACAAAAGGGGTCCATTCTTCCATAATATTTTTTCACCCCAATTCGATTCATTAAAAAAAATCTTCAGATGTGACGTTTGTAACCAGGGAAAACTAAAATCAGACAATACAATACACACACAAAAAAATTATTTCCGATCCGAAATGGTACTAATGCGATGACATGTTCCAAATAAAAATTATGAAAGCGCTTTCAATGGAAGATAACCTACCTTAATTTACAAAGTTAATCGTAGAAATCGGGAACAAGTGAAACGAAACGTGATTATTGGGTTAAAGTACTATCTGAAATTGTTGGAAGACAACAAAAAGTGGGCGGGTGGCGTGTCTTCCAAATGGGGAAGTGTAGCTCCTCAGAAACGATTCACTGCTTCAAAATTAGATCCTGAAATACTCCAGACAAAGATAAATTTATTACTGACACGTACGTCCCAAATCAGCGGCAGTCATGGGCAAGTGGCTACAAAGAAAATAAACGTTTAGTGAGGAGATTTGAGGAAGGGCAGACATCCGCCACTGAATACTGAAACAATGCTCTGGACGTCTTCAACAGGGTCTCTTTTGAGTGGTGAAAGAGCAAAACACTTATATCTGGTGGGAGGTGCACAGAGGAAAGGCGAGAAGAATACAGAAGTACATCCCAAGCATCTCGTTCCTACCGTAACACACGATGGTGGCCTAGTGCTTATTTACAGGTACGTAAGTCGTCACCATGCATCTTAATGAAGCAGTAATGGACACCTTGGTGTATATTGACTTACTGAATACTAATCTGTACACGCATACGAAATAATCAGGTTTAGAAAGCAACTTCATCTTAGATAGGAGAGTTGTCCTGAACATAATAGCAGAATACGAAGAGCTGGTACTTACACAACGCTTCAAATCAACATCAATAATGTCTACATTACCCTCACTTAAATTTTACTGAAAACTATTGGATTATCTTAAAATACTTCGCTGTCACAGACAAATAAAAGGGTATGAAGGATGCATTTCACAGGAAGGGGCCAAATATAGGCAATGACGACTTCATTAGCGTCAAAATCCATGAATAAACTTTAGTAAAGTATTTCTTGATGAGGATAAATAAGAAAAAGATGCCCACTACACGGATTATCTTGCCACGGTGTATATTCTTTCTTTATTCCTCGGTTTGTTTTTCATACAAACGTCGCAACATCTACAATTTTCAGCCTTCCCTGTAGGTTTCCTTTAGTTGACCTCCGTATCACGTTCAAAAACAAAACGCCTTTGTTGCATAACGGTTTTTGTCACTTCTCAGGTACTATAGATCAGTGATGTCACAAGAAATCCTGCCTCGGGCATGGATGTGTGTAATGTCCTTAGGTTAGTTAGGTTTAAGTAGTTCTAAGTTCTAGGGGACTGATGACCTCAGATGTTAAATCCCATAGTGCTCAGAGCCATTTGAACCATTTTTTCTGTCAAACTTGCAGTGCACGTCCTTGTTGGTAGACAGCTCAGTCTCCCGAACAAACTCCGAAACCGAAATACGTAGTTGCCCAAATATTTTTTACATTCAATGTACATCACGGGAAGCCACTTTTCCTCAGCTTGTCTCACGTTTCAAATCAAAGTGAAAGCATGCTGCGGGAATAAACAAACAAACGGGCACACGCGGACAGTGACCTAGTGTTCTCTGTAAACAACCAACAGACATGCGGCCGGCGCTATGCGAGCAGTCCGCCTTGACTATGTGACAAACAGGTAGCCTTGACGGATGCCATGACGTACGCTACGGCGAACAGCGGAAGCGTTGCACCTGCGACAACAGGTGGCGCGGCGGAAGCTGGGTCTATTGCGGCAGCGCATACACACGGCGCACGTGCAGACTTATCGGATGGTCACTAACCCCGGCAGCTCTACTTCTGCTGCGTCGACCACCAACCCTTGGTCTGACGCAGCTCTTCAGTCCTGTCGGTTCTGAGCTTTGTTCTTCATTTCAGTATAGATGCCTTCCTATGCCATTCTTTCCTCCCACAATCCTCTCATTTGCAGTTTTGAGCAAGGACCCGTGTTGCAATATTTGCTCAACCACTCTCTCTCCGCGTTTCATTATATTGTTTGTTAGGTATTTATTTTCGTTGGCTCCATGCAGGACCTCTCCATTCCTTACTGGATCAAGCCATCCGACCTTCAACAATCTCCTGTGACACTATGTTACAAAGGCTTTGAAATCGTATCATTTCTGCTTTCCCGTTGTGCACGTTTCGCATCCACAATCACCTGTGCTCAAAACACAGCTTGCAATGTATATCTAACGGTGGAAACCAAACATTTCTCGAAAATCGTATCGATGCCACAGACGGCTGCTATGCTACATCTCGATTACACTATTTGAGTTGATACATACATGCCGTTCAAAACTTCTTGTAAGTACATGACCTGACTTTGTAATATTTGTCCATATTTTTAGAAAGGTCTGGTGATATGTGCAAACAGATGCCTGCTAACGATTAGTAACAAGTGAAACTGCTAGCAATAATAAAGATTTTCATAGCAGCTAACGGTGGTATAACATGCTTTTCCACAAAGAGCTAAGAGACAGGAGACAACAACTACTGAAAATGTTTCAACCAAATTTTGTTGCTTTCACTGTTTCAGAAATATTTTTCTGGTTGCAAATTTGATATTTCTGGATATTGGCTAGTGTTTTTTTTTTTTTTTTTTTATGCGCCATTTCCTTGTGCCATCATTGCTGTTATGTATTTCGTGGATCTTGGTTCTTTATCTGTTCTACTTCCTAGATAGCAAAACACATTCATTTCTTCAACAGTCTCTTGTCCGTGTCTAACATTTTGTCATCCAGTATGTCCAGTTGATGCACAGGCCATTACCATCAACTTCTTTTTCTTTGTCTGCGTATTATACGTGTCGGCTCCACGTTCGATTTCGTTATGCACCCAGCTCAGTTGCTGTTCACTGCCATACCATTAGCGAATTGTAGCACCTTGAGTTGCCGTGACGCGTGGGGCAGCCGCGCGCTCTAGGGCGCCTTGCCACGTTCTGCGCGGCTCCCACCGTCGGAGGTTTGAATCTCCCTCAGGCATGCGTGTGTGTGTGTGTGTGTGTGTGTGTGTGTGTGTGTGTGTGTGTGTTATCCTTACCGCAAGTTAGTTTAAGTTAGATTAAGTAGTGCGTAAGCCTAGGGACCGATGGCCTCAGCAGTTTGATCCATAGGTACTTACTACCACACTGAGTTACGTCCGTGAGAAACAACTCTCACATCGGGATGGTTTTTCACTGACTGTTCTGTATACGAACTGAAAACCGGTAGTGACATAGGTAACTTGGATAATTCTAACCGCTGTACACATGGGGGTGGAGTATACTTTATATCGCTTAGTCGATACCATACTACTTTGCGAACAGAAACCATGTTCTTCTACACTACTAATTTCCATTTTATCAGGTGAGGAGGATGGAGTGATTGTATGGCAGGATTACAATGCAATTTTTTTTTTGAGTCATCAGTCTTCTGACTGGTTTGATACGACCAGCCACGAATTCCTCTCCTGTGCTAACCTCTCTTCATCTTAGACTAGCACTTGCAACCTATGTCCACAATTATTTGCTGGAGAGGGGCAGAGGGGAGAGAGGGGAGAGAGGGGGAGAGAGGGGGAGGAGAGGGGGGGGTGAGAGGGGGTGTAAGAGGGGGGGTGAGAGGGGGGGTGAGAGGGGGGGGTAAGAGGGGCGGTAGAGGGGGGTAGAGGGGGGGGGGGGGTAGAGGGGGGGTAGAGGGGGGGTAGAGGGGGGGTAGAGGGGTAGAGGGGGGTGGGGGGGGGGGGGTAGAGGGGGGGTAGAGGGGTAGAGGGGGGGGGTAGAGGGGGGGTAGAGGGGGGGGGGGGGGTAGAGGGGTAGAGGGGGGTAGAGGGGGGGTAGAGGGGGGTAGAGGGGGGGGTTAGAGGGGGGGTAGAGGGGGGGGAGTAGGGGGGGGGGGGTAGAGGGGGGGTAGAGGGGGGTAGAGGGGGGGGGTAGAGGGGGGGGGGGGTAGAGGGGGGGGGGGGGTAGAGGTGGGGTAGGGGGGGGAAGAGGGGGGGTATAGAGGGGGGGTAGAGGGGGGGGGTATAGGGGGGGGTAGAGGGGGGGGGGGGGGGTAGAGGGTGGAGGGGGTAGAGGGGGGGTAGAGGGGGGGGTAGAGGGGGGGGGTAGAGGGTGGGGGGGTAGAGGGGGGGTAGAAGGGGGGTAGAGGGGGGGGGGGGTAGAGGGGGGGGGGGGGGGGGTAGAGGGGGGGGGGCGGGCAGAGGGGGGGCAGAGGGGGGGGCAGAGGGGGGGGCAGAGGGGGGGGGCAGAGGGGGGGCAGAGGGGGAGGGGGCAGAGGGGGGGCAGAGGGGGAGGGGGGCAGAGGGGGGGGCAGAGGGGGGGGCAGAGGGGGGGCAGAGGGGGGGTCAGATGGGGGGGGCAGATGGGGGGGGGGCAGATGGGGGGGGGCAGATGGGGGGGGGCAGATGGGGGGGCAGATGGGGGGGGCAGATTGGGGGGGGCAGATGGGGGGGCAGATGGGGGGGGGCAGATGGGGGGGGCAGATGGGGGGGGCAGATAGGGGGGGGCAGATAGGGGGGGCAGATGGGGGGGCAGATGGGGGGGCAGAGGGGGGGGCAGATGGGGGGGGCAGAAGGGGGGGCAGAGGGGGGGCAGAGGGGGGGCAGAGGGGGGGCAGAGGGGGGGCAGAGGGGGGCAGAGGGGGGGGCAGAGGGGGGGGCCGAGGGGGGGCAGAGGGGGGGCAGAGGGGGGGAGAGGTGGGGAGAGGGGGGAGAGGGGGGAGAGGGGGGGAGAGAGAGGGGAGAGGGGGGAGAGAGGGGGGAGAGAGGGGGGAGAGAGGGGGGAGAGAGGGGGGAGAGAGGGGGGAGAGAGGGGGGAGAGAGGGGGGAGAGAGGGGGGAGAGAGGGGGGAGAGAGGGGGGAGAGAGGGGGGAGAGAGGGGGGAGAGAGGTGGGAGAGAGGTGGGAGAGAGGGGGGAGAGAGGGGAGAGAGGGGGAGAGGGGGGGAGATGGGGGGGAGATGGGGGGGAGATGGGGGGGAGATGGGGGGGAGATGGGGGGGAGAGGGGGGCAGAGGGGGGAGAGGGGGGAGAGGGGGGAGAGGGGGGAGAGGGGGGAGAGGGGGGGAGAGGGGGGGGAGAGGGGGGGAGAGGGGGGGAGAGGGGGGAGAGGGGGGAGAGGGGGGAGAGGGGGGAGAGGGGGGAGAGGGGGGAGAGGGGGGAGAGGGGGGAGAGGGGGGAGAGGGGGGAGAGGGGGGAGAGGGGGGAGAGGGGGGAGAGGGGGGGGAGAGGGGGGAGAGGGGGGGGAGAGGGGGGAGAGGGGGGAGAGGGGGGAGAGGGGGGAGAGGGGGGAGAAAGTTTAGTCGGCGGTAGGGCGTTATACAGATGAACAAACTCAAGTGGCTGACGCTGCGAGAGAGGCTTTGTGCATCATGGAGAGGTTCACTATTGAAATTTCGAGACAGCACTTTCCGGGAAGAGTCGGACAACATATTACTTCCTCCCACATACGTTTCACGTAATGATCACGACGAGAAAATATGATAGATCAGAGCTAATACAGACGCTGCCCGACAATAATTCTTCCCTGGACCATTCGCAGATGACACAGGAAAGTAGCACATGTAGTGCTTAGGGTTCTATAGTGGACGCCACGGCGCGGTATGGGAGGTGCAGTTCGGCAGCTGAGGCCTACGCACGAACACATACGTCAGGTAACTTGTAAGATAACCCTAGCGATCCTCCAAACGATCTATTAACAGGTTGTGTCAGTATGACCAATACTTTCACAAATACAGACGTTCAAAGTAAATAGTTTTGTGCTGGCATAAGCTGTCGCCAGTACTCTCGTCGGCAAAGAGGCTGCGAGAAGATCGATAGTAGGCGCCGGAGCACAGGAGAGAGGCCATGGACAGACTCGCAAGAAACGCGCCGCCAACGCCCTCTCGACTGCCACTATTTAGATCGCCGCCACGAATCGGAAGGTCAGTCACCCAGTCCGTCGCCGTTAAAGCCCAGTCAGTCACAGACTGTCATCCAATTGCAGACAGTCTCCAGTCGCAATCAGAGTATCAGTCTCAGGCAGCACGCCTACTTCACCAGCAGCGAGGCTAACGTGGAATATTACAGAAGAGCTTGTACCACAATGCATGGACTAGCTTAAAATCAGTAGCTTTCTGCTTTGATTAGTAAAGAACCCTGTTAATATATATGTGTGCAGTTTGCTTTGCAGAAAGGGGATATCGGCCACCAAATAACATCCTCTGGTACAAGACTCTACGTGGCAATGAGATGACACAAAAAGTTTGTCATTAGTGTACCGAAAAAGAAACAGTTACATAATCAAATGATCAATAAAAGCGAAACATGTCTGACGACGCGCTTCCGGAACGAGTTCTCGCTAAACAAAAAAAAAAAAAGAAAAAATGGAAATAATGTAGCGTAGATCACAACGTCGCTTACCGCGATACTGACAATGTAAAATGAGGAACGTGTGTCACGTGCAAATCATGTGTCAGTCTCGTGGCGGTCTATTCGTCAGTATTACCGAAAAAAAAAAAAAATTTTCTCCTTCACCTGAGTCTTTCCTGATGTAGAGAAGCCCCAGGAAGAACTTGCAGCTATGTTTTCCTCCTCCTTGTTCATTCTCTTTGTTGAGCGACTGCAATGGCTAGCATTTCCTGCAGTCAAGTAAAGTTTTTAATGAGATTTTTGCTTCCTCGTTTGCCTCTCCTACCAGAATTTTTAACAGCTTCGCAGGAGGCAGCCAGTCAGCTGAGACAGCGGCCGCTTCGGAAGAGACAGACGGGACTTGCCCAACCCTCGCGACGAGAAAGAGTTTCTACGCAGGCGTCACGTCGTCTTACGCCAGTCACTCACATTTCGTCTAATCTAGTCCCATGCAGGACTCCGTATATCCCGCAAAAGAAATAGGAAGAGGAGGGAGGGGACGATACTATTGCACGAAGTACCCTCCGCCACACACCACATGGCGGCTTACGGATTACTGATGTACATGCATGCATTCTCGGCACACCTACGAAGAATCTGCATCATTTGTGGGCGGTTGTGAGCGTTCGTGGGGAAGGAAGGTTCACTGATGCTTCATAGCTGCTAAACCACATCACGTCGCTGTCGTCACCAGGATCGAAGATGAGGCTGCACGCTGACAGGGACGTGTCTCTAATCCAGTGGTGAATTAAGTGCGAAACTTGGCCACGTGACCGCTCACGAGGCGAAGCACGGCGTCTGCGGGGAGGGAAACAGTACGCGGCGAGCGCCAGGCGGGGAAACCGCGGCGCGAGCTAAAATTGAAACTCGGCGCAAACCGCAGAGGTGCGAAACACCACGCCTTCTTGCACGCGACTCCTCTTAATGTTCGTGTTTCTTTCTGGTTCACTCTAACCTACTCGCCTCTCCCCTTACTGTCACGGCTCGACGTGAAGGCCAAGTGGTTTAATACTATTGCACACAGTGCTGCACATTATGAAATCATGACAAGCAAGAAGTATCTGAAATTAACCGTAAAGATGGTAGAGTGTTCCTTAGTTACATGTTAAATCTATCGATATATCTCGCGTTTTACTAAGCCAAATAGGCTGATATTTTACGGTTCAGGTGAAGGATGAACACGACGGTGCAATGCGACAAATTTAGAGGAAGCTATGCAAAACAGGATGGAATCTAATAGGTATAGGGGTGTGTGTGTGTGTGTGTGTGTGTGTGTGTGTGTGTGTGTGTGTGTGAGAGAGAGAGAGAGAGAGAGAGAGAGAGAGAGAGAGGGAGGGAGGGGGGGGGAGAAAAGTGAGGAGGGGAGGGGGTTTGGGACACGTGGTTATTTGATATTCGTGTATCCACGTTATGACTGTTTCGTTAGTTGGTTTGGGGGAGGGGACCAAACAGCGAGGTCATCGGTCCCATAGGATTAGGGAACGGTGGGGGGGGGGGGGGGGGGAGAAAGTCAGCCGTGGCCTTTCAAATGAACCCTCCAGGCATTTGCCTGAAGCGATTTAGGGAAATCATGGGAAACCTCAATCGCGTCCTCCCGAATGCGACTCCAGTGTGCTAACCACTGCGCCACCTCGCTCTATGCACGTTATAAAGGATTCGATTTGGAGAGGATGGGAAATCAAAGTTTAAAATGAGCGCCTCAACCACCGTGTTCTGCAGCCACAGCGTTGTGGAGTGTGTGTATCACACGTCGCAGTTAACTGCCAATTTTAATATTTCCTCTGTTTTGCCCTTTTATCTGGTTGGAGCAATAAAGGACAAGTTCGTTACCTTAACTAACTGCTTTAACTAGCAACCTTCATTATCCGCTTCACCGCCCGGTCCCCAAAAAACTTGTGGATGCGACTTGTTACGAAGCCAACTGCAGTTCTGACCCTTTTCATACTGACAGATAGACTAGGATTGGAGAATAAGGCGAGAGGATGAGAGCAATGTGACGTCGCCAATTAGGTGGTAGTGTTACGCTCTGAGGAAAGCCACTCGAAATTCGACACACGTGCCAGCTTGGTATTTCCAGAGTAACGAATTTGTAAAACTGAAATCAAGAAGTCTATTCAAACGTACACCCTACGTAAAGTAGTACAACGATTGTCGCTGAGTGGTACTTCCTCTCCTTTCCCACCGACTATAGACCGTAATAATAACTTTGTTTCTGGCGGTGACAAACTAAGTTTGTTACTTAAGCTGCCCATTTCTTACATTAAACAAGCCACCTGCAGTCTTACTGAATTCTGCTTTTTTTTGTTGTTGTTGTTACTCTCCAAAACAAATTACAGCCATAATGAGTCCTAAGATGGTGTTCCATAATATGAATGTTTTCTTAGTTGGAGAGGCGCTTCACTTGATGTTAGTAGTTCTATTAAGGCGTGCTTTGGCGAACACGAGGGAAGACTCCCTGACTCTAAGCTCAGTTTTACTGTCAAGAAAGCAGTGCTAGTTTCTATGCAGATCTCTCGGTCGTCATCGGCGACGGAACTCCTACTGATACTTAGAACGAATCAAATGCACCCAGTCCGCAGTTTCACAATTAACTAAAGCTGGTCCAATGCTGAAATAAGCATTCTAGGTAAGAGAGAGATGCTATACATTCAGCAATAAGGAATAGCTCAGTAGCCAGTACAGTTGAAGAGGAATGGACATCTCTAAAAAAAGCCATCACAGAAGTTGGGAAAGAATACATAGGTAAAAAGTGGGTAACTGCGAAGAAACCATGGGTAACAGAAGAAATACTTCAATTGATCGATGAAAGGAGGAAGTAGAAAAATATTCCAGGAAACTCAGGAATACAGAAATACAAGTCGCTGAGGAATGAAATAAATAGGAAGTGCAGGGAAGCTAAGACGAAATGGCTGCTAGAAAAATGTGAAGACATCGAAAAAGAAATGATTGTCAAAAGGGCAGACACAGCATACAGGAAAGTCAAAACAACCTTCGGTGACATTAAAACCAAGGGTGGTAACATTAAGAGTGCAACGGGAATTCCACTGTTAAACGCAGAGGAGAGAGCGGATAGGTGGAAAGAATACATTGAAAGCCTCTATGAGGGGAAAGATTTGTCTGATCTGATAGAAGAAGAAACAGGAGTCGATTGAGAAGAGATAGGGGAGCCGGTATTAGAATCAGAATTTAAAAAAGCTTTGAAGGACTCAAGATCAAATGATGCAGAAGGGATAGATAACATTCCATCAGAATTTCTAAAATCATTGGGGGAAGTGGCAACAAAACGACTATTCACGTTGGTGTGTAGAATGTTTGCGTCTGCCAATATACCGTCTGACTTTCGGAAAAGCATAATCCACACAATACCGAAGACGGCAAGAGCTGACAAGTGCGAGGATTATTACACAATCAGCTCATGCATCCAAGTTCTTTACAAGAATAATATACAGAAGAATGGAAAATTGAGGATGCGCTAGATCACGATCAGTTTGGCTTTAGGAAAACTAAATGCACGAGAGAGGTAATTCTGGCGTTGCGGTTAATAATGAAAGCAAGACTAAAGAAACATCAAGACACATTCATAGGATTTGTCGACCTGGAAAAAGCGTTCGATAATGTAAAATGGTGCAAGATGTTCGAAATTCTGAAAATAGTAGGGGTAAGCTATCGACAGAGACGGTGTTATACAATATGTACAACAGCCAAGAGGGAATAATCAGTGTGGACGACCAAGAACGAAGTGCTAGTATTAAAAAGGGTCTAAGACAAGGATGTAGCCCTTCGCCCCCTGCTGTTCAATATGTACATCGAGGAAGCAATGATGGTAATAAAAGAAAGGTTCAGGAGTGGAATTAAAATTCAAGGTGAAAGGATATCAATGATACGATTCGCTGATGACATTGCTATCGTGAGTGAAAGTGAAGAATTACATGATCTGCTGAACGGAATGAACGATCTAATGGGTGCAGAGTATGGGTTGAGAGTAAATCGAAGAAGAAGGTAATGAGAAGTAGTAGAAATGAGAAGTAAAAGAAATGAGAACAGAGAGAAACTTAACATCAGGATTGATGGTCACGAAGTAGTGGAAGTTAACGAATTCTGCTACCTTGGCAGTACAATAACCAATGACGGACGGAGCAAGGAGGACATCAAAAGCAGATTAGCGATGGCAAAAAGGGCATTCCTGGTCAAGAAAAGTCTACTAGTATCAAACATAGGCCTTAATTAGAGGAAGAAATTTCTAAGAAGGTACGTCTGGAGTACAGCACTGTATGGTAGTGAAACATGGAGTATGGGAAAACCGGAACAGAAGAGAATCGAAGCATTTCAGATGTGTTACAGACGAATGTTGAAAATTATTTGGACTGATAAGGTAAGGAATGAGGAGGTTCTGTGCAGAATCGGAGAGGAAAGGAATATGTGGAAAACACTGATAAGGAGAAGGGACAGGATGATAGGACATCGGGTAAGACATGAGCGAATGATTCCATGGTGCTAGAGGGAGCTGTAGAGGGCAAAAACTGTAGAGGAAGACAGAGATTGGAATACATGCAGTAAATAATTTAGGACCTAGGTTGCAAGTGCTACTCTGAGATGAAGAGGAATTCGTGGCGGGCAGCATCAAGCCACACTGATGACAACAAAAAAGAGGAGGGGGGAGACGCCGCCGCCGCTAAGACGAATACTACTATTGAGTCTGCACTCGTGTCACGGGGCAAGACCCACGATATCGGAGAAGCATTTGATCGCTCGCCGATGGTGCGTGCCCGACGCGTGACACCACCTCTGATATTGCGAAGGCACTGGGCCTGTTGTGACAACGTGCCACTATGTCAAGGGCGTAATGTGAGTTGCTCAGTTCGAGAAAAACCGCCATTGCGCCGGAGTGAATATCAGTGAACAACAGCGTGAAGACAACTGTCAGTGCATGGTAAAGGCAGGCTGTGACGGCAGCCTCCTGTGGACGATGTTTACATGGGATGTACTGGGGACGCTCAAAAGAATGTAATCGTAGCTGCTGACAATGTTACAAGAACCTACTCTCCGATTGTGTAAATTTGTTCGACTTGTTCGGCAAGGGATCTGTACATGCAGCACTACACTACAGTTCCAGAATGGTGTCAGAATGGGTTGTGGATGACTGGACGGGCACATGAGGCCTCAGTGCTATTGAGCCGCGCATCGAGCGAGTAGCGCGCTCTTTGGACTAATCTCGTCCCTCCCAATGACTCTTTGGTGACCTGAGATTACATATGTCTGAGACGGCAGTCACCTATTGACTGTCGGGAGTGTATATGAACTTACGTAAGTTGAAACTTAATGGCAGATTAAAACAGTGTGCCGGACCGAGACTCGAACTCGGGACCTTCGCCTTTCGAGGGCAAGTGCTCTGCCATCTGAGCTACCCAAGCACGACTCACGTCCCGTCCTCACAGCTCCAATTCAGCCAGTACCTCGTCTCCCACCTTCCTAAGTTTCTAAAGATATTGCCAAAATCTGGTTATGTTGCATTCCATGTTTTGTCATTGTTACACCTGGTCTTCTGTGAGAAACACACATTTTTAAACCAACAAGTGCTACAATTTTTCTTCCATTTAATGTTGAAATAATCGAAACCGGTTAAGAATAAATATATACAGATGACGGTAAGTTAAATGCTTCTCTATAAATATCTCACACCTGTAGCTAGTTACCTAAACAAATTTCCAATCTCCACAAGTTTGCTGTCCGCTGCGAGCGGTCGTGTATCAAGATGGCTCCAGTACGCTCTCTCGCGAAGTCTGTTCTGTGGCGCGTCGCCCGTCGTCTTTCATACCTGCCAACGTGAATTTGGGATGATGTTGGTTCCAATCCCAGCCATGTCAGCTCTATTTATGTCTTCTCTGATTTCCCTAAATCATTTAAGGCGAAACCCCAAATGATTTCTTCGAAACAATACTGCCAATTTCCTTCCCCATCCTCGACCAACACAAGCATGTGCTGCGTTCGCCAATGACGTCGTCGCGTACATGTTGAAAGCTTCCTTCATTTACCCCTTCAGAGCGAAATGACATTAGTTAGATCAGCCTAATTAAGTTGCTGATAAGCGCATATTCCGTAGTAGCAAGTCTTTAGAGAGGTCGTGTGGCGAACGCGACTTTCGCGGAGTGCAGTGGCATGCGCTACAAGACAGCCGTTGTGCATCACGCAGAGGTTTGCTGTTCAAATTCCGACAGCGTGCCGTCCAAGTGTAGCGGCACACTACTGCCTCACTCTTGTGTCCAGCGGAATGGCCAGGACGACAAACAGAGAAATCGAAGCTGATGCGCAGGTTTGCCGTTCTTCCCATGCGCCATTCACTGGTGGAAAGGTGGAGGACGGAAACAGTAGTTGTATCACAGAAGTACCCTCCGCCACGCACTCCAATGTGGCTTGTGGAGTGTAGATGTAAACGTAGGTGAGAAGGGTAAAGAAGAAGTTCAAGAACCGTCGACGTTACAACGTGCAGTGGCTTGCAGGACACGAATGCACAAGCAGAGAGCACGTAAAGGACCGACGACAGGGGTAAACGAGTGAGAGTGAGAGTGTGTGTGTGTGTGTGTGTGTGTGTGTGTGTGGCGGAGTTCCAGTGGACAGCGCTGCGGCGACACGGCACGCTGGCGGCGAGCCAGCAATGCAGACTAACCGTCACCCAGTCTGCCGACCGACGGATTACGCGAGCCTGTGGGGAGCTAGTGGCAGCGAGTAGCGCGGCGTACATAGCGCCATTCAAACTCTAGCGCCACTGCAACTTCTAATTAGCCCTGTGCGCAAGTGCATAGTGTACCGCAACAGACGTTGTGGGTAGAGGTCATGACTAGACAGGTCCTGACATCTATTGAGTTGGTGCGTAAGTTCGCAGCAAAAAAAAAAAAAAAAAAAAAAAAGGTTCAAATGGCTCTGAGCACTATGGGACTTAACATCTATGGTCATCAGTCCCCTAGAACTCAGAACTACTTAAACCTAACTAACCTAAGGACATCACACAACACCCAGCCATCACGAGGCAGAGAAAATCCCTGACCCTGCCGGGAATCGAACCCGGGAACCCGGGCGTGGGAAGCGAGAACGCTACCACACGACCACGAGATGCGGGCAATTTCGCAGCGTTTTTCCGTAAGTTTAATAAACACAACATACACCAGAACTTCTGTATATTTAAACACGACTGTGATTGCTTCATTCTGCCTCGTTCGCTTTACATTTTGAAACAGTCGTTTAACATATCAAGGCTTCATATTGCCTGCCTGAAGTTCATCTGTTTTTTTCGTATGTCTTTCCTGCATTCCGATTTCAGGCTACATGTCCTACCTGATTTAGCAGTCCTGGATTGCAGATAATAGCCCGCATCTCGTGGTTGTGCGGTAGCGTTCTCGCTTCCCACGCCCGGGTTCCCGGGTTCGATTCCCGGCGGGGTCAGGGATTTTCTCTGCCTCGTGATGGCTGGGTGTTGTGTGCTGTCCTTAGCTTAGTTAGGTTTAAGTAGTTCTAAGTTCTAGGGGACTTATGACCACAGCAGTTGAGTCCCATAGTGCTCAGAGCCATTTTTTTTTTTTTTTTTTGCAGATAATAGTACATAGTAGAACTTAGGCATCTGCCTTCTATTTTTCTTTTTGTATTTATTTTTATATATGTTTCTTCTTTCCCCGTTTTGTTGTGGTCTTTGGTCTGATGGAACTCTCAGGACTCGTCCATCCAATGCAAGCCTCTTCATCTATGCAAAACTACTGCAACCTACATTTTTTTGAACCTTCTTGTTGTAATCAAGCCTTTGTCTCCTCCTACAATGTATATCGCTCCCCTAACCCTCTCGCACAAGCTGACGAGTATGCTATCATCTTTTAGTGGCATTATGATTTAAATTTCTTTTCGCCAAGTTCGATTCAGTACAGTCTCATTAGTAATCAAACCTGCTTATCTAAGCTTCGGCATTTTTCTATAAACTAAACTAAATTCCTCCCCAACAGGCCATGAAGGCCCAACGGTACCGACCGGCCGCAGTGTCATCCTCAGCCCACAGGCGTCACTGGACGCGGATATAGAGGGGTATGCGGTCAGCACAGCGCTCTCCCCGCCGTCTGTTTCCGGGACCGGAGCCGCTACTTCTCAATCAAGAAGCTGCTCAGTTTGCCTCAAAAGGGCTCAGTGCACCCTGGTTGCCGACAGCGTTCAGCAGACCGGATGGTCACCCATCCAAGTGCTAGCCCAGCCCGACAGCGCTTAACTTCGGTTATCTGGCGGGAACCGGTGTTACCACTGTGGCAAGGCCGTTGGCATTTTTCTATAGAATTGCATTACAAAACCTTCTGTTATCTTCTAGTCTGAACTATTTACAGCCTGCCGGTGTGCCCGAGCGGTTCTAGGCGCTTCAGTGAGGGACCGTGCTGCTGCTACGGTCGCAGGTTCGAATCCTGCCTCGGACATGGATGTGTGTGATGCCCTGTCGTGTCGGACCTCGTTTCGCCCGGCGTAGTGCAGCAGGTCTACGTGGCATTGACTCGACAACGTCATCGGAAGTCGCCTCCAGAAATACTGAGCCACCCTGCCTCTATAGCTGCCCACTGCGAAAGCGTTGCCACTGCAGGATTTTGTGCACGAACGTACCTCTCGATTATGTCCCATAATGTTCGATGGGATTCATGTCGGGAGATCTGGGTGGCCAAATCATTCCCTCGAACAGTTCAAAATGTTCTTCAAACCAGTCTCGAGCAATTTTGACCCGGTGAACATGGCGCATTGTCGTCTATAAAAATTGCGTCGTAGTTTCGGAACATGAAATCCAGAGTAGCTGCAAATGGTCTATGTAGCCGAACATAACCATTTCCAAATGGTTCAAATGGCTCTGAGCACTATGGGACTCAACCGCTGATGTCATTAGTCCCCTAGAACTTAGAACTAGTTAAACCTAACTAACCTAAGGACATCACAAACATCCATGCCCGAGGCAGGATTCGAACCTGCGACCGTAGCGGTCTTGCGGTTCCAGACTGCAGCGCCTTAACCGCACGGCCACTTCGGCCGGCTAACCACTTCCAGTCAGTGATCATGTAAACACAGGCCACACCATTGTGGAGCCACCACCAGCTTGCACAGTGCCTTGATGACAACTTGGGTCGGTGGGGTCTGCGTCACACTCGAACCAACCATTGACTCGTAACGACTGAAATTGGGAGTCATTTGACCAGACCACACTTTTCCAGTCGTATAGGGCCCAACCAACATGGTCACGACCCCAAGAGAGGCGCCGCAGGCGATGTCGTGCTGTTAGCTAAGGCGCTCGCGTCGTTCGTCTCCTACCGGAGCCCATTAACGCCGAATTTCACCGCAGTGTCCTAACGTATACGTTATTCGTACGTCCCACATTGATTCCCGCTCTTATTTCATGCGGTGTTGCTTATCTGTTAGCGCAGCTATACGCAAACACCGCTGCTCTCGGTTGTTAAGTGAAAGCCTTCGGCCACTGCGTTGTCCCTGGTGAGAGGTAATACCTGAAATTTGGCACTCTCGGCACACTCTTGACACCGTCGATCTCGGAATATTGAATTCCCTAACGATTTGCGAAATATATTATAATTAAATGTTTCCCTGAGACATTTAAGTCTCTTTTTATTATCTACGATAATGATCGAAGCAGACGAAATGAATTAAAATTTGTGCTGCGGCCGGGACTCGAATCCGGGTCTTCTTGTTTGCTATGCAGGAATGCTAACCATTACACCACCGCAGTACGATGGTCTACATTGCAGCACGAAGTACCTAAGCTTAGTGCCCTCCCCAACACAAACTTCAATTCATTTTTCCCTTACATATTGTCACTACTGCCAGGGCTCTCCGATATTGGCAAGCACCCCAGCATTGGACGTAATGGGACGTCCTTGTACCATTGGTACTTCGTGCTGCAATGTTGACCCATCGTACTGCGGTGGTGTAATGGTTAGCATTGCTGCGTAGCAAGCAAGCAGACCAGCACAAATTTTAATTCATTTCGTCTGCTTCTATCATTATCGTCGATTTCCGAAATGGAATGTTCCATGCGTCTAGCTCCAACTACATTCCGCATCCAAAGTCTGATAATTCCCGTCGAGCGGCCATAATCACGTCGGAACCTTTTCACATGTTATCACCTGAGTACAAATGCCAATGCAGTGCCCTTTATACCCTTTATGCGCGATACTACCGTCATCTCTATATGTGCGCCTCGGTATCCCATGACTTTTGTCACTTCAGTGTATCGGACGTGCACCAAAATATCCGATTCAAATGGGTGACAAATGGCAACGTACTCCACTGTACAGGGGATAGTGCGATTCACCTTTAAATTTTGGCGGTATATGGACACATACAGTGTCGCGTCCAGTCATAGGGAAATGGTACCAACGATTTGACCAGCTCCGGACAGTTGTGGGCGATGCGTGTCGGAAAGTTATGATCTTGCACCATGTGGTTTCCATCATGTTGGCAGGCTGAGATAACATCTGAGAGGGAAAGGCAGCTTGCAACGGTGTGTACGTTCACACAGCGGTTCTCGAGTGCCTCTGTCACCGAGGAGTGAACTTCTATCGTCGAGGAATTCAATGATTGGTGCAACGCTCCGGACCTTGTTTACAGAGCCTAGTTTCTGTTGGAGAAGTGTCTTGTGTCTGTCTCACTTAGACGTGTAGTGCAGCATTCAATGAGAGTTACCTGACCTGCCACAATAAGTACCTCACTATTTCAAGTCTCCTCGTAATAATTCTCTACATGTAGCAGACTTCAGTCTTCGCCTACACCTGCTGCAACTGTCTCCGCTTCAGTGACGACACTTTAGCACATCTCCGACGTGTTGTTTCAGATGATCGCATATACTGTCAGCTCATAGCAAATTTGTAGAACTTGTTGGCCAGTAAGACGGTTAACCTACTAAATGTGGGCCTACATGTCGAGGAGATATATTCTGCAAGCCAGAAATACGGGGGTCTTTCAAAAAGATTCGTGCGCTTTCACAAGACTATATCTTCTACATGAATGAAGACAGAAGCTTGGAATAAGTTTTAACTTGAGCACTGAAGCAAAAAGTCTACCTTGCGGCCACTTGTAACTTGCCTGGAAAGGTGCAGCTCGTTCGTTGATTGCACAATGTGAGTGGAGGCGAGATGGCTATAGCGCAGTAGCAAAACGCGTTTTGGTTCAAATGGCTCTGAGTACTATGGGATTTAACAGCTGAGGTCATCAGTCCCCTAGATCTTAGAACTACTTAAACCTAACTAACCTAAGGACATCACACACATCCATGCCCGAGGCAGGATTCGAACCTGCGACCGTAGCGGTCGCGCGGTTCCAGACTGTAGCGCCTAGAACCGCTCGGCCACGCCGGCCGGCGATTAAGAGCGACTTAGAACTCTTCTTCATTCTCAGTGCTGGAGTTGGATGCTTTCAGGGTACAAGGTATTTCATCTTTATACGAATAATTTTTACGGAGAGACAAAACTGACTTCTTTTGGGTACTCCATTAACGTGAGCGGATGGCTTGACGTATCGCAGCTATTTGCAATTAAGCGAAAAGTATCCGTGCGACAAACTGTTTTGCTTGTGCAGTTTACCAGTGAGCTATCTATCGGTGCCACAGGGAACAAATACCCAGAGAGGCTGGACCGCTATGTTAACTCCGTGCTATCAGCCGTTATGTCCCTTTAGCCATTCTGAACCTGTTTCTAGAGCGAGAGTGCCTCACTCCGTAACAACCGTAACTAGTCAGTATTATATAATGTGTTTTTGAAGTCACGCCTGTCTTCTTGTCGGTATATAACTGCCCGACACAAGTAACGGGCCTAAGAGTACTATTTTACATTAAAATTTCAAATCTTAAGTGGAGGCGAACAAACTCATAAGCGCAAAATAAGGCTAGGATACTCTATTTTAGAATACAAATATACAGACATGTCATTTTGCAAAACGTCCATCTGTTCATCATATGAATAGTTGATACACGAGAAATGTTTTTATGTAGATGGGACTTACATGTATACTAATTTCACAAACTTGTGATCAACTGTTATTCTGTGAGAGACAGCAAAGGACCTGGGAGAACAGCTGAACGGAATGAACAGTGTCTTGAAAGGAGGATATAAGATGAATATCAACAACAGCAAAACAAGGGTAACGGAATGTAGTCGAATCATATCAGGTGATGCTGTGGGTATTACAATACGAAATGAGACATTTGAAGTAGTAATTGAGTTTTGCTATTTGGGGAGCAAAATAACTGATGATGGTCGAAGTAGAGAGGATACAAAATGTAGGCTGGCTATGGCAAGACCACCGATTCTGAAGAAGAGAAATTTATAAACATCGAGTATAGCTTTAAGTGTTGGGAAGTCATTTCTGAAAGTATTTGTAGGTAGTGTAGTCATGTATGGAAGTGAAACACGGACGATAAACAGTTTAGACAAAAAGAGAATAGATGCTTTCGAAATGTGGTGCTACAGAAGAATGCTGAAGATTAGACGGGTAGATCACATAACTAATGAGGAGGTATTGAATAGAACTGGGAAGAAGAGAAATTTGTGGCACAAGTTGACTAGAAGAAGAGATCGGTTTTTTAGTACACGTGCTGAGGCGTCAAGGGATCACCAATTTAGTACTGGAGGGAAGCGCGGAGGGTAAAAATCGTGGAGAGAGACCAAGAAATGAATACGCTATGCAGATTCAGAAGGATGTAGGTTGCAGTAGTTATTCGGAGATGAAGAGGCTTACACAGGATAGAGTAGAGTAGCATGGAGAGCTGCGTCAAACCAGTTGCTGGACTGAAGACCACAACAACAACAACAACAACAACAACGACATGATCAACCAAAAACGTCACTAAATATTGGCTGTTCGGTTGGCTTTAAGGTTGTAATGTAGCCGACCTCTGAATCAGAGGTTCTGAGTTTAACCCTTGTAGTACGCTCTTTTGTCTCTTGCTTCAAATGAACATTTCCATCAACCACCTGATATTTAGGATTTAACTAGAAGTAAACTACTTACAAAAAAATATGTTCTCTCTAAATACTCTTTCTTTTCCAGACGTTGTGGACTACAGCACTTCGTTATTTTGCTGGTATTCCCGAGCCATCCGTAAACATTTTCTGCAGGTATCGTCGTCCGCGCTATACGACGGGTACCCAAAAGAAAACCGGAATAACATTGCCGTGGGTGGAGGTTGTGAGGTACGCATTTCTGCCACTAGGCGTGTGTAACGCGACTCATTGCCAGTTCAGTGCCGCCTGTGTTGTCTACCTGGCTTGCTCGGATCGTCAGCAGTGATTGTGATAGCGCTGCTTTCTTCTTGTTTCCTTTTTTATGACGGCAAGTTTAACTGAACACCGGGCAGCTGTGAAATTTTGTTTTCTACTCGGTAAAAATGCTTCTGAAATTGTTTTAATGCTAAAGACAGATTACCAAGATGACGCCATGGGAAAAAACTCAAGTCTACGAGTGGTCTGCTTGATTTAAAAATGGCGACAGGCCGAGTGAGGACAAAATCGCGTTCTGGACGTACATAAAGTGGACGAATCGACGAAAATATTAAAAAATTCGAGAACTTGTATTCACAGAGAGTCGACAGGCAGTTCCTCAACTGTAAGAGATTATTGCGTTATCTTGGAGCTTGGTTCAGCGAATTTTAACGGAAGATTTAGGAATGAAAAGGTTTTCTGCCAAGTTTGTTCTTCGGGTTCTGACTGACAATCAATAGGAAAGTCGGCTTGAAACATGTCGTGCTTGAAACTGATCCAGATTTTCCGTCAAAGGTCATTACTGGTGATGAGTCATCGTGTTATCGTGTTATCGTGTGACCTGGCCCCGTGCGAAGTTTTCTTACTTCCACTCATGAAAAGGGGCGTGAAAGGACACTGATTTGATAACATTGAAAAAGTCAAGGAAAAAAAAAAAAACGAGGGAGGAGCTGTTAGCCATTTCTGAAGATAACTAGAAAAAATGTTTCGTACAGTCGAATGACTGATGGGACAAATGTATTAATTTCAATGGGGAGTATTTTGAGCCGGCCGCGGTGGCCGAGCGGTTCTAGGCGCTTCAGTCCGGAACCGAGCGACTGCTACGGTCGCAGGTTCGAATCCTGCCTCGGGCATGGATGTGTGTGATGTCCTTAGGTTAGTTAGGTTTAAGTAGTTCTAGGGGACTGATGACCTCAGATGTTAAGTCCCATAGTACTTTGAGCTATTTGAACCATTTTTTTGAGTATTTTGAAGAAGATAAACTTGTTTTGTAAACAATTTGAAAATATATAGCTTTCATAAATAATTCCTGTTTTTTTGGGTACCCAGCGATGCACGTTTTTCTTGACACGTCTTTCAACGATACTCAGGAATGGTTATGGCGACACTGAAGCTCCTTGAACATCGCCAGTTTTCGTACCACTGTCTTACTGGTAACGCTCTCTTGAGGACCCCTGCTTTGTGGGGTGGTATGACGAACACTGGTGCGAGGTCAGCCTCGGAAGACGACCAGACAGCAGCCGCTACATTGGGAAAGTCTCAGTTCCCAGCTAGGTACTGACCCTTCTGCAGGCGACGCCACCCTCCCATATTTACTCAGCACTACCTCCGGCTACAGGTGGCAAGGACTCAGCAAGTCGCAGAACCACGTGCACAAGTGCCTCCCTGTACTTTACATTCGCCTGCGACGTCGCCTTCGAACCGGTTTCGCATATGGCTGGTCGATAGCTTGTTGGGCATGTTGTCCTAAAGATCGGACTTGCTGCTCTGTAGACTCTCATACAAATTGCGTAGAGGGAAGTTACTCATGGTGATCCTCTGAGAGAGAAGAGACAGATCGGGTATATTTCTGTGCAATGCACTATTAGGTTTGTGTTGTTATGCGTGAAGTGTCAGGAAGAGAGAGGTACAGTTAAATTGGAACTTATTTCCACTCGTCGAGAACAGTACGATTTGGGTGACCAGTGTCATACGCCCTTCCTCTGTGAAATGCTACAGCAAGCCACTGAGGCTGGGGATCCGCTCTTGACCGCCAGTCGCTGGACAAATGCTGGTGATGCATATTTCTTTCATCTCTGGGGTTTGAACTGGTTACCTCCGAGACTAGTGCCTCCATGGCGCTCTCTAGTTCATTATAGAGGGAACCGCAACCCGCAGCAGACCAAAATATGGGAAGGAATAATCTAGACGACCTCGCTGGAGGACGCCATTCACCTAACGTGGTTTGGGGAACTAGGAAAGGCATAGAAAAGAAGTAGGTAGGATGGATGTTGGAACTCTGCTCCTCCCAATAGGAGCCACGTAGCTTAATCACCACCCATCTGCAGCGCACGGGGTGTGTCTGCGGCTAGATGGTGAACCAGATGCAACTGCCAGTTAATGCACCTCGACACAGTCCATTAATCGGGGACGTGAATGGGACTGGACTTCTGCATGACGACGGCTCTCGACTGAATCAAACAAAGATGCCTGATGATTAACTTCGAAAACGATGGCAGAAAATATTTTTACATCTATAAATAAAGGAAAATTTTATTATTTTCATGTAACAAGCAGCTGAACGTCCTGCCTTAAGCACCAGCAACACCGTGTGAACTTAGTTTCTAATGAAAACAAAAAAAGAAGGAAAAACGCACATACATCCTGAACTGTCAGAGCAAACGAACATGTGTCAGCGCCAATGATGTGACTTCGCCCCTCCTACGAGCGGCAAACAGTGACAAATGGTCTGCTGATATTGCCCAGCAAATGAGTTTTGGCGCGACCTACATTTAGCATGCGTTTTTGTTGTGCTGCGAGCAGGTCTTTCGTTACGAAGTGGGGCAGCTAACAAAACTGTAATGGCGACGTTCCGACTGCTGTTATAACACCAGTAGCGTGAAAGTCGTATGGCCGTCAGCTCCCGTAATGGAAGCAGCGTCTCGAGAAACCGGTCGTCTCGAAGGTGCGTTTGAAAACAGGATAATAGCTACGTGAGGAAACGAAAACATCATCTGTGCACGGAGAAACGGAGAGCACTCTGTATTTTTCCCAGCGTATACCATGTCTAGAGATCTGAAGCCGAGCGCACGAATAGTCATGGTGTATATGCACAATGTTTCGACAACAGCCGCCGACGAAAAAAATGTGGAGTATGTTCTGGAGGAAGTGTCTCTACATAAGTATTATTTCTGTGTGTACGAATTAGAGCAAAAGGTTTTTCAAGGCTTTGATTGTTCGTTGCAAAGAATACGGTAGAGACCCGCCAAAACGTCGCACCTGGCTAACATTTTATCCGCTAAAAAATGTAAATGTCGTGTGACTAGGGCCTCCCGTCGGGTAGACCGTTTCCGGGTGCAAGTCTTTCGATTTGACGCCACTTACAGCGACTTGCGCGTCGATGGGGATGAAATGATGATTAGGACAACACAACACTCACTCACTGAGCGGAGAAAATCTCCGACCCAGCCGGCAAATTTCTTCTGCTGTTGTAATTTTACTTGCTCGTTCCAACTCCATTTTTTTAAGTCACCCCGCCAATTCCTTCCGGTTTTACTATGAATTTTTACTACAAATATTCAAAAGAATTATACAACGTCAGGAAAGAAAAAGAGTACTTTGAAACTGCGGGAGCTGCACTCCGCGACGGCCGACCTTTCCTGTTACTCACAGGAACTTCCGCGCTAAAAACTGAGTTGTTTGCTGTATTACAGCCTGTAATATATGCGACAGAGCTGTAAGATAGCGCCGGCCGCGGTGGCCGAGCGGTTCTAGGCGCTAAAGTATGGAGCCGCAGGCTCGAATCTTGCCTCGGGCATGGATGTGTGTGATGTCCTTAGGTTAGTTAGGTTTAAGTTCTAGGGGACTGATGACGCCAGAAGTTAAGTCCCATAGTGCGCAGAGCCATTTGATAATCAGTGTGCACCAGTGATGCCTGTGGCTAAGGATGACACGGCGGCCGGTCGGTACCGTTGGGAGTTCATGGCGCGTTTGGGCGAAGTTTAGTTTAGTTTTTAGAGCTATAAGTCAACGGAGGGACGTGCGTCGATTCCTTTAGTGTTGTGCTGTATCTTACAAGAGCAGCTTCGGGGAAAACAACTGCTACCTAGCGTAGACAACCTAATAAATCTTCCGACGTAGGAAGGTCCCTCTAAATCGATGTGTTTCCACTAGATACCGATCCACATCGGCATTACGTGTTGATCTGCTTTCCTGAAAACGTGTAATATCTCGCACACGACGATATACCTTATGCACTGATATTGCTATCGACGACTTACAGTTAAGGCAAAAGAAGTTTGGTCGTCGTTATGTAACGAGGATATTAATTTCAACAGGACTTGGTATACACGACGATATAAGTCATGCGCTTAGATTACTATCGACGACTCGCACTTAAGGGAAAAAGAGTATGATCGGCGTTATGTAATGAGGATATTCAATGGGACTTGGTATTGAACTATCCAACAGCACATACCTCGTGCCCGACGGTTTCTTAATTCGGAAGTAATTGCCTCCAATGCTGGAGTAAAAGCAAGGCAGATTGCTACCAGCAAACAGAAACACCTCTTAAAGTTAATACGTTCCTGGTACTGCGATTGCTACATTAAAAGTTCATTAGAAATAATAAAGCGGTTGTTAAATGATAGTTTGCACTTATTACCTGCTTGGCTTTTTAATTTGATTAGTTTATGAAAAACGTTAACTTCGAATGATACAACGTCGAATATATTTATATTTGCAATAACAAATCGTAGAGATACTGATTTTAAAACTTCAGTATTGTCGTATCCTAGGTATAAACTACTATTTCATGCTTCTGAATTTTGTACTTGACTGGGCATAGCCGAAAACATTTCAAATAAAATAAACCATATTTTTCCTTTGCAATTATCGGCGTAATTCCACAAATACGCTGTTGTAACATCTCATAAACGTGAACTGTTCTCTACTAATTCCAATAGCGTCGTTACATTGGAAACTAACTACATGATACATGAACTTTTATAAACGTTTTAAATCAACTTGCAAACTCTTCTTTAATATTAAGTTTGTAGTGAAGCGTATAAAATATTGTGTTATGTTGGTAACAGTTTCTAATCAGTTTATTTTACTGTACTGTATTATTAATTATCAGTGGGCTGTAAGTGCTGTGTTTGTTTAGTAGAAGTGTCAGGGATACGCTCATCCAACTGCAGCGGCAAATGCTACAAGAGATGTGGTGTGCATAATCGGGAGTGTGCTCTCCTAGAAGAGTCAACGTTTCCTGGCCGCCCGCAGGCGCTTCAGTCCGGAATCGCGCGACTGTTACGGTCGCAGGTTCGAATCCTGCCAAGGGCATGGATGTGTGTGATGTCCTTAGGTTAGTTAGCTATAAGTAGTTCTGAGTTCTAGGGGACTGATGACCTCAGATGTTAAGTCCCATACTGTTTAGAGCCATTTGAACCAGTTTCCGGCTTTCCCCTACGTATATCTCAGGAAAAGGCGACAAACATAAAAGTAAGAGAGACTCGGTCTCACACGGAGCTTACCAACAACCGTTCTTCTTGCGCATCATTCGCGACTGGAACTGGAAAACGTGGCGAGGGGGAAGTAGTGGAAGTGGCACACAAAATACCCTCCACTTCACACATAAAGACGCTTGCAGAGTATAAATGTAGACATGTACGCCGAACTATTTTGAAAACCGACATAACACGTGAGCATATGTGTCTTCGGAGACTTTCGCGGTGGCAGGCTTCAAAATAATCTTCTCGATTTACAAGCCACGTCACTTCGAATAAAACACTCGAACTTTTGATAGCTCTCTCCGCCATCGCAGTCAGGCGCTAAAATCTCACACCGCGGGGCCTCGCTCGGCGTTCTGTTTATGTACACTACTGGCGATTAAAATTGCTACACCACGAAGCTGACGTGCTACGGACGCGAAATTTAACCGACCGGAAGAACATGTTGTGATACACAAATAATTAGCTTTTCAGAGCATTCACACAAGGTTGGCGCCGGTGGCGACACATACAACGTGCTGACATGAGGAGAGTTTCCAACCGTTTTCTCATACACAAACAGCAGTTGACCGGCGTTGCATGGTGAAACGTTGTTGTGATGCCTCGTGTAAGGAGGAGAAATGCGTACCATCACGTTTCCGACTTTGATAAAGGTCGGATTGTAGCCTATCGCGATGGCGGTTTATCGTATAGCGACATTGCTGCTCGCGTTGGTCGAGGTCCAATGACTGTTAGGTGGCTTCACAGGCAATACGGATGCCGTGCTGGATCCCAACGGCCTCGTATCACTAGCAGTCGAGATGACAGGCATCTTATCCGCATGGCTGTAACGGATTGTGCAGCCACTTCTCGATCCCTGAGTCAACAGATGGGGATGTTTGTAAGACAACAACTATCGGCACGAACAGTTCGACGACGTTTGCAAAACACGTCTCGGTCACCTCTTGTTCGCATTGACGGCACTTTGAACAGTGGACGTTACATTTCAGATGTGTTACGACCCATGGCTCTATCCATCATTCGATCCCTGCGAAACCCTACATTTTAGCAGGATAATGCACGACCGCATGTTGCAGGTCCTGTACGGGCCTTTCTGGATACAGAAAATATTCGACTGCTGCCCTGGCCAGCACACTCTCCAGATCTAATGGCTCTGAGCACTATGGGACTTAACATCTGAGGTCATCAGTCCCCCAGAACTTAGAACTACTTAAACCTAACTAACCTAAGGACATCACACACATCCACGCCCGAGGCAGCATTCGAACCTGCGACCGTAGCAGTCACGCGGGTCCGGACTGGAGCGCCTAGAACCGCTCGGCCACCACGGCCAGCACTCTCCAGATCTCTCACCAACTGAAAACGTCTGGTCAATGGTGGCCGAGCAACTGGCTCGTCACAATACGCCAGTCACTACTCTTGATAAACTGTGGTATCGTGTTGAAGCTGCATGGGCAGCTGTACCTGTACACGCCATCCAAGCTCTGCTTGACTCAATGCCCACGCGTATCAAGGCCATTATTACGGCCAGAGGTGGTTGTCCTGGGTACTGATTTCTAAGGATCTATGCACCCAAATTGCGTGAAAATGTAATCACATGTCAATTCTAGTATAATATATTTGTCCAATGAATACCCGTTTATCATCGGCATTTCTTCTTGGTGTATCAATTTTAATGGCCAGTAGTGTATATTCCTTACCGTCATTTCTTGTTAACAATATTAGCTTATTCCGAGAATAAGTAGCTTTCACTCAGTTAATACTCAGCAGAAATCAAACCCGCATTTGGATCGGACTTCCTTAACTCTCGTGCAGAAAGGTGTGCAGCATAATGCTGCATCTATTTCCAATAAGCTACCACTCGAATTCAAAAATCTTAGCAGTAATCCACGCGCTTTCAAATCGAAACTGAAGAGTTTCCTCATGGGTCACTCCTTCTATTCTGCCGAGGAGTTCCTTGAAAAATTAAGCTGATTCTTGTTGTATTGTTGATTGGTTTTACTTAAACTTATGGTTTGACTTTCTTCGGGTTCACAGACATTGTATTTTTATCTATTATTACTTCTATGTTATAATGTCATATACTGACACGTTCCATGACCTTGGAGATTTGCTCCTCAGTTTGGTCCTACGGAACTTCACATTTCAATTAAAAAAAACTAAAAATAAAATTAAATAAATAATCAAGTTTCTGAGGTTGTAAGCGTATCGTCATATCGCTGGCTTAGTTGTGGAGTATCTTTGCGGGCAGCCGCGTCTGCAGAGTCGAGCGCGGGACACGGAACTTGTGTTGTGTGTAGCTCTGCATCAAATGTTCAAACGTGTGTGAAGTCTTATGGGACTTAGCTGCTAAGGTCATCAGTCCCTAAGCTTACACACTACTTAACCTAAATTATCCTAAGGACAAACACACACACCCATGCCCGTGGGAGGACTCGAACCTCCGCCGGGACCAGCCGCACAGTCCATGACTGCAGCGCCTTAGACCGCTCGGGTTAGCTCTGCATATGAGAGGAATTGTTAGTATGGAAGCTGAAGTGTTGCTACAAGTGCTATTACAGTAAAGTGATAAAATAAGCAAATGATTCAGAGGAAAGTGAGTGAAGAAGTAATTTAAAAATGAGCGGTGTTGCTGATAACGGATTTATGTATCCTCTCATTGCGTGTCGCACAGCCTCAATCATCCGCGCCGTGTTCGGTCTCCCAGAATGAACTAATGTGAATCAGTAGAAATTAATTACCATGAAAGAGTGCAGAAAAGTGCCAGTGTCTTGTGGCGAGCGTGAGAACGCGCATTCGATCATCGCGTTTCCGCATTATCAACAATCAGCCGCGCCGCGACGGTTATGCGCACGCTCGTCCAAGTGATATTGCGGACAGATTATCATCAAGACTGTCAATTGGGATAAAGATTTATGAATTAGAATGTAAACAGTGCAACCTGCAATTTCCTTTAATCGTCTCAGAATATAGTTGTTCATACCAGACATAGAACAGTGTTGCGTTCTGATGATGAATGGTTCCCCTGACTCGCTTGCATATCTCGATAGATAATTTCAGGCAAGCCAGCCGCAGTGTGGAGCAGAACAGTACGACCGCAGTGGGATTATGAGGTACGTGATGTGGACAGGGCGCACGGTCAAGAAACGGTCCAGAACAGAAAAAGCCAGTTTTAGGTCCCCCACCCACATTTGTACTCCCGGGCGTGTTACAAGGTACCATCTTCATTGAGGCAAAATATTTCCCAAAACTGCTTCGAACCTATATAAAAGTGTATTAAATTTAAACGTGAACATTTCCGGAAATAATAAAATGATTTTTAGCAAAACATATATTTTCTTTTTTTCTAAAAGAAAGAAAGAAAAACTGCGGCTCTCGTGTAACGAGATGGCAGGAGGTCCACTCCATTCCGCTACGCCAGCTCGTGAAACAGCAGTGCGGTGCGCGCGTAACGCCAAGGCTGTTGCGGGGTTCTGGGTGAGGGGCGCCTGCGCGTATCGTGACAGCGGAAGGCACTGCCGCTATCAGACACGGCCGTTGCCGCTTCAAGGGCGAACAGCTCACCGCTGCGGTGTACCACGACTCTACACGGGAGGGGTCCAAATCATATCGTTCCACTCCTACCGAGTTGACCTTCCAATCGTACTGATACTGTTCCCGACTTACGTACGTAAAGGAAGAACTTCTCATAAATACGAGTACAGCAGAGAAACGCCCAACGGAAGTTGGTCGCATTAACCACGAGGTCCACTTATTATTGACGCAGCAGGGCTACCTCAAGCCTAAGCCGTGGTTACATAACGAACAAGCCCGTGACCTGTAGACTTTACAGCAACCGACTAGGTGTAAATTGGACAGTAACGAGACAGCAACCCAGAAGTAAAAATAATTTCAAAATGCAAAGCTGTATCTGTTCTTTCAGACAGGACAAGGTCCTAAGTAACAGCGGTACACAAAAGTACCCTACGCCACACACAGTAAGGTCCCTTCTAGAATATAGATGCTGATGTAGGTGTAGATATTAGTAGGTCACTGGTCTGTAAAAATTAGCATTTACGCTCAGCTGACGTCTCAAGGAATCTAAAAATTAAAGCTGCCAAAGAAACAATACCCAGGTAACTCCTCTCTCTTTCACGTCCTTTGACTTAAATTTTCAAGTGGAAGGGGATATTTATTTTACACTACTGGCCAATAAAATTGCTACATCAATAAGAAATGCAGATGATCAATGGGTATTCATTGGACAAATATATTATACTAGAACTGATATGTGATTACATTTTCACGCGACTTGGGAGCATAGATCCTGAGAAATCAGTACCCAGAACGACTTCTGCCCTTAATAACCGCCTTGATACGCATGGGCATTGAGTCAAACAGAACTTGGATGCAGCATCAACACGATACCACAGTTCATCAAGAGTAGTGACTGGCGTATTGTGACCAGCCAGTTGCACGGCCACCACTGGCCAGACGTTTTCAATTGGTGAGAGATCTGGAGAATGTGCTGGCCAGGGCAGCAGTCGAACATTTTCTGTATTCAGAAAGGCCCGTACAGGACCTGCAACATGCGGTCGTGCATTATCCTGCTGAAATGTAGGGTTTCGCAGGGATAGAATGAAGGGTAGAGCCACGGGTCGTAACACATCTGAAATGTAACATCCACTGTTCAAAGTGCCGTCAATGCGAACAGGAGGTGATCGAGACGTGTAACCAATGGCACCCCATACCATCACACCGGTTGATATGCCAGTATGGCGATGACGAATACACGCTTCCAATGTGCGTTCACCGCGATGTCGCCAAACACGGATGCGACCATCATGATGCTGTAAACAGAACTTGGATTCACCCGAAAAAATGTCTGTTAAATTTCGGGTCTGTAGCCCATCATCTTCGTGGTGTAGCAATTGTAATGGCCAGTAGTGTATGTTAACTGTCGGGAAAAAAATACAACCCCTTTAAACACTGTGTTCAGGGACACCGCATTATAATATGTGCACACTGAGGGATCAGTAGTGTTGCCGACTTATCTGTCACGGTCATCAACGATCAGATGGCACTCAGGAGGCCCCTTGTTGTGATTCTGTGGGAGGTAAATGTGCTGAGTTTAGAGGTGAAGAGCGTTTGCAACACTCGTTCCAGGGGATAACCATCCCCCACCAACGAGTACAAACTCTTGTTGCACAGCTTCAGCCATTTCAAAGGAGTCGCATTGTGGGCCTGTGAGAAGCTAGGTGGACGTCGACGGACTGCTGAAAATGTTAGGTCCGGTGTATCAGTAGTGTGTCACTGCTTTCAACAGCTGTGCGTGGAACATTCCCGCACATGAAGAAAAGGTTGTGGATGTCAACGTAGGACAGATGATCGTCCATGAGCGCAGGCCCGGATCTAGGGGAGGGAAAACCGAGGTACCTGCCACTGGCGGCAATTCCAGGGGGCGCCAACTTCATATTCTTGAACGAAAAAAACTTGTTTCAGAAAGCGGTTAGCACCCAGAGCACGTTGGTCAGCTGTTCTATAATTTTGAAACATATTCCTGTTGGTTTTTGAACATTTTTCAACACATTCTAAGTTAATTTCTTACCGAATCGTAAGTCGATTTTTGAATGCGTGCATACTGTATGTGATGGCTCTGCCAGGTGAATATCCGTTGCATCTAGGAATAAAAAAAACTTTCCCGCAGACAAAAGGGGACGAGGCTATACGAGGTGAGCTGAATAAAGCCGAACGGTTGAATGCCCATCGCCGGCCGTTGTGGCCGTGCGGTTCTAGGCGCTTCAGTCTGTAACCGCGTGACCGCTACGGTCGCAGGTTCGAATCCTGCCTCGGGCATGGATGTGTGTGATGTCCTTAGGTTAGTTAGGTTTAATTAGTTCTAAGTTCTAGGCGACTAATGTCCTCAGGAGTTAAGTCGCATGGTGCTCAGAGCCATTTGAACCATTTTGAACGCCCATCGCTGTTTGTTTATGTTGTGGATTGGGTGAGCGAATGGTAAGTGTTCCTATAATTATTGGCGAAATCCATTCAGACAACCAGAGTGGAAATAAACGACTAAGAGCAATAATAGGTAAGAAGGATTACATATTATCTTCTCGTTGTATCCAAGAAAATGAAATTTTGACAGAAAATTTTTGACAGAACCGTACACTTCTAATGGCCACTTGTACAGTCCCCGGTTAGCAGCCGGTTAAGTTCTATTCTCGGAATAGCGCGGAAAACGCGTTGTACGAACATTTACTAACGCCTAACCGGAGAATAAGCGCGGGATAACTGGACCGGTGATTCCGACAGAGTTAGAGAAGTTAACTGGCGAATAAGTTTTGACCATGGCAGGAATATTTACAGAATTAGTGATGACAAGAGTGTGTATAAGAGTGAGGAAGGAGAAGAAACGAGGACATCACACAAATTATATGTAAGAATATGACTATTCCAAATTTATACAAAAATTTCGTTCTACTACTTTTCGATCTCATGCTTGGGAAACTGGAGCATATGAATGGACTGTAAAACTATTTCCGAACATAAAACTTTTTGCTTGTAGTAGGCCTAATAGGCATTTGATATTGCTACTTCGTGAATTACATTCAATAGTGTTATTTATGTAAATGAAGTAGATAAAAATAACCATTTGTGCCAAAACAGTCTCGCTTATTTGACGTGTGTTACAATCGGTGCAATATTAGGAAGGCCTATTTCGTTTATTCTGGCTGACAGTGACAAAATAGACGTAATCAAATTGCGAAACCACGCCGATCTTGGGTAGTATTCGCATTAACCGCTTCTTCAGTATCAGACAACGACATATTGTTACGCAGCAAAACGTTTGATGAACTTTGTGAGGTAACAGATTCTTTCGCAAAAACGAAAGCACGGCATATAAAGCTGTAGCAAGATTAGAGAGAAAAAAAAATGCTGGGATCTAAGGATTGACGAAATGTGTACTGTCTTGCTTGTCGCTTGTCTTTACTGGTTTTATGTTCCCTATATGTAATTTTATGTCACGCAAAAGCGAAAGTTATTAGCTAGTAGGCAATAAGGAGCGTAAATTTTCTAAAGAGTTCTTATTCTCTCTGTCACAAACCCTTAAAAAAATAGTTCAATGGCTCTAAGCACTATGGGACTTAACATCTGAGGTCATCAGTCACCTGGACTTAGAACTACTTAAACCTAACTAACCTAAGGACATCACACACATCCATGCCCGAGGCAGGATTCGAACCTGCGACCGTAGCAGCAGCGTGGTTCCGGATTGAAGCGCCTAGAACCGCTCGGCCACAGCGTCCGGCTCACAAATAACCCCTACCATTATTAAATGTGAGTTTTTTTAAAGGGGGGTAGGACGTTAAACCGGCGGACTGGGAGTCGGAGAGGCATCACAGGGCATTCTAATTTGTACTGTCCTGAATATAGGCTTGATGGCTTCCATTACAAAATACACACGTTTGAATTCCACAGAGCGAAATACAGTGACGTGCGATAGAAGAATGCTGTCTGACGAGGCGTGGCACTGCACTTTGGCAGTCTTAAGACCGATAACAAGTCTTACAGTTCCTTGAACATGTATGTTTTATCTATCAGACTCCTGAGAAAGATGTGAGCTTCAAAATTAACATATTTTTGAGATATCTATTTTTTTAAATTTAAGACGGCCTAACTCAAACGCTCGATGGTGAGGGGGGAGGGGAGGGGGCGGGGCGAGGCATCTCAATCAATTTTTGCCGCGGTCCGGAAATATCGTAGATCCGGGGCTGCAGGAGCGACACATACATACTGAGCAGCGGTGGCCTACCGAATATCATCCAGGGAAGAAATCTGGGCGCATGTCGCGCCTACTGTGTCACCAAGCATCAGTTGGTGCCGTCTGCTTGCAGCAGGACTAACACCACGTGTGCCATTGGTCAGGCTGCCACTGAAACCAAAACACTGCCAAGCACGGTTACTCTAATGCATTGGTTCCCAACAGGTGGTCCGCGGACCACTAGGGGTCCGCGAGCTATGCCAGAGGGGTCCGCAAGATGCTATAAGAATAAAAAAATATATTAAATATATTTCGTATTAAAATATTAAAACAGATTTTTAGTTTTGGCCGCTTCCTGCATGAGCAGAGCTTTAACGAACGCTAACTTCTGCGTCAAGCGTCTACCTAGAGCCAACTGACACTAGCACACACTAGCGCAAAACTAGAATTAGATAGAGGCAAATAGTTCTGCTGTATGCCGTTAGACTACGCGCGCTGTCCCTTTGCAGCTGACAACCGACAGTCACTTTACACAGAAACTCGCATTTCACACGACAATCGGCCATTGTTAATTTATTTCCAGTGCTTTCACAGACAGTATTGTTTACATATTCAATATTCTGTATTAAAACAGTAGTAGAGATGGGCAAACTGAAACACGTAACTGTTTCGAAACAAATGAAACAGTACAATGTAATGTTTCGATACGCTGATTCGAAACTGTGAAACAGTTTGTGTTTTGTAATCTAATAAACCTAGACATTTTATCATCTTGAATGTCTACTGTATAGGT
This sequence comes from Schistocerca serialis cubense, assembly GCF_023864345.2. Taxonomy (NCBI): domain Eukaryota; kingdom Metazoa; phylum Arthropoda; class Insecta; order Orthoptera; family Acrididae; genus Schistocerca; species Schistocerca serialis. Next base: position 875,428,441 of record NC_064639.1, read on the forward strand.
ATGTCCATATAAACACAAATGAGGTGCGAGAGCGCTAATCATATCGCAGAAAGTATGAAACTATCACTTAGGCGTCTTGGCAGTTTCGTATTGAATGCAGCAAATGCGCTGCTTTCGTGTCGTGTGACTTTCATACTTTTCAATTTAACAATAACAATGATAGCTAAATTGAAAAAGTTTTAAGCTCAATATTTTTTCAAGAATGAATATGTCAATGTTTTTCTAAGTATCAAAAATAGAAAACGTATAAAGAGACTCTTAATTTGGCTTTTTTAGGTACTTGGTACTGTGATATGACAAGATACCAATCATGCACGATGAGGGGGTCCTCGAGAAAATTTTGTTGGAAACCCCTGCTCTAGTGTCGTGAGAAAGACGGCTGGAAAGTGGAAAGTCGTTCTATTGTCTTCAGTGATGAGAGTGGGTTCTGTCTGTACGCGAGTGATGGACGTGCACGCGTACAGCGTAGACCTAGGAGGGACCTATTCCGGGGTGCTTTCGCCCACGACATACAGGTCCCAGCCCACGCTTCACGGTGGGGGCGGGACGGGGACCGTCAATCACAGCTCGCCGTCACATTTGGTCTTTCTGCAGGATAAAGTAATCAGTGCCCGCTACACTGCACAGTTTATCACCTCCGTGCTACTGTCATTTTTTTCGACACGAGAATGATTTGCGTTTTCAGCTGAACAACGCACTTCCACATACGGCTGCTGCGAGGCAAAGACATTTCGTGACGTACAAGTGCCCTGGTCAGCAAGATAGTTAGCTCTGTGGCCAACTGAACACGCATGGGACACGGTGATGCGGAAATTTAGTCGTTCTCCAGAGCCTGCAAGAATAACTGTCGAATTGCAACAAAAAGTTGAAGATCTTGGGACAATGTATTGCAGGATACCTTTCGGCAGATTGCAGGCTTTCTCGGCGTATTCCAGCGACGAACTCTTCTCGGGTGATCAGCCGTGTGGTGCCGTCGTCTTGTGTCAACGTTTCGATGAGTTTAGTACCCATCATTGTCATCTCGCTTGAGGATGAAGGGTACGAAACTCAACGAAACGTTCCGACAAGACGACGTCACCACTCGGTTGATCACCCGAGAGGAGTTGATCACCTTTCGGCAGCTTTATGATCGTTTGCATGCGAGAATATACGACTGCGTTTCCGCCATACCGATGTTGGTTCAAATGGCTCTGAGCACTATGGGATTTAACAAATGAGGTCATCAGTCCCCTAGAACTTAGAACTTCTTAAACCTAACTAACCTAAGGACATCACACATATCCATGCCCGAGGCAGGATTCGAACCTGCGACCGAAGCGGTCGCGCGGCTCCAGACCGTAGCGCCTAGAGCCGCTTGGCCACTCTGGCCGGCGAAATTACGTGTAAAGAGGAAATGACAACTCTGTTGCAAAACCAAAACTTGTAAACAACTTTAATTAATATTTAACTAAATACCGCAATCGTAATTTCTGATAAATTCACTACGGTAAAAACCGTGTAAAACACGTAATAAATTTAAATAAGAGTATAGTGCGATGGTTGTCTCAAACCTAAAGAAAAATGCGGAAGAGTGTCTTGTAAATACGAAAGCTTGTATGGTCACTGCCAAGAACAGTTACTGAGACGTGGAAATGTCAAAGTGCCATTTTTTAGAAAAACGCGTATCCAATGATACTGAGTTCTTGGCGCTCTGTTGCATGTCTCCAGATGTGTTTCAGTCATTACAAGATGGTTACGGTGTTTCCGCAAAGCAATGCTTCCCTCTGGAGTTCTAAATGTCATGCATCAACTTCTCCATTTAGTTGACGCACGGGAAGTGGTCATTTGGGTTTCAAAAACAGTACAATAATTTGCAGAAGGAACGTAAACAAGGCCATTGTTCCGCAAGATTTACACAAGGTAGATGAGTCAGCTAAAGCCATGAACCCATTCCATGTAATTCCAATGCATACAAGTGACACTTTTGATTTTTAAAATGCTGCTGAAACATAGCTGTCTGTGCAGACGTGTAAGACCTCCAAATGCATTTAGGATCAAAGTGCCTCCTACTCATGAGTTTCAAATAACTATTAAAAATTCGCACTATGCAACACAAGAATGGAAAAAACAGCTTGTATTGAAAAGAAGGAAGAGATCAGTCTTGGTGCATGTCATACCGTATCTCATCTGAAAGAACGACCATGTTTATCAGCTTCAAAACAGAAAGACCTTCGACGATGTTGCCATTTCTTCCTCAACTGCTCGGGGAGTCTTACAGTAGGTTTTGCAACATCAGTTCCCAAGAATGGGGCTGCTTAAGAACCACAATTCAATACTAAGAAATTTTTTCTGGAATTTAATTTCGTTATTCTCATATGAAAATTTGAAAAATATAAGAAAGAATTGACTACAGTTCTATTAGTTAAAACAAACAGAAAACAGTGCCTTAGTATTTATGGCACCTGAAACAAAAACTTTGTAATTGGCACTTAGAACCAGTCAATTCCGTGGTATGGCACCTCGAACGTTCTTAATTAAATATTTATGTTCTAAATTGTCTTTTTTTTCAGTGATAAGGAGAGCAGCGTAATCCTGTGGTATCAGCGTATCTTCTCGATTTGTTGGCTACAAGTAAGTTATGTGTAAAAAGACTTACAGTCTTCTTTGATTCTACATCTGCATCCACATCTACATCTACAAGATTACTCTGCTACTAACAGTTAGGTGCCTGGCAGATGGTTCATCGAACCATCTTCAAGCTACTTCTCCATCGTTCCACTCTTGAACAGCGCGCGGGAAAAACGAACACTTACATCTTTCTGCGTATGCTCTGATTTGATTTCTCTAATTTTATTACCGAGCGATGTGGCGCACTGGTTAGCACATTGGCCTCGCATTCGGGAGGAGGACAGTTCAAACCCGTGTCCGGCCTTCCTGATTTAGGTTTTCCGTGACTTCCCTAAATCGCTTCAGGCAAATTCCAGGATGGTTCCTTCGAAAGGGCACGGCCGATTTCCTTCCCCAATCAGAAATTGTGCTCCGTCTCTAATGACCTCGTTGTCGACGAGGCGTCAAACACTAATCTCCCCTCCTCTCCTCTTATTTTATTATGATTATCATTCTTCCCTATGTAGGTGGCCACCAACAAATATTTTCACACTCTGAGGAGAAAGTTGCTGATTGAAATTTCAGGAGAAGATCCTGCCGCAACGAAAAATGTCTGTTTTAATGACTGGAATCAGTTCATGTATCATATCCGTGGCCCTCTTTTCAATATTTCGCGATACTATAAAGCGAGCTGTCCTTCTTTGAACTTTTTCTATGACTTCCGTCAATCCTATCTGATCGGAAACACACATCGCACAACAATACTTAAGGAGAGGACGTACAGGAGTAGTGTAGGCAGTCTCTTTAGTAGACCTGTTGCATTTTCTCAGTGTCTGGCCAATAAATCTTAGATTTTCCTTTGCTTTACCTACAATATTATCTATTTGAAAAGTATTTAGTTAAATTTATAGCCTTTAGATTTTTGTGATTTATCGTGTAACCGAAATTCAGCAGTTTCCTTTTGGTACTCATGTGGATGACTCGACGTTTTCCATTATTTACAATCAATTGCCACTTTTCGCACCATATAAATATCGTTTTTCAATTTGTTTTGAGCATCTAATGACTTTATAAGACGGTAATGATAGCATCTCTGCAAACAATCTAAGAGAGTTAAGCAGATTGTCTTCTAACACGTTTATGTAAATGAGGAAGAACAGGGGACCTATAAAGCTTCCCTGGGGAACGCCAGACATTACTTCTGTTTTAAAAATGGTTCAAATAGCTCTAAGCACTATGGGACTTAACATCTGAGGTCATCAGTCACCTACACTTAGAACTACTTAAACCTAACCAACCTAACGACATCACACACATCCATGCCCGAGGCAGGATTCGAGCAGCGCGGTTCTGGACTGACGCTCCTAGAGCAGCTCGGCCACAGGGGCAGACTGTACTTCTGTTTTACTCCATGACTTTCAGTCAGTTACTACCAACTGTGACCTTTGACAGGAAATCACAAATCCAGTCGCACAACTGAGACTATAGTGCATAGGCACGTAATTTGATTAGAAGTCGCTTTTGAGGTACGGTGTCAAAAGCCTTCCGAAAATCTAAAAATATGGAATCAATGTGACATCCTCAAGCAATAGCACTCATTAGTACGAGATAACAGAGCTAGTTGTGTTTCACAAGAAAGATATTTTCTGAATCCGTGTTAGCTGTTTTTATCAATAAATCGTTTTCCTCGAGATAACTCATAAGGTTCGAACATAGTACATGTTCCAAAATCCTACTGCAAATGGACGTTAGCGGATTACACCAATTTCCAGTCTCGTGTATTGGTGTAACATGTGCAACTTTCATTAGGTACGGCTCTTTCTACGAGCGATCGGTTGTATATGATTGCTAAAATTGGAGCTATTGCATCAGCATACTCTGAGAGGAACCTGACTAGTATACAATCAGGAACGGTGTCCTTGCCTTTATCAGGTGATTTAAGCTCCTTTGCTGCACCGAGGATATCTACTTTTGAGTTACTCATGTTGGCAGTTGTTCTTGGTTCGAATTCTGGATTATTGTCTTCGTCTCCTTCGGTGAAGGAATTTCGGAAAACTGTACACAGTGCCTCTACTTTAGCAGCACTGTCATCAGTAACATCAGCATTGTTATCGCGCAGTAAAGGTACTTATCATGTCTTTCCGCTGCTGTACTTCACATACGACCAGAATCTTTAGGGTATCCTGCCAGATTTTGAGACAAAGTTTAATTGTGGAAAGTATCAAAAGCACGTAGGGTTGAAGCTCGTGCTAATTTTCGAGCTTCTGTAAAACTTCTCCTCGGAAATGCAAGATCTGGCAACTCAGATCGTTTGGCAGTTGCACTCTTCAACTGATGTCAGTGCTCCATAACACTGAATTGTTCAGTCCATGGAAGAGCGCTCTCATCTGCGCTCAGCCTGTTCTCATACTGCATTCCAAACAACTTTCGGCTGCCGTGACAGCGTTATGCGCAAAACTCGACACTACTGCGTACACGCAACACTCAGTCCGCAGTGGGTCAAAGCTGACCACCAGCTGCGCAGCCTTCGCTGGGGCCACAGAGGACTGACGCAAGGAAACAAACTTTTTGAAGGGTAACTGTCTCTCAACTCTTTGACTGCCAACGGAACATAGTACAGGGTTATTACAAATGATTGAAGCAATTTCACAGCTCTACAATAACTTTATTATTTGAGATATTTTCACAATGCTTTGCACACACATACAAAAACTCAAAAAGTTTTTTTAGGCATTCACAAATGTTCGATATGTGCCCCTTTAGTGATTCGGCAGACATCAAGCCGATAATCAAGTTCCTCCCACACTCGGCGCAGCATGTCCCCATCAATGAGTTCGAAAGCATCGTTGATGCGAGCTCGCAGTTCTGGCACGTTTCTTGGTAGAGGAGGTTTAAACACTGAATCTTTCACATAACCCCACAGAAAGAAATCGCATGGGGTTAAGTCGGGAGAGAGTGGAGGCCATGACATGAATTGGTGATCATGATCTCCACCACGACCGATCCATCGGTTTTCCAATCTCCTGTTTAAGAAATGCCGAACATCATGATGGAAGTGCGGTGGAGCACCATCCTGTTGAAAGATGAAGTCGGCGCTGTCGGTCTCCAGTTGTGGCATGAGCCAATTTTCCAGCAAGTCCAGATACACGTGTCCTGTAACGTTTTTTCCGCAGAAGAAAAAGGGGCCGTAAACTTTAAACCGCGAGATTGCACAAAACTCGTTAACTTTTGGTGAATTGCGAATTTGCTGCACAAATGCTTGAGGATTCTCTACCGCCCAGATTCGCACATTGTGTCTGTTCACTTCACCATTAAGAAAAAATGTTGCTTCATCACTGAAAACAAGTTTCGCACTGAACGCATCCTCTTCCATGAGCTGGTGCAACCGCGCCGAAAATTCAAAGCGTTTGACTTTGTCATCGGGTGTCAGAGCTTGTAGCAATTGTAAATGGTAAGGCTTCTGCTTTAGCCTTTTTCGTAAGATTTTCCAAACCGTCGGCTGTGGTACGTTTAGCTCCCTGCTTGCTTTATTCGTCGACTTCCGCGGGCTACGCGTGAAACTTGCGTTCAACCGTTTCTTCGCTCACTGCAGGCCGACCCGTTGATTTCCCCTTACAGAGGCATCCAGAAGCTTTAAACTGCGCATACCATCGCCGAATGGAGTTAGCAGTTGGTGGATCTTTGTTGAACTTCGTCTTGAAGTGTCGTTGCACTGTTATGACTGACTGATGTGAGTGCATTTCAAGCACGACATGCGCTTTCTCGGCTCCTGTCGCCATTTTGTCTCACTGCGCTCTCGAGCGCTCTGGCGGCAGAAACCTGAAGTGCGGCTTCAGCCGAACAAAACTTTATGAGTTTTTCTACGTATCTGTAGTGTGTCGTGACCATATGTCAATGAATGGAGCTACAGCGAATTTATGAAATCGCTTCAATCATTTGTAACAGCCCTGTATTATCGTGGCCACGAAGAATTTCTACAGTTGGCCCCATCATAACGATTGCACACTGTCGACGGTACACGGGGGCATCGGAGCGTAGCACCGATAAACGGACGCTGTTTTTAGAAATACTTAACGTCGCCTGCCTTTTACTGCAAGTGTTTAAGAAACTGTTGAAGCGCTGGGTGGAGCTCTAGGAAAGATGGCGACGATAAAGCTCAGACAGAAACAAACGTGCAAACTGACCAAATAAGCACACAACCGAGCAGAGTGCAGAGCACGGTACCGTAGAACTGTTAAGTGTGTTACACTGGCTGCTTGGTTTAGGCACTGGATTAACATTAAGGGTGGACGGGGTTCAAATACCAAACACAGCCTTCTACATTTTGGTCTCCTGTGATTTCCCCTACACAACTAAATGCGAATTCTCTGATAATTGCTTTGGACAGGGCACAGACGATCTCCCTCACCACCCTTCTCAAGTTTGAGTTTGTCCTCTGTCTCTTCTGACCTCGACATCGTCAGTTTTACTGTAGTCATAACAAAATTGAACCGTGGGGACGAAAGACAGCGGTGAATCTGTACAATCAGCAGCTAAATATGTGAGGGAACTTTCGCCATCAGACAGAAGAAAGGTATCAGAATAAGACATGAAAAGGAAGTACTGCAAATTAACTTAGACACAGGAAACCTACTCAGCAAAAGAAGCTGAATTAAAGCATTACAATTGTACAGGTAAAATTCGTCACTGGATTGCAATGACACGTCATTTCACTTTCAAAAACATTTGATTATTCTTACCAAAGTTTCGAGCATTAGACATCCATGGCCTTTTGTAGCAATGCATCTCGTTCTGGAATCAAAATGGTGCCAACAGTTTTGTAAAATGAAAAGGGAGCAGGCCTGCTTCACAGTCTGTATCGTTGTAAACATCTAAACGAGCTCTGCATTTCGATGTTACATGAGCGTCTGTACAGGCAGTATGGCAAGCAGATTCTCAGTACACAACCTGTAGAATTACTTCCCAATGAACGTAGGATATAAAACACGATTATAGCACAATTTGTCGATTAAGTTATAAGAGATGGTCACTGGGTGAAGTAAGATATGAGGTAATCTCTCACTTGAACTCTTTGAACTTGCCAGTCTGAAAATAAATTTGGGGAAGAAACCAAAGATTACGCGGAGTTGGATTATAGGCTAATTGTATAGAAAATTAAATAACTAAAGGTTAAACTTGACAAAGGAGAAGGAGGAGTAGATTAGTGTCTAACGTTCCGTCGACAACGGCGTCATTAGATACGGAGCAAAAGCTCGGATTAGGGAAGGTTGGGGAAGGAAAGCGGCAGTGCCCTTTCGAAGGAACGATTCCGTCATTTTCCTTAAGCGACTTAGGGAAATTACGAGAAACCTGAATCAGGATGGTCGGACGCGGGTTAGAACCGTCGTCCTCCAGAACGCGAAAACTTGACAATCGTCTTAGGAACAGTAACGTACCTCTATATATGCATATATGAATATCGTATGTTTGTTGGTAATTATGTTGAAGATCGGATAAAATACACATATTAGCAACAGCAACAAAGTACGGAGGTGGAGGGAAAAGGACAACAAAAAACTGGTGAGGAATATTTTTGTTTCCTGAATACAGACTTTTTTTGAAATGGTTCAAATGGCGCTAAGCACTATGGGACTTAACATCTGAGGTCATCAATCCCCTAGACTTAGAACTACTTAAATTTAACTAACCTGAGGACATCACACACATCCATGGCCGAGGCAGGATTCGAACCTGCGACCGTAGCAGCAGCGCGGTTCCGGATTGAAGCGCCCAGAACCGCTCGGTCACAGGGGCCGGCAGACTTTTGTTTACCAAGAGTCAACATGCCGTACAAATAAAGTAAACAGACCGAAGCATTTTTGTCTTGCTGTTACAGGGTTTGTCATAGATGGCCCTTTACCAGCTACACTTTTTTGTGAATCAGGGCAGCTTTGGTCATTACTGCAAGCCTTAAAACTCAGCAACATTTCTCAGTCATTGCAGAGCATTTGCTGACTTCAACATTAGAGACAACTCAAACGTTATAATGCTGATCGAATTCTAGGCTAGAAAACTGCTTCTCATTAGAGTACTCATTCTTTTCACCCACGACACTTGAAAATCTCCCACTTGGGTCTGTTCTCTGACCCTCATCCACAGTCCATATCTTTTTATTTTTTAACTATGGGGCCAAACTGCTGAGGTCAACGGTCCCTAGGTTTACGCACTACTTAATCTAACTTAAACTAACTTATGCTAAGGACAACACAGACACTCATGCCGGAGGGAGGACTCGAACCTCCGACGGGGAGAGCCGCGCGAAACGTGACATGACTCCCAACACCGCACGGCTACCCCGCGCGGCTGGTCCATATCATTCTGGATCTTCAACTTTTACTAATTTGTCTCCCAGTTCTATGTACTGATCCGTGCGGAAGGAAGGAAGGAAGATATCATTACAGATGGAACATAGACTCGCAATGGGGAAGGATGGAAAGGGAAATCGGCCGCGTCGTTTCGTAGAAAACACCACAGCATTCAACAAAAGCGATGTAGGAAAACCACAAAAATCCTAAATATGTGGCCGGAAAGTGATTTGAACAGCCGTCATCCAGTGCCTTACCACTGCGTCACCTCGCTCGGTCGAGGTCATTAGAGACGACGCGTCAAGTCAGTAGGACAAGGATGGGAAACGGCGTCAGCCGTGGCTTACTCAAAGAAACCATCCGCTTTCGCCAGAAGTGCTTTAACAGAGCACCGTGCTTGGGAAGAATCCGGTGGTGAGAGGAGAACTTGCGAGCAGTCGACTGTACTAAGAACTGAGGTTTGGCTCTTCGAGACAGCCACGAAGCACCGTGACACTTCCCGGCTGCAGCCGACTCAGCTGCTCAGAGCGAGGCGTAAACACGGTCGCACTTACATAAGCAGCTGATCGCTGTATGACACACACACATATAAACACGACACTGGGAGCAGCCGTCGCTCACCACATGGAGATGAGCGTCTGGACGTCCAGGCAGTCGAGGCTCTCCAGCGACAGCTTGCGCTCCAGCTGCTCCTCCAGCGACAGGCCGCTGTCCGGCGACGACGTCATGGTGCAGAGTGTGGTGTGGTGTAGAGTCGCAACCGCCGGCCGCCCCACGCTCACAGAGTTCGGCCGCAGGTGAAAGCCGGCCGCAGACTGACTGCGCCTGGCGGGCGGTCACACGGCCAGCGCCGGCCTCGCCCCCCACCACGGGGCAGGCGCCCGCCGCGCGGCCCCGCTCTGGGGCCGCCACCACCTGTTAGCGCTCCAGCTGGGCTGTCAGCGACACCCCAGTGTTTACGCAGCTGGCTAATCCGTGTACGTACCCTAACGCCGAGGCCAGCGACGTCACCACTGAGCCGTGTTGGTGATCGCAAAACACTGGGAGAGGAGAACACGTGGTGCGGTTGTTGTTGTTGTTGTAGTGGTGGTGGTGGTCTTCCGTACGAAGACTGGTTTGACGCAGCTCTCCAAGCTAATCTATCCTGTGTGAATCTCTTCATCTCCGAGTAACTATTGCAACCTACATCGTTCTGAATCTGCTTAGTGTGTTCATCTTGTAACACGCCCGGGAGTACGAATGTGTGTCGGGTACCTTTAACTCTCTGAGGGGCAGGTAAACACCACTAAAATTTACCCTAGTGGGGCAAGAAAAATTATTTGCAAATTTCTTTTACTTGTAACACATTGGTTTTATTGTCTTGAGATGTTTTATACATCGAGTTTGTAAAAATTCACTTGTTTGTTGTTGTTGTCTTCAGTCCTGAGACTGGTCTGATGCAGCTCTCCATGTTACTCTATCCTGTGCAAGCTACTTCATCTCCCAGTACTTACTGCAACCTACATCCCTCTGAATCTGCTTAGTGTATTCATCTCTTGGTCTCCCTCTACGATTTTTACCCTCCACGCTGCCCTCCAATGCTAAATTTGTGATCCCTTGATGCCTCAGAACGTGTCCTACCAACCGGTCCCTTCTTCTTGTCAAGTTGTGCTACAAACTCCTCTTCTCCCCAATTCTATTCAATACCTGCTCATTAGTTATGTGGTCTACCCATCTACTCTTCAGCATTCTTCTGTAGCACCACATTTCGAAAGCTTCTATTCACTTCTTGTCCAAACTATTTATCGTCCACGTTTCACTTCCATACATGGCTACATTCCATACAAATACTTTCAGAAACGACTTCCTGACACTTAAATCTATACTCCATGTTAACAAATTTTTCTTCTTCAGAAACGCTTTCCTTGCCATTGCCAGTCTACATTTTATATCCTCTCTACTTCGACCATCATCAGTTATTTTACTCCCTAAATAGCAAAACTCCTTTACTACTTTAAGTGTCTCATTTCCTAATCTAATTCCCGCAGCATCACCCGACTTAATTCGACTACATTCCATTATCCTCGTTTTGCTTTTGTTGATATTCATCTTGTATCCTCCTTTCAAGACACTGTCCATTGCGTTCAACTGCTCTTCCGAGTCCTTTGCTGTCTCCGACAGAATTAAAATGTCATCGGCGAACCTCAACATTTTTATTTCTTCTCCATGGACTTTAATACCTACTCCGAATTTTTCTTTTGTTTCCTCTACTGCTTGCTCAATATACAGATTGAATAACATCGGGGACAGGCTACAATCCTGTCGCACTCCCTTCCCAACCACTGCTTCCCTTTCATGCCCCTCGACTCTTATAACTGCCATCTGGTTTCTGTACAAATTGTAAATAGCCTTTCGCTCCCTGTATTTTACCCCTGCCACCTTTAGAATTTGAAAGAGAGTATTCCAGTCAACATTGTCAAAAGCTTTCTCTACGTCTACAAATGCTAGAAATGTAGGTTTGCCTTTCCTTAATCCTTCTTCTAAGATAAGTCGTAGGGTCAGTATTGCCTCACGTGTTCCAACATTTCTGCGGAATCCAAACTGATCTTCGCCGAGGTCGGCTCCTACCAGTTTTTCCATTCGTTTGTAAAGAATTCGCGTAGTATTTTGCAGCTGTGACTTATTAAACTGATAGTTCGGTAATTTTCACATCTGTCAACACCTGCATTCTTTGGGATTGGAATTATTATATTCTTCTTGAAGTCTGAGGGTATTTCGCCTGTCTCATACATCTTGCTCACCAGATGGTAGAGTTTTGTCAGGACTCGCTCTCCCAAGGCCGTCAGTAGTACTGATGGAATGTTGTCTACTCCCGGGGCCTTGTTTCGACTCAGGTCTTTCAGTGCTCTGTCAAACTCTTCGCGCAGTATCGTATCTCCCATTTCATCTTCATCTACATCCTCTTCCATTTCCATAATAATGTCCTCAAGTACATCGCCCTTGTATAGACCCTCTATATACTCCTTCCACCTTTCTGCTTTCCCTTCTTTGCTTAGAACTTGGTTTCCATCTGAGCTCTTGATATTCATACAAGTGGCTCTCTTTTCTCCAAAGGTCTCTTTAATTTTCCTGTAGGCAGTATCTATCTTACCCCTAGTGAGATAAGCCTCTACATCCTTACATTTGTCCTCTAGCCATCCCTGCTTAGCATTTTGCGCTTCCTGTCGATCTCATTTTTGAGACGTTTGTATTCCCTTTTGCCTGCTTCATTTACTGCGTTTTTATATTTTCTCCTTTCATCAGTTAAATTCAATATTTCTTCTGTTACCCAAGGATGTGGTCACTACAGGTAACCAGCACCCCATAACAGTATAGAAATTCGATATTTGGTGGTTGAACTTTGATTCAAGAGATACCAAGAAAATTAAAAACTAGTTATTTTAGTTCTTGCCTGCTCTCAGACACAAAGGTACTTTGCACACTGAACACATCCACACTGTTCGCACTGGATTTTTCTTTGAGCTGCAAACTGCGCATCTTCTGGTTGATGAGTGAATTGGTTGTTGTTTACTGCTTTCGTGGCTAATACTTTCGTCTACGTATGGATTGTGTGATTTGGTCTGGGTTGCTATACTACTTTGGGATACAGAAGCAAAATTAGCTGCCACTGAAACTATTTTTGGAGCCAACAAGATTTTCTACCCTCTCGATGGAAGTCTTTATTGGAGAACTGCTCCATTTCCATTTCTTTGTGCACAATGAACACGTTTGTCACACTGCAGTCTAAAAAGTGAAGAAACAATCTCATGCACCATTTCTTGCTTTTTCTGACAATAGCATAGTCTCACTTTAGTCGATCAATATTATCCACATAGTTCATACTGGAATTGTTGTCTTTCAATACAATTGGACAAGTGATATTGGTTATTGTTCCATCTTTCATTTTTCGAGTTACTGTGGACACATCTATGGTGAATGACGTGTTGAAATCAAGTTGACTGCCCTGTTATCTTTCCATCTATTTATTACTATGCCATCATTGCTTATTTTGTAATCGAATTCCCCTCTCTCCAGTTGCTTTTCCTCTTTTGAGTTTTGGTATGTTTTTGGTTCAAATGGCTCTGGGCACTATGGGACTTAACATCTATGGTCATCAGTCCCCTAGAACTTAGAACTACTTAAACCTAACTAACCTAAGGGCATCACACAACACCCAGTCATCACGAGGCAGAGAAAACCCTTACCCCGCCGGGAATCGAACCCGGGAACCCGGGCGTGGGAAGCGAGAACGCTACCGCACGACCACGAGCTGCGGACGGTATGTTTTTCCTTCTTGGATTTATTGTTCCTCAAGCGTACACGCCATTGGATTTTAGGTCCTTGAATAGATCATATGATGTAAAATAATTGTCCATGGAAATAATATGATTCTTTCCATGAAGACAACTGGTTAAATTTAGAACCACACGACTGCACACAAGACTATAACTTGGACAGCTTGTCGTGAATGTGGGTCACTGCCATCACTGTCGACACTGCTGTCACTAGAAGATATTTCTTCAAATAAAATTCAGTAACATTCGTCCTCAGTTATTCCTTTTCGGCTAGACATATTCGATGGAGACGAAGAAAATATACTGGGTGGAGCAGAAGGGCGGTGGTTAGCAGCACTAACCACACAGAAATTTGTCTGTAAAACACGGAAAATTCTATTTCAATTTAAAGTTGCATTACGCGTAGACTTATATGTGTTCAACACATAAATATAAGCAATTACTTACAAAAAATAGTCGTATATAGAAGAGCTACAGAGAATACTGCACGCCGCTTCCAAGAACGGTGTTAACAATGAAGAAGTATCAACTATTGTCCTGAATACGTGGCAAAAATTCGCGCAGAAGACCTGCACTGCCATCTAGCGACATTTTAGGCAACAATTAGGTGGTTGGCAGAGAGACTACTGGCCCCTGAGCGGTAAAGGGAGAAAATACTATGTGATTAGCCACAGTGACCAACGCCCATTGAAACCGTCTACGTATGTGGTTAGTTACAGTTTTGCCTGCCCTTCAAAGAGTTAAACAGACTTCTCGTTTCGTGTCCGTGCGCCCTGTCCACACCTCGTACCCGATAATCCCGCGGCGGTCGTATTGTCCTGCTCGACACTACTGCTGGCTTGCCTGAAATTATCTATCGAAATATGCAAGCGGGTTTAGGGGAGCCACGCAACGTTAAAACACAATACTGTTCCATGTCCGATATGAACATCTATATTCTGAGACGATATGAAAACCACAGGTTGCACTGTTTACAGTCTAAATCGTAAATGTTTATCCCAATTAACAATCTTGATGATTAACAGTCCAAAAATATAATTCAGACGAGCGTACGCGTAACCGACACGACGCGGGTGATTGTTGACGATGCGGAAGCCGAATGATCGAACGGAAGTTATTAAGCTCGTCACACATATAGATATCTGGTAACAGTCCTCCTTGTCACTAGTAATGATATAACACTGTTCGTAAAGTTAATTTTTCAGTTCTCAGTTCTCACTTGTACGAGCGTGCGCCTAACCGTCGCGGCGCGGCTGAGTCTTGATAATGCGGAAACGCGATGATCGAACGCACGTCCTCACGCACGCTACAAGACACTGGCACTTGACTGCACTCTTTTATGGTAACTATTTTCTACTGATTCACATCAGTTCATTCTGGGAGACCGAACACGGGGCGGATACAGTGCGACACGCAACGAGAGGATACACAAATACGTTATCGGCGGCACTGCTCATTTTTAATTACATCTTGACGCACTTTTCCTCTGTATTACTTCCATATTTAATCACTTTACTGTAATAGCGCTTGTAGCAACACTTTAATCTGCATACTAACAATGCTTCTACATGCAGAGCTACACACTACACAAAATAACAGTTTCGTGTCCCGTGCTCGACTCTCTGCAGACGCGGCTGCCCGCAAAGATACTCCACAACTAAGCCAGCGATATGACAATACGCTTAAAATTTCTTGGTCTCCATCTAATATTTTTACCCCCGACGGCCGGCCGGTGTGGCCGAGCGGTTCTAGGCGCTTCAAAAAAATGGTTCAAATGGCTCTGAGCACTATGGGACTTAACATCTATGGTGGCTCTGAGCACTATGGGACTTAATATCTCAGGTCATCAGTCCCCTAGAACTTAGAACTACTTAAACCTAACTAACCTAAGGACATCACACACATCCATGCCCGATGCAGGATTCGAACCTGCGACCGTAGCGGTCGCGCGGTTCCAAATGAAAGCGCCTAGAACCGCTCGGTCACCGCGGGCGGCTAACATCTATGGTCATCAGTCCACTAGAACTTAGAATTACTTAAACCTAACTAACCTAAGGACAGCACACAACACCCAGTCATCAGGAGGCAGAGAAAATCCCTGACCCCGCCGGGAATTGAACCCGGGAACCCGGACGCGGGAAGCGAGAATGCTACCGCACGACCACGAGCTGCGGACCTAGGCGCTTCAGTCGAGAACCGCGCGACCGCTGCGGTCGCAGGTTCGAATCCTGCCTCGGGCATGGATGTGTGTGATGTCCTTAGGTTGGTTGGTTGGTTGTTTGGGGGAAGAGACCAAACAGCGAGGTCATCGGTCTCATCGGATTAGGAAAGGATGGGGAAGGAAGGCGGCCGTGCCCTTTCAAAGGAACCACCCCAGCATTTGCCTGGAGCAAGTTAGGGAAATCACGGAAAACCTAAATCAGGATGGCCGGACGCGGGATTGAACCGTCGTCCTCCAGAATGCGAGTCCAGTGTGCTACCACTGCGCCACCTCGCTCGGTTGTCCTTAGGTTACTTAGGTTTAAGTAGTTCTAAGTTTTAGGGGACTGATAACCTCACATGTTGTCCCATTGTGCTCAGAGGCATTTGAACCATTTACCCCCGACGCTTCCCTCCAGTATTAAATTGGCGATCCCTTGATGTCTCAGAATGTGTCCTACCAACCGAGCCCTCTTTCTAGTCAGGTTATGCCACAAATTTCTCTTTTCCCCAATTCTATTCAGTAGCTCCTCATTAGTTAATGGCAATGGCCTTGCCACAGTGGATACACCGGTTCCCGTCAGATCACCGAAGTTAAGCGCTGTCGGGCGTGGCCGGTACCTGGATGGGTGACCATCCGGGCCGTCATGAGTTGTTGCCACTTTTCAGGGTGCACTCAGCCTCGTGATGCCAACTGAGGAGCTACTCGACCGAATAGTAGCGGCTCCGGTCAAAGAAAACCATCGTAACGACTGGGAGAGCGGTATGCTGACCACATGCCCCTCCTATCGGCATCCTCAGTTGGGGATGACACGGCGGTCGGACGCTCCCGATGGGCCACTTGTGGCCTGAAGACAGAGTGCTCATTAGTTACTCCTGAGCATTCTTCTGTAGCACAATATTCCAAACGCTTCTATTCTCTTCTTGTATACACTGTTTATCGTCCTCGTTTCACTTCCGCACATAGCACTCTCCAGACAAATACTTTCAGAAAGGACTTCCTCACACTTAACTCTATTCTCTTCATTAGAAACGCTTTCCTTGTGATCGCCAGTCTACGTTTTATATCCTCTCTACTTCGACCCTCATCATTTATTACGCTTCCCAAATAGCAGAACTCATATAGTAGTTTAAGTGTCTCATTTCCTAATCTAATTCTCTCAGCATCACCTGATTTAGTTCGACTACATTCTATTATTCTCGTTTTGCTTTAGATGATGTTCACCTCATATCCTCCTTTCAAGACACTGTCCATTCCGTTCAACGGCTGTTCCAAGTCCCTTGCTGTCTCTGACAGAATTGCATTGTCATAGGCAAAAGTCAAAGTTTTAATTTCTTCTCCCTGGACTTTAACTCCTACTCCAAATTTTTCTTTTGTTTCCTTTTCTACTCACTCAATATACAGATTGAATAACATCGGGGATAAGCTACAACCCTGTCTCACACCCTTCTCAACAACTGTTTTATTTCGTGCCCCTTGACTCTTACAACTGCCATCTGATTTATGTACAAATTTGTAATTAGCCTTTCGCTCCCTTTATTTTACACCTGCCACCCTCATAATTTGAACGAAAGTATTCCAGTCAACATTGTCAGAAGCTTTCTCTAAGTCTACAACTGCTGTAAACGTAGGCTTGCCTTTCCTTAACCTATGTCTATGGGAAGTCGTAGTGTCAGTATTGCCTCGCGTGTTCCTACATTTCTCCTGAATCGAAACTGATCTTTCCGGAGGTCGGCTCCGACCAGTTATTCCATTCTTCTGTAAATGATTCGTGTGAGAACAGAAGCATACATTTGTGTAGTAAATTATTACTTGTGTTGCCTACATGTGCACAACAGTAGCCTCTGCTTTCTACAGGTAAATGCTTTGGATAAACTTATTCTTCTTTTTAAAACTCCACCTAATTCAAAACACAATGCCCTTCTTCCTTTTTCATTTTTTATTCTTTATCCAAACATGATTCGACTCCTATGTGTCATCTTTACTGGGTGTTTTACTTATGTAAATTATTGTACATAACGTTTGGTTGGTTTTCTATTCTACGCTTAAAATGTGCATTTTTATTCCGTTGTCATTGCTCACTTTTTCGGCATTAATTTTAAAGATGGGCTTGAACATATCGGCTTGCTTTTTATGCTTTTCTCAGCTTGGCAGCTTGCAATCTGCATCGCAGTTCTTTCTTTATTCTTCTATGCTTTTATCGGAGAGTAGCTGGGGCTGATTGTTCTGTAATTATGTTTTCAGTTGTATTGTTCATCTTCGGTGTGTTTCATTATGGTTTGTTTTTCACACTGCTTCATTCTCACCTGGTGTCGAAAGTACATAACGCAAGATTTAGGAGAGATGTTATAGTAATGTCGCTCCTCAGTTTTGATTGGGTTGTTTCTGTCTAATTTTAAGTGTTTGGTGCGAGGTTTTGTGCTGAAAGAGCTGGCTGGGAGAGGGAGGTGGAGAGAGATAAAAGATGGAGAGGGGGAGGTGTGCAAAATATTCTTTCCTTGTATTACCGCTTTTTATAAAGGGAAGTTATCCTCTCTAGTAGTTTTTTGTAGAACTGTTGCTTTCTCTGAGAACCTCACTTGAATACGTGATGGTTTTCCACTACAAATTTTACTTAAACTAACACTTTAGGTTTCAATATGGACTGTTCGTTTCGATGTTTTCAATCAACGAGTTCAAATTTTTATGTTTGCAAAATCCAGTCATTTATTGAAAAGCACTGACTGTAAAACGCACGACATTTCCGAAACACAGCCAAATTTAGGTGTTTTTCTTCGAAGTTAAATAAAATTTTAATGAATGAAGCAGTGGAGATCTCTTACGTTGTTTCAAATAAAATGACCATCTTGTGCACCCGGGATACTCTTGAGCTATTTTTAGAGACATGATAGGTGGACAGATGAGCGCTACTAGGTGTAAAGGCAAATTAAAATCGTGACTGACACATGTATTACCAAATATACGACAGTGCAAAACGGTATTGGCAGTGTGCGGAATGGTATAAACGAATATAATTGCGCAGGCTTCCGCGGCCAGAGTCGGTCGAGATAAAATTTTTCTGGGTCTGGTACCGCGTCATAATATACAAAACTACTGCTGCTGCCAGAAAAAAACCAAAAAGTTTCGGCCACGGTTGCAGAGGCCTTATTCTGGGTCTACTGGTGCGTTGTAGCTATGCAGTGTCACTTATATTTTGTTGTTACTGTTCACTGCGCATGCCATTACGTCATAATTTGAAGAGAGAGTTCGTTTCATTGGTCACTTAAAGGAGGAGAGGGAACTTTATTTTACTAGGTTGTTGCATGTGGAGGGAGAACGTAGCGTAACGTAACGTAAAGGGACACTGCATAGTTACAATGCACCAGTAGACCCAGAAGAAGGCCGCTGCAACCATGGCCGAAACTTTTTTTTTCCCCCTCCAGCAGCAATAGTTTTAAATATTATGACGCGCTACTACACCCATAAAACTTTTATGTCGGTATAAACGAATTTACGAAAAAAATGCACAGGGATAAAAGAGGAAGAAATGGTTGCAAAGGGAAAAAAGAGACATGAAAGCTTTACATGACATCAAGCGTACGTTACAATTCATTTGAGCAGATGTATCTAATGGGACGAAAGTTGAACCAATCATTTTGATACAGTGATGTCGTGTTCCTTCCACTAAAAAGCTTCACTGCACAGCCGACACTATGAAAATAGTTCCTGCTGGAATAGACAGGATCGGAAAGGTATTACGTAGTTTGCGATGCGAACTACTAAGGTTCATAATACAATTTCACGTGAAACAGGACTAAGCGATCGAGTATATTGTCAGGATGTAAGCCATACTAAACAAATGAGTTTTGTGCATCGGCACAATACTTTTTCAACTATCTGATGGTAAGTATTCCTCCACGAACGTACGTAGAGGCTAAATACATACGCGGATTTGACTGGGAATTCCATGCATCCCACGAATTTAACCTACGAAGTAAAGCTACACACAAGGCTTTAATGGGGAAACAAGAACGTCTTCAAGTCACAAAGACGGCGCAAGTTACTTGCAACTGCAACTTTGCTAGCAGATCTCAATATCGCAGTCTACGATCATCCATTAAATCCACATAATCCAGATGTAAATCCGGCCGGGAAAGTAGCTACGAGTATCAACACAAAGCTGAACAGAGGGAACAGACATACAGCCTTCTTGAGTATTGTACCACCATGTTCCTCATTATAATCATCATTACCTGAGATTCAAAACCAGATAAAGGCATCTACTATTGTTTGCATCTGCTATTGTCTTCAGTTATGGGCATCAACGTCGTTCTTGTCATCTGTCAACCTTCCATTTGATCGTCTTCTCGAACTTCCCTTATATTTTGGAATCCGACAAAGTTCTTCGACAAACCATTCGCTTGGCCTACAAGCCGAGGAAACATCCCTTTCATTTTCATTTCACGTCTCTCCTAGCAGGCCTACTACATAACATGTTCATCTCAGTAGCCGAGTGGGGTTAAGTGTCAGACTACGGATGCAAAGGTCTTAGTCGGTCCTAGGATCTCTCTGTCACTTACCGCTTCGTTCACCTCTGGCAATGAGATGAAAAATGTCAAGCCGCGCCATGGTTGGAGCCATTGTTAACTGTACGGCCCCCTTCACCCCTCCCCGTATAACTAGTTGGATGTGTCAATTGGAAGTTCCGAGGAAAGCTATCGGTTGGGGGCGGTGTATCAGTTGTGGAGGAGAATGTTTCGAAGGAGACCGTGCGCAATAAATATAAGGTAGGCATAGAAAAATCTTGGGGACAAAGTTCCGGAATTTTTGGAACAGACCTCGTATTTAGAAAAATAGAATATGTAAAAGAAATGTGGACTGATACTTTCACCACATTCAAGCGCTTAAGAATAACTATGCGGAACATTATTTATTGAACGACCATGGTATATTCTTCGATATGGGAACATGGATTGAATCAATTCCTTGCTTTTCAAGGCTATTATATTCTACAAAATTGCCGGCAATGGTGGGTGAAACTTTGACAATGCCAGCCACTCGTGGTGGCGAAACGTCAGTAAAATCATTAGATGACGTCGGCCGAAGAACCCGAGACAGAAGCCAAGACACACTCTATTATATTTTGTTGAAACTGAGTGAAAAGCTTTCTATTAATTCTTACACCGAAAGTGTTATAAAGTGCATACAGAAAGAGGTTGAATTTTAATCAAGCAAAGGAACAGGTGAGTTCTTAGCAGTGGCTGCAGCACAATGAATGAGCCACCCACAAGTAGCGAACTAAATTATACAAAGAAGCAACGAGTGTAAATTGTCTTTTTCCTTTGGACACTTGCAAAACTTCTCATTTTATTTACAGCCACACGCACATGTTAACATCCAACAACTTACAGACTACACACAATATTACAAAACATTTAAAACCTGCTGCAATGCTCCGACGTGACTAACTTTGCTTCTCTGAGACGTGAATGCTAACGCGACAGACATTCTGTAACAGTTTCATCTTCTTCCAAAGGCTAACAGAATGTTCACCCATACGTTCTTTCTCAATCTCACAGTCATTAATTTAGTCACGATACAATCCCCTTAGTTTCCGTTATAATCGCGATTGTCGTAAGTTTCAAAGGCACTTGAATCCCAGTCCATCACATAGTTTAAATCTGCCAGGAAGTTTCAAAGCAGCGTACCTTCATTCTGCTTACTGTGTTTGTTTTTTCGCATCTACATGATTTCTCTTTGAAATAACGTACCATCTTGTTTTAGTGTTTTGCATCCACTTTGATAACTGTGACATGGTCTTCAATTTATAACCTGTTGAGGGTGTCACAGTAGTGCATCCCGAGGAAACCTTCAGTGTCAAAATTCATGTACTCAAAACATTTCTTTTTTAGTTTCCAAGTATAAGGAGACCACGTTAGCAGAATCATTTATCAACAAATGTCATAAAAAGTCAAATTCATGGCTTCGTCTTCAATATCTGAGTGCTAGTTCCGCGCAGTAACGGAAAACTTCTTTAGCTACAAGTAATGCGCTGTTTTTCACTGCGAAATTTTCCTACTTCACGTATAAAATTAACGCCGTTGCACTGACATTTTACTGCCTATGTTCTCGATAACACAGTGATTCGTACTCTGAATAAATCCGAAAAACAAACTACAGAGATGTTCGAATACTTTTTACGCTTTGTTACTCAATATTTTGACAGATTTTGTGGTTTTACTGGGTTGTTAACCTTTGATTTTATTCCTTACAATTCTAGACACAAGATAAGACGCTTTAGCAAGGAGATAATGCCTTTCTTATCGAGCTTTCTCGTGTAAGAAACACAATACCAGTAAAAGAAACAGCAATATTTCGATCTTGCAACACATGGAAAGAGAAAGTCTAACATGTCTGTACACACGATCACGTAAAGGGGCATCTTGAAACATTTTTTCATGAATTTTGCTATAACAATAAAACAATCGCCGCCAGTAAAAGGATTACAAATAATCGATGATAACTTTAACAGGTGCGTTCTCTCTTACAGTACTTCTACAACTTCAAAATCTCATTATTCGTGATTTATGAACGTATGTTAGAAAAAAAATATTTACTTACTTTCATGTCTGGGAATTTTCAATAAATGGCTGACATCTGTGGGTAGTATATTTACTTTGATGCACGCTGGTATGAAAATCAGTACATCTTTTTGACAACTTTGTCAGTTGTCAAGAATTGACCACGAACTTAGTTTTCCGACTCGTGTTGTAGTAGCTGCGTTATCTTTGTCTCCACTCACGTAGAAGAGTTTAGTCCAATTTTTCTTTTTAACCTAAACGCCACAAATCAGATATCGTGTCATATTGATGATAATGTTCACGTTACTGTTTATTCTTCAGTGATCCACGGTATCCCTTTCTTCATTTGCAGGTTACTAAGTATGTCGAGGTCAAAAGACAGCGGAACTGTACACAATGACTCATCGAGATTCCATCTGGTCTCTATACAGGATAAATACAGGAATTCTCATGGACATATCCAGTTAGGGGGCAGTTGATGGAAGGTGCCATACACTGTAGAGGAAAAAATCTTCGCGAACCTAACTAGTAACTTGCCCCGCAAGAAAGATAGACTTAACAGTTTGAAAAAATGTGAAACATGCAATGGATTTTGATTAGTAGCACGTGTATCCATGGTCCCCTCCCCCACAGAAGAGAACCTGAGTATGTCCTTGGTCACGCTGATGATTAAGTCAAAACTCGTCATGTACCATGCACGGCTATAACGGGACGAGACGGTGGACGACAAGGCAGTCGTTCAGTTACCACTTGATAATGGTCGTGGAGTACTCGCTAGAAAGTTCGCGGATGTATAAACAAGGACATGACTGAAAGTCCGAGAAGATTTCATTAATCCATATCACCTTGTCATCGCGCATTCAAAAATTGTACAACAAATCTCATAACGCAAATACAATGCCTTAGAAACAAGCTCCTACGTGTATCCCTAATTTGCAAGGCGGTAAATGCACATATGTATAGCCGGTCGGTGTGGCCGAGCGGTTCTAGGCGCTTCAGTCTGGAACCGCGAGACTCCTACGGTCGCAGGTTCGAATCCCGCCTCGCACATGGATGTGTGTGATGTCCTTAAGTTAGTTAGGTTTAAGTAGTTCTTAGTTCTAGGGGACTTATGACCTCAGATGTTAAGTTCCATAGTACTCAGAGCCATCTGAACCACATACGAATACCACCTCGTACTTCCAAGCCTGTAAAATAAAACGTCGTAGCGTAGACTTAAGTAACCTTTTATCAAACTCAACTAGTAATAATACGCTCTTCAAAGAGTTAGCCAGCTTCAAAGAGTTAGCCTGTTTCAAATAGTTCGCTTGTGCACCAGAGTACAGAACTTCAGCCTAAACTTTAGCCACGTATCAAGAGTATGTTTCGGTATATTACATCTTCAACTGTGCTCGTAACCAGAAACAAATTATTTATTACTTACAAATGCAGCCACAAATAAATTTACTGCTACGTGACTGAAAATAACAAGGATATCAAGGAGTTTCAGGAGGCCTCTAGAAGAGTACTCAGACAAAATTGTTACAGCAAGTTCCACGGTGGCCATGGCGGCTATTCTTGGCAAGACCGAGGCAGTTAAATAAATGAGGAATTCAATAATAATTGCAAATTGAGACATTACGGTCGAGTGTATACAGAATTCTAGAAGAATATATCCTGATTTTTGTTAAAACGTATAGTATATCTGCGAATTTTCCTAATTTGATTTGTATATTATATCAAAATGTTGTTTACAGTGTTATATCAACATATTCAGTTTTCAGAGAACGTCACAAGCTGAACGGATATTTCAGGTAATAAATTATGTAGATGTTATACGACCTACATTAATCAATAAACAATCTTTTATTTTATTATGTTTGCCTCCATAGCTGAGTGGTCAGCGTGCCGGCACGGTAGCTCAGCGTGTTCGGTCAGAACAAAAGTCAGAAAAAAAAACTGAGTGGAAGGATCAACAAAGAAACTTGAGTGGTTGTCATGTGACGTCCGCAACGACCAAACACAACGATCAACAACGAACAAAATGAAAAAAAAGAAAAAAATGGAGCGTCTGCCATGTAAGCAGGAGATCCCGGGTTCGAGTCCCGGTCGGGGCACACATTAGCCGGCACGGTAGCTCAGCGTGTCCGGTCAGTGGGTTATCTGCCCTTTGTAATAAAAAACTGAGTTAATCGATCAACAACGAACTTAAACAGATGTCTTACGACGTGCGCCCTGTGCAGATTCAACGAACGAATGCGAACAAAATGAGATTTAAAAAAAAAAGGTGGTCAGCGTGACGGATTGCCGTCCTACGGGCCCGGGTTCGACTCCCGGCTGCGTCGGGGATTTTCTCCGCTCAGCGATTGGGTGTTGTGTTGTCTTCTTCATCATTTCATCTCCAACCGGCGCGCAGGTAGCCGAATGTGGCGTCGATTGTAATAACCTGCACCAAGGCGGCCGGACCTGCCCCGTAAGGGGCCTCCGGCCAATGCCTCCGAACGCTCATTTCCACTTTTTATTTTATTATTATTACTTTTCTACTTAAAGTTGAAATTAAAACTGTCGCCAGCCCGAAGTTGCGGTTCATCACCACTAAGCATGGTGCTGTTGAAGATGGTATGCCACTGCCTTCTTCAGACTTTTGGATTGATCCACCCAGACAGGTTAGCGTGCATTCCGAACCACGCTGTGACTCGGCATTTTTCACGTTAATAATCTACGCCACAGGTGAAAGAGGCTGTAAGTGACAATAGAGATCCTAGGACTGATCGAAAATCGAATCCGTGACATTTGGATCTGGAGCCAGACGTTTATCACTGAGCCACAGAGAAAAACTGTTCTTCTTAATGTACTCTAAAATACCGAAAACTGCAATTAGGAACCTATTGTAGCTCCCACAGATGAGTGTTTCTGACGCGTTGGCAAAAATCAGTAACGCACCTCAAAAGCTTTAAATCAATAACACTATCTCAAATATCTATGAAAATGGTTGTGATACAACGTGAAGGAAAAGAGCAGTAGAGACTAGAATATATAAAGTGCCTGCAACACAAAGCTGAAACACTATTAAACAAGGGCCAGACCAGAAATACTCTAAGAAGTACAAACTCTTAAACTGATTGCGAAGGAAGAGCTCGAAAAATCAGAAAAAACATTGAAAGAAGAATACTAACGAAAGTAGTAGGTCCCTGAAGCATCAGTGGATCAGAATAAAGACAAGATCTAGTAGAGAATTAGATCTGAAAGTTGAAAAGTTAACAGATGTAATGAGAAAAAGATGCTAAATTTCGATGGCAACATGTGCAGGATAAATTGACAAAATAACTAAAAAAATCTTTGAGTTACTGTTGTTGTTGTTGTTGTTGTTGTTGTGGTCTTCAGTCCTGAGACTGGTTTGATGCAGCTCTCCATGTTACTCTATCCTGTGCAAGCCGTTTCATCTCCCAGTACGTGCGGCAGCCTACATCCTTCTGAATCTGCTTAGTGTATTCATCTCTTGGTCTCCCTCTACGATTTTTACCCTCCACGCTGCCCTCCAACACTAAATTGGTGATCCCGTGATGCCTCAGAACATGTCCTACCAACCGGTCCCTTCTTCTCGTCAAGTTGTGCCACAAACTCCTCTTCTCCCCAATTCTATTCAATACCTCCTCATTAGTTATGTGATCTACCCATCTAATCTTCAGCATTCATCTGTAGCACCACATTTCGAAAGCTTCTATTCTCTTCCTGTTCAAACTATTTATCGTCCATGTTTCACTTCCATAGATGGCTACACTCCATACAAATACTTTCAGAAACGACTTCCTGATACTTAAATCTGTACTCGATGTTAACAAATTTCTCTGCTTCAGAAACGCTTTCCTTGCCGAGTTACTAAACAATTCGAAATCCAAAATCACATGGCTGAGATTAGTAGGAGTCGACAGTACACACTTTAAGACGCAGAACACTTTTTAAAGAAGAAATGGAAACGGTAGGCTTTCAGGGCACGTGAAAATCAAGAAGCGGAAGAAAGGGAACACAAGAAGGGAAGAATCAACATTCTCGAGGATTAAAGGTAGTGTGAGCGCAAAGAAAGCTGCAGTTGAAAACGAAGACGCTCTGTAGTTGGAAACAAACAAGCAGAAACAATGTTGATTTATCGTTCACTCTAAAAGGATTATTCTAGATTTTAAAAAAGCTATTAAAAAGACAGTAGTCGGATTTTATTATTAAGTTTTCAATTCCTTACAACAAGCTTTTTAGAATACAGACTTAATTGCTGCGTAGCCCAGTTAACACAAAAGGAAGTGAAGTATGCTAAATACAGTGACATTTTTATTTCTTGGTGGGCGGAATGAAAGACACTAGTAAGCGCCAATAAAGAAGAGTGATTTATTGAAACTGGTGTACCTCTCTGCCAGCCGCGCGGTGTTTCCGGAGTTTTTTTTTTTCTCCTTTATTGAGTTTCGATTCCCCCTAAAGGGGGCGGTCTGGCAGCAGCTTATTACGCCGCTCTTCAGCCTACAGAATTTGTATTAAAAAGATGAAGATAATAAAAAAATAATAACAGTTGGCGATAAAATCGGTGACTTAAAGGTAAAATGGCAGAAAATTCTGGAGCTTAAAACATAAAACACAGGGTTGAAGATGCTAATAAAATACACAGGAAGCAGAAAAATAATAGACAGACAATTAAAAAAACACGGCGACAGTCTGGGTTCTGTTCGCAAGAGATATAAAATGCACACCCAGCGACAGCATGATTTCTGTTCGCAACACTGTGGAAAGACGCACAACACCGAACACTCACTTACACACTGCACTAAAAAGTTGGCACAAATATGACAAACCACACCCGAGAGCAGGTGGGGGGAAACTGGTCAGATGACGGGAAAAAAAGGGGGGGAAGGAGAGGAAAAGTGAAGGGGGAGGGGGGAAAGGAGCCAATGGAGGATGAGGATCCATAAGAGGGCTGGGGGCTGCTGAGCAGACGTGCCAGAGAGTGGGGAAGGCAGAGGAGGGGAGTACAAAAGGACTCGGAGGGGGGGAGAAAGGAGAGAGGGAGAGGGTAGGCGGGGAGAAAACACAGGATGGAAGGGGGGAGGAAGAGGGAGCCCAGGGAAAGGATGGAGGAAAAGAGGGGGGTGAGGATCAGAGTTGATAGGAGGGATAAATGGAGGGAGAGAGGGCACCATCCGGGAGGGGGAGTTGACGGAAGCCACCTTGGGAAAGGAGATGTAGGGTGTAGAGATGGAGGGTAGGGGGGATACAATAGTGAAGACGTGGCAGGGGGTGGGGATGGGAGAGGAGAGGAGCAACCAGGGGGTGAGGGGGTTCAAGGTGGCGGGAGGTGTAGAGGATGCGGATATGTTCGAGGAAGAGGAGCAGATGGGGGAAAGGAATGAGATCATAGAGGATCCGCGTGGGGGACAGGAGGCGTATACGGAAGGCGAGGCGGAGTGCATGATGCTCAAGGATCTGGAGGGACTTATAGAATTTGGGGGGGGGGGGGCAGATATCCAGGCAGGACTGGCATAACAGAGGATGGGACGGATTAAGGATTTGTAGGTGTGGAGGATGGTAGAGGGGTGCAACCCCATGTCCGGCCAGAGAGGAGTTTGAGGAGTCGGAGGCAGTTGTGAGCTTTGGATTGGATGGAGCGGAGATGAGGGATCCAGGTGAGGTGACGGTCAATGGTGAGGCCAAGGTAGGTGAGGGTGGGGGTGAGGCGGACAGCATGGGTGCAGACAGTAAGGGAGAAATCCAGGAGCCGGAAGGAGCGATTGGTACGACCTACGATGATCGCCTGGGTCTTGGAAGGATTGATTTTCAGGAGCCACTGG
This sequence comes from Schistocerca serialis cubense, assembly GCF_023864345.2. Lineage (NCBI taxonomy): Eukaryota > Metazoa > Arthropoda > Insecta > Orthoptera > Acrididae > Schistocerca > Schistocerca serialis. Next base: position 875,456,254 of record NC_064639.1, read on the forward strand.
TTACACCATGCAGCAAAAAGGTCAAGGTGATTCTGAAGAAGGCGTTGGAACCGTTGGAGGGTAGGAGCGAGGGCGAGGAATGCGGTGTCATCAGCATATTGCAAGAGGTGTACTGGAGGGGGGGGGGGGGGGTCGGGGCATATCTGCCGTGTACAGGAGGTAGAGGAGAGGGGAGAGGACAGAGCCCCGGGGCACACCCGTAGAGGGGTAGAAGGTGTGGGAATTGGCATTATGGATGGTAACATAGGAGGGGCGGTGGGAAAGGAAGGAGGCCATCAGACGGATGTAGTTGATAGGAAGGGCGTAGGTTTGGAGTTTAAACAGGAGACCGGGATGCCAGACACGGTCGTAGGCCTTTTCGAGGTCAAGGGAGACAAAAATGGCGGAGCGACGGGACTTAAGCTGGAGGAAGAGTGTTTCCAGAGTGGATGCCACAGAATAAAAGCAGCTGAGCAGTCCCTCCGGTACGTGAGAGCGAATTAGGAACGGAAAATATCAGCGCGATAGTGTAAAGCGAGCAGGGTAACATTCCTGTCGAAAACACGGAACACGCAGCGGTGCATGGTATTTGCTGCTGTTTCTGCTCTCAGGCATGTTGTCGGGAACCGGATCGAACTGCAGTCGAGGGCATTTCACCTACGCTGCAAGTAGAGAGACTACGACGTCGTATCTTGCGAACAATTGCCTGCATGTGCAGTCAGCACAGCGACATCCGGTTACACAACATCGTACACAAACATCGAAGAAAATAGGCCAGTTTTTTTATTCCGATAGAAATCTCGACGCGCATACTGCATACATACATGCATCGCAAAAGAATGATGGTAGTTCCGTAAGTAGCCGTACTTAAGCTCTGTACACGGAAAGTGCTGCCACACACGTTTCCCTTCCACTTGGCCGTCTGCCGTTCGTGAATGGCAGAATTTGAGTCACGAGATATCATCGGCCATATCTGACCCAGCTGTTAGGAGTGTAGCATAGGACTTGTGAGTTTTCGGACGTCTCCATCGAAATAATGCTACAGTACTGTGCTTTCGGCTACACTTCTCGAGGCCAGAAGTGAGGGAAATTTTATGGAATTCCTGCTGAAGGGAGAGATGAAGGAACAAGAATTGTTGTGCATTAACGTAAATAACCATCTTAAGATATAAAATCCCTCGACTAGGATATCATTAACAGAGGGCTGCAGTGTTTAGCTTGAACAAATTCGTGCTGAATTTGTTGCATGGTGACGTAAGGTCAAATTATTGGCATATATACATTTGTTATTTGTCTATAGTAGGTTGAAACCGAGGCAGTATATATGATCATTTCACTTTGTTTCGAAGTTACTTTTAAATTCTCGAAGACTGCTCCATGCTTCTCTCATTTATTTACTACCGTTTAGTGTATCGTTACAGCAAACAAAGAAATTAAGAAAGATAAGGAAAGCAGTCAAGACATGCAATTGTTATCGGAACACTACATTCAGTTTTTTTTAAATCTTCGGTATTTTACAGCTTTTTCTTTGCATGACTAAGCTATTGCGAATCAAGTTTAATTTATTTCACGTGCTAAGTAGGTACAATATGTGCAGCAGCTAACATTCCTTGAACTTTTTAACAGAAAGTTCAGAATCTATATATGGTAACTTGTAAGAGGTCGGAATGTGACGAACCTTACTGTGGCGGGGTGCAGTGAAGCGGTAAGTGGATGCCTGGCAAGTCATTCGACGTATTGTCACGAGAAAAGTCGTTGTAAAGCTTTCATTTATTGTTCCTCAGTTACAGCGATCGTGATGATATTCGGAGAGGCCATCGTCCCCTGGGCGTAAGCGGTCGGCGTCCTGCGAAGAGGTGCGGCTGTTAGGAGGCGGCCCGGTGGAGGTGGAGCGGTGACGGCAGCGACAAGGTAAGGATGGCGACTACAGCAGCCCACAGGGCTGCACGGGGCGCGCTGAGGAGCGCAGGATCACGCCGTGGACGCAGCGTGGACGAGACGGCTCACAGCAGCAGAAGTGTCCGAACAGGGGCGAGCGGCAAGCACTTTCACCACAACTAAGGTGGTCTGGTGGAAGCCCCATTCTGGGCTCAGACTGTAGGCCATCAGGTGGCCTACCAGTTGGAGGGCGCTAACCCCACAGCATTGGTCGTAGCACGACAAGGAGGCCCGCAACCAGCAGTGGCAGGGTCCGGAAGCGGAGACTGGTTGATCCATGTAGACATGCGGACCGTCATGGGTCCCCAATCCTAGCCGGTTGCTGGCACACTGGAAATAAGGAGTATTTATGCTGGCTCGACCCATCCCTATTTTGCTAAAGCGTCAGTTACTGTCCCATAAGCCATAACAGATGTGAACCAATCTGGTCACTCTGTGTTTCTTCTGCATCAGTGTTGTTACACCTCTCGCTGCTCTGCTTGGCCATTGCTGGTGATAATTGCCTCGATGCCTCCGACACAGTAGTTGTCATATTGTAAGGTGGCTATAATTTCGTACCTTACAAGAACTCATCCACATACTTTACTGTGATCTACAAACACAGTTAGGTATCATGTGATAGTTGTACATCGTATATATGACTATATAAAGGAGACTGACATTGTCACGTATGCCTTGTAAATAACTGTTAAAGCTTATTGCATGAAAGGTGACGGAGTGTCTGTATTATCATACTAGTAGAGGTTGGAACGACAGTGGAAATGAAACGGCAGTTGGAACTCAAGCCCTTGGTGGAAGGCCCACACAGGTGTGTTGGTCCTGCTTAAACACAGCAAAGAGCAAGACGCAAATAGCACATACGGTGACGTCGTAGCACCTAAGCGCTGGAGCCCAGTAGAGTCGCGTCCGACCGGTATTGTAGTCGAACCGGAAGGATTATACTTCGGAAACGCTGAAAATCTTGGAAGCAGGAGAGAGGAACGAAGAAGCGTACCATTGTAAAAGTATAGGTTTTTCCTCGCAAACTTACCGCGCTGGACGACAGAAGACTGAAATACAGGGTGATTCAAAAAGAATACCACAACTTTAGGAATTTAAAACTCTGCAACGACAAAAGGCAGAGCTAAGCACTATCTGTCGGCGAATTAAGGGAGCTATAAAGTTTGTTCGCTTGAGGCGCTGTTGACTAGGCGTCAGCGTCAGTTGATGCTAAGATGGCGACCGCTCAACAGAAAGCTTTTTGTGTTATTGAGTACGGCAGAAGTGTATCGACGACAGTTGTTCAGCGTGCATTTCGAACGAAGTATGGTGTTAAACCTCCTGATAGGTGGTGTATTAAACGTTGGTATAAACAGTTTACAGAGAATGGGTGTTTGTGCAAAGGGAAAAGTTCTGGACGGCCGAGAACGAGTGATGAAAATGTAGCACGCATCCAGCAAGCATTTGTTCGCAGCCCAGGAAAATCGACTCGCAGAGCTAGCAGAGAGCTGCAAATTCCACAATCAACTGTATGGAGAGTCCTACGAAAAAGGTTAGTTATGAAACCTGAACGTCAACTACCCGAGGCGATGGATCGGCCGCCAGGCAGCCCGTGACAGAGCACTTCATCACTGGCCTCCAAGAAGCCCTGATCTTACCCCCTGCGATTTTTTCTTATGGGGGTATGTTAAGGATATGGTGTTTCGGCCACCTCTCCAAGCCACCATTGATGATTTGAAACGAGAAATAACAGCAGCTATCCAAACTGTTACGCCTGATATGTTACAGAGAGTGTGGAACGAGTTGGAGTATCGGGTTGATATTGCTCGAGTGTCTGGAGGGGGCCATATTGAACATCTCTGAACTTGTTTTTGAGTGAAAAAAAACCTTTTTAAATACTCTTTGTGATGATGTATAACAGAAGGTTATATTATGTTTCTTTCATTAAATACACATTTTTAAAGTTGTGGTATTCTTTTTGAATCACCCTGTATATTTGGTAAGCGTTCGGAAGAATTTGTAGAGAGGGAGAATATTCCATGGTTTCGGGAAAATGATTCGTTTTCGGAATTACGGTGGTGGGGAGCTGAGCCTTGCTGGGAAGACAGCAGTGGAGAGACATGATCTTCCGTTGTGAGCGCCCGTGTGTGTCGGTCGCTCGATATCAGCATTGTTGGTACAGACGGCTTGCTGTCTTTGCTCTCAGGAGAGTTTATAGTGAGGTTAGGCACTGTACTGTTGCGAACCTATACGATTCTGGACTTCACCTCAGGTATGGAAGTCGTCGTTGAGTACGCAGCATTCAGTAATTGAGAGCACTTCCTCTGCCTGTACTTACGTTGAGACGTTATCTGAACTCCGTCCTTGTGGCTGGGAGTTCGCGTTTCTCGTCTGTAGAGCACAGAGAGGAGAAGACATTATTAGAGTATATTAGTCAGAGGACCGCCTTCTGCCGTCCTAGTGTTTGAAAGAGTTTATTTGTGGCTGGAGTTTTTCCATCGACACATACGTGTACGAGAACCAGCACACCGACGCCCCACACGCAGTACATACGGTGATATCGCAAATTCCATCAGCTTATTGGGGCTATAAAAGCTGAACAGCTGTGATCACGTTAGTTTATTTCCACTGAGGTTCCACACCACCGTAGATCGTCTTTCAAAGTAGTGTCTTCTAGTGTCTGGTACGCGTATGATGTCAGTCATTTCGCGTTATTGATATTAGACCACGCACTCATAATAAGGGGCATAGTTGGGCAAACGATTAGTAATTTTGCTTAGGAAATGAAAACTTTGTAATATATAGGTTGTTTTTTAATCTATAATAAATAGATAAGCAGAAACAACGTTTATCATTTAGTAGGATTAGTTGCCTTCATCATTCAATTATGTTTACATTGCAATTTATAGAATTAAGAGATCCCAAGATCTGCTTCAGGGGGTGGTAAGACAGGGCCAAATCTTCATTTTAGCGTTTATTATTTTCCGTTGCGCACATTCATTTTACACACGCCTGGAGTACCATCTTGGAATATCAGCACGTAGTCCCAAGTGTAACTTTTTCTGGCCGATCCGAATTGTCCAGTTTCCGATGCCTCTTGCGTTAGCCGTGTAAGGTATCTGAATTTTAGTCAGCTATGCCCAGTAAGTTCTTTGGGCGGAACAGATTTGTACATGACTTACGTACCAGTCACACTGTACTGAGGAAGACATGTGTCGCTGTCAGGTATCACGCATGGATATTGTGAATGCTTCCTGCTTAGAAGATGCATCTACACAGAAGAATCCATACAGAAGCTCCATTGCATGCTCAGTGGGATTTTATGTTTTGAACAGTATTCTGCTTCTGTAAAGATTCCTCACCAAAAACAGTATATAATACACTGTGATTTGTGTCTCGGTAATAAATTAGAGTTTGCGAAAGCGTTTGAAAGAGAAATCTTGGACAAGAAAAACATATAACTTGATCTAAATAAATCTTGCTGTCGAGAAGCGTTACTTCTGTACCACGCTGAAGAGCCAAAGAAACTGGTACATCTGCCTAATATCGTTTAGGGCCCCCGCGAGCACGCAGAAGTGCCGCAACACGACGTGGCATGGAGTCGACTAATGTCTGAAGTAGTGCTGGAGGGAACTGACACCATGAATCCTGCAGGGCTGTCAATAAATTCATAAGAGTGCGAGTGGTGGACATCTCTACTGAACAGCAAGTCATCCCGGACATGCACAATAGTGAAACTTCCTGGCAGATTAAAACTGCGTGCCCGACCGAGACTCGAACTCGGGACCTTTGCCTTTCGCGGGCAGGTGCTCTACCATCTGAGCAACCGAAGCACGACTCACGCCCGGTACTCACAGCTTTACTTCTGCCAGTATCTCGTCTCCTACCTTCCAAACTTTACAGAAGCTCTCCTGCGAAACGTTTCGAGGAGAGCTTCTGTAAAGTTTGGAAGGTAGGAGACGAGATACTGGCAGAAGTAAAGCTGTGAGTACCGGGCGTGAGTCGTGCTTCGGTTGCTCAGATGGTAGAGCACCTGCCCGCGAAAGGCAAAGGTCCCGAGTTCGAGTCTCGGTCGGGCACACAGTTTTAATCTGCCAGGAAGTTTCATATCAGAGCACACTCCGCTGCAGAGTGAAAATCTCATTCTGGATGCACAATAATGTTCATGTCTGGGGAGTCTGGTGGCCAGCGGAAATGTTTAAACTCTGAAGAGTGTTCCTGAAGCCACTCTGTAGCAATTCTGGACGTGTGGGGTGTCGCATTGCCCAAGTCCGTCGGGATTAATAATGGACATGAATCGATGCAAGTGTTCAGACAGGATGCTTACGCATGCCACTTGTGACAGTCGTATCTAGAAGTAACATGGGTCCCATATCACTACAGCTGCGCACGCTACACACCATTACAGAGCCTCCACCAGCTTGAGCAGTTCCCTGCTGATGTGCAGCGTCCATACGTTCATGAGGTCTCCACACCCGTACACGTCGATACAATTTGAAACGAGGCTCGTCCGACCAGGCAACATGATTCCAGTCATCAACAGTCCAATGTCGGTGTTGACTGGCCCAGGCGAGGCGTATCGTGCAGTCATCAAGAGTACACGAGTGGGCCTTCGGCTCCGAAAGCCCATATCGATGATGTTTCGTTGAATGGTTCGCACGCTGGCACTTGCTGATGGCCCAACATTGAAAACTGCAGCGATCTGCGGAATGGTTGCACTTCTGTCACACTGAACGATGCCGGCCGGAGTGGCCGAGCGGTTTTAGGCACTACAGTATGGAGCTGCACGACCGCTACGGTCGCAGGTTCGAATCCTGCCTCGGGCATGGATGTATATCATGTCCTTAGGTTAGTTAGGTTTAAATAGTTCTAAAGTCTAGGGACCTCAGAAGTTAAGTCCCATAGTGCTCAGAGCCATTTGAACCATTGAACGATCCTCTTCAGTCGTCGTTGGTTCTGTTCTTGAAGGATCTTTTCCCGAGCGCAGCATGGCGGAGATTTGATGTTTTACCGAATTCCTGATATTCAAGGTACACTCGTGAAATAATTGTACGGAAAATACCCACTTCATCGCTACCTCGGAGATGCTGTGTCCCACTGGTCGTGCGCCGACTATAACACCACGTTCAAATTCAATTAAATTGTAGGAGCGGTAACCGATCTAAACATTGGGGTTACACTCGTCTGGTGTGAAACGTTCCCGGGGAAGGGGAGGGGGTGGGGGTGGTCCACTGGGGCCGAACCGCACAGTAACCCTGGGTTCGCCGGGGGGGGGGGGGGGAGGCAGGAGGAGGGTGAGTGGACTGCTGTAGCCTGTTGGGTTGTGAACCACTGAGGGCTACGGCGGGGTTGAAGGCTCTCCGTCGCTTCCAGGTCCCCATTTCCATACAATACAATACAACCGATCTAACAACTGCGCCAGACACTTGTCTTATATAGGCGTTGCCGACCGCAGCGCCATATTCTGCCTGTTTACATATCTCTGTATTTGAATACGCATGTCTATACCAGTTTCATTCGTGCTTCAGTGTAATGACATCTATAGGAATTGTGAAAGCCCTCTATACAAGATGCCATTCGTATCAGCTGCAATCTTTGTGTCCATATTCGCACTGTGCAGAGCGAGACAGAGGACTGCTGCACTGCCGTGTTTTGGCGAGCGAGGGAAACTTGTGTGCGCCTGGCACGGCGCTCCGGGTGCGAGGTCAACCGCCCTCGCGCCTGCCTGTCCACACCGCAACAACTCGCCGACCTCCGGCTCGGCAGCCGCGCTCTCCCAGCTGCAAGTCCCACGTAAGACCATGTCACCTGCAGAGCTCTGAGCTACTAGGTACAAAACCTCTGTTACGAACCAAAATTAAGAAGTAAGACGCTCGGTCTCAAAAGTGAAAATCAGGCAAGGCCAAGGATCCGTGTCCCCACGAACCGTTACCAGGTACCCGTGTGATTTAAACACCTGTACTCTCGTACTTACTTAACGGTCCCAAGGCGAAAGGCGTCGCTCATTATTTCATTTTCTCTACACTTTCTCTTAAGGCTCTGTTAAGAGTTCCGACTGACAAGCAATACTAAAGAATCGACTTACCCTGTTTTCAGTAAGCCTCTGCCTTCGTGGATGTGTTGCATTTCTCTTAAGATTTTTCGAATGCATCTCAGCCTGGAATCTGATTTTCCTACAATCTTGTTTTGTGTGATCATTCGGTCAGTACGGTTACTGCTAGGTATTTTATGGTCGTTTCTACTTCCCATGATTTACAACCTACAGTGGACTTGAAAAGTAAGGGATCTCTTCGTCTATTTACTCGCAGTACGTTACAAGTCCGAATCTCTTCGTATTTGCGCACGTACGAAACTCTTCGTCTATTTACGCGCAATACTTACTGGTACGAATCTCTTCGATTGTATGTGCGCAGTACGTTACGAGTATTCACGGTCAGGCTCATCTGACAGTCCCTGAAACAGTCGTCAATCCTCTCTAGGTCTTCTTCAGTTTCTCCGCAGTCTTCTGGCGCTGTAACCGTCGTACAGACAAGAGTACCGTCTGTTAACGGCTTCTTGCAGTTTCTCACATTACCCATTACATAATTTATAAACAGTAACGGCTCTATAACACTTGCTTGGGATATACCCGAAATTACTTTCACGTAATCCTTTTTGTGCAGTTAAGGGCGACCTTCTATCTGCAAGAAACCCTAGAATCCAGTCCTAAAGCTGGTCCAATACTGGGTACGCTGGAATTCTGTTCACTAAGCGGCAGCTCGGATCTGTACTGGACGCCTTCCAGAAGGCGGCAAGGAACACACCACCAACCTGGGCGCCTTCGTCTATGGCGCTCTGGATCTCGTGGACAAATGATGGTGCGATTAGATTTTCGCAAAATCTCCATTTGCGGAATCCATGATAATTTTTATGGAGGAGAAACTTTCAGCACTGCAGTTAATAACATAAGGCAGATTTAGGAAACACTAATTGCCCTCGTACATATAGAAAATTCAAATGTAAAATTAAATAAAATGTTGTTTTTTTTAGAATTTTTGGCAATGTGACTGGCTATTTCAGAGTGGAAGAAAATCTACATGGTACAGCTTGCTGAAAACATAATAGTGGTCTCAGAAAGTGAAAATTAACTGAGCCAGCAGCAATATGGTAGTTGATGTTCGTAACATGTGCAAGGTTCATTGCTTGGTTGGTTTGGGGGAGGGGACTAAATAGCGAGGACAACGGTTTAGGGAAGGATGGGGAAGGAAGTCGGCCGGGCCCTCTCAAATAACCATCCCAGCATTTGCCTGAAGCGATTTAGGGAAATCACGGAAAACCTGAATCAGGACGGCCGGACGCGGGTTTCAACCGTCGTCCTCCCGAATGTGACTCCAGTGTGCAAACGTGTGCAAGCACAGAAAGAAAACAAAGATAGTGGAGTGCACAGCAGTTGGATAAGCTAAATGAGTAAATGTTAAACTTGCTCAAGATGTTTTTTCAAAAAGTGCTGAATTTTGCTACCTCTAAAATAGTGTAGATAAACAAATAAGAAAGATACAAGATGGTCATGGCACCAAGGAGACGGAAATGAGGCGATAAGAAGCCACTGAACAGTGATGCTACAAGAGAGTGGTGATTGTAAGACTATTTTATTCAATAAGAAATGTAGAGCCGGCACGGTAGCTCAGCGTGTTTGGTCAGAGGGCTGCTTGCCCTCTGTAATTAAAAAAAAAAAACTGAGTAAAGAAATCAGCGATCAACTTGAACGGATGTCTTGTGACGTCTGCCCAGACCAAACGCAACGAAAAAAAAAAAAGAAAGTGGTAACGTGCTTGCCTCCCAGTATGGTGCAAAAAGTGGCAACCGGCACTAGACAAAGAAAAGTGCGAGGTCATCCACATGGATACTAAAAGATATCCGATAAATTTTGGGTATACGATAAATCGCACAAATCTAAGGCCTGTCAGTTCGACTAAATATTTAGGAATTACAATTACGAGCAACTTAAATTGGAAAGACCACATAGATAATATTGTGGGGAAGGCGAAACAAAGACTGTGCTTTTTTGGCAGAACACTTAGAAGATGCGACAAACCCACTAAAGAGATAGCCTACATTACACTTGTCCGTCCTCTGCTGGAATATTGCTGCGCGGTGAGGGATCCTTACGAGGTAGGATTGACGGAGGACATCGAAAAAGTGCAAAGAAGGGCAGCTCGTTTCGCAATAGGGGTGAGAGTGTCACTGATATGATTCGCGAGTTGGGGTGGCAGTCACTGAAACAAAGGCGGTTTGCTTTGCGGCGAGATCTATTTACGAAATTTCAAACACCAACTTTCTCTTCCGAATGCGAAAATATTTGGTTGACACCCACCTACGTAGGGAGAAATTATCATCATAATAAAGTAAGAGAAATCAGAGCTCGAACGGAAAGATTTAGGTGTTCCTTTTTCCCCCGTGCCATTCGAGAGTGGAATGGTAGAGAAGTAGTATGAAAACGGTTCGATGAACCCTTTGCCAGGAACTTAAGTGTGAATTGCAGAGTAACCAGGTAGATGTAGATGTAGATGCCGAGACAGGCAGCCACAGTCCGATCTGTGAACGATGGCGGTTCGCACAGATCCAGACATGGACGAGGATTGCATTGTTGCCGGTTTCTTGCTCTGCGCTTAAAGAAAGCGTGTGTATTGCAAATTACGTTTTTAGATTTGTGATGAGGTGGGGCTTTACAGCTGCCAAATAATTGTGAAACTTCATTGTAGATGACCATCAGCTGTTTACTTTTACGCCCAATGCTGCCGGTTTCGCTTTAGACCATTATCAAGTCGAAGCAAAGCGTAACAAGCTTGTCACTCCAACACTGTTCGCTTCAAATGTTGTAGTAACAAGCTGGCTACGCTTTGCTTCGGCTTGACAGTGATCTAATGGGGTTGTTTGGGGGAAGAGACCAAACAGCGAGGTCATCGGTCTCATCGGATTAGGGAAAGATGGGAAAGGAAGTCGGCCGTGCCCTTTCAAAGGAACCATCCCGGCATTTGCCTGGAGCGATTTAGGGAAATCACGGAAAACCTAAATTAGGATGGCCGGACGCGAGATTGAACCGTCGTCCGCCTAGATGCGAGTCCAGTGTGCTAACCACTGCGCCACCTCGCTCGGTAATGATCAATGATCTAATGATCGAAACCGGAAGCATTAAGCGTAAATATAAACAGATGATCGTCATCTACAATGAAGTTTCACGACGCAAAAGCTGTCTGCTGTTTGCTTGTGCAGAATTTGTCGCTTATCACCACCATCAGCCATGAGAACTAGCAGCTACTGAAATAAAAATTCACTAAATCATTCGCTGCGATCACGTATAATGCTCGCATTGGCTGCAACGTTCACAGCAGAGCGCTTGAGGCCACCACCGAACGCTCACTGGTTGTACGGGAATGCGTGACGTAGATGCGGAGAACAAGCCCTAAACCCGATTGCCTCATTCGTGACTCCAGCTATAGTGTATAATATTTCCTTGGTGTTCAAGCCGTATCGTGTTCAAACTATCCTTTGTGGACAAAAACGAATTTTCACTCTGCAGCGTAGTGTACGGTGATCTGAAACTTCCCAGCACATTAAATCTGTTTGCCGGACTTGAACCTCAGACTTTGGCTGGTGCCTGGAGCCAAGCGATAGAAATGCAACGAACCAAAATTAAGAACTACACTAATTGTGAAACTTCATTGTAGATGACCATCAGCTGTTTACTTTTATGCTCAATGCTGCCGGTTTCGCTTTAGACCATTATCAAGTCGAAGCAAAGCGTAACAAGCTTGTCACTCCAACACTGTTCGCTACGCAAACCAGATGTCTTAGCATGTCGCTGAAGAATGGCATGGTAATCCTTTTGGATCATTTTTCCATCTATTTTCACCAAATCTCCGACTTCATTCCTTCCAAAGGATCCCCATACCATCACAGAACCCCATCCATGCTTTACGGTTGGAATTACGCACTAAGGATTCAAGTGTAAACGGCGTACAAATTGACGGCGTTTACTTCCAAACTTACATTCGAACTTGGATTCATCAGTGAATAATACTCTTTCCCAATCCCCCGCTGTCCAATGTTGGTGTGTCTTAGCCACTGAAGCCTTTCATTCGTGTTAACAGGGAGCAACAGTGGTTTCCTTGTTGCTACATAACCTCGGAGGTTGTCTGCCAGGCGTCGTCTCACTGTTGACTCACTCACCGGTGTATCCCTCGTTGCGTTTGGTTCACCAGTCAATTCACGGACAGTTTTTAATCTGTTACGTTTACTAATCACTACCAAATACTTTTCTTGGCGTTCTGATATTTTCCTAGGTGCTCCTGAGCGAGGACGATCTCCATAGGAGCCTGTTTCTCGACGCCAGTGTATGGTTTTGACAACTCCGCTGATGGAAATCATCGGTTTCTTTGCTATTTGTCGGACACTGTTGACTTCTTGGTGCAGAGTGATTATCATTACCCGTGATTCATAAGCAAATCTGGCATTTTCAATTACTTTCGCGGCGTGTTACACCTTTACGCAAACGCAACTACAAGTGAACAGAAATGTAAAGAACGTACCTCTACATAGCCGGGCGGTCTGCTCGCGCTACTTGGCGTGTTTAGTAGAACTGCTTGGACAGGTAAGGCCGGTTTACAAAAAACGGAGGAATACTAATATGTTCCAATATGTATGTATGTGTACAATAATTACGTCTATAATACTGTACGTGTCATTATTAACCGATATTTGAGCTTGCTATTCCGTATTCTAGGCAATAACTCACATAGATCACCTCCATCTTGCTCCGTTGTAATACGCAGCACGGTGTTTCCAAACTTATGGAGGGCACTGTATATTTCAGAGGGAAAACTGGCCCTGCATGATGGTCGAGGAGTTATATTCTCTTTTCTGTGCATTTGCCACATTTACGCATGCAAATTCTGTCCCAGATCCCCCGTCATGGGAGCGGCAGGAAAATTGCTTACAAATGATGTCTTATTCGACAATACTCGTAATTGTCCCCCCCCCCCCGATAAAAAAAGGTAGAATTCAAGTAAACAAGCCAGATTAACTTTTTTTTAGCTTCCCTGTGAAATGTGCCGATATGCAGACAGCGCCGGCTGGCGATCTGCAGTGGCCACGCCGTATCGGCCCACTTCGCAAGAGCCAGTTATTGGACGCTGGGCTGAACACAGGGACTCCGAAAAGAGCGCACCGCCTGGTGGCGGCAATGGCCAGGGCACCGCGCGCACGTTCTCGGTTTCGTAAGTCTGGGGGCTCATGCGTGGTCCGGGACCTCTGTAGTCTCCAAGACGCCAGATACCTGTTAATGTGGCGTTTGATGTCAAATTTAAAACTTTCCTGGGGAATTAAACGTTCGAATAGATTTCGGGATTGCAGCCGGTCGTCGTAAACTGATCAGTCTTCGATGGCTCACCTGAAAGTGACTGGCACGTGTCCAGTTGAAGTAGCGTGGAATGAAGTTTACGAGGACCAGCTGCATCCCAAAATCTATTCGAACAACGTGGCGTTTACTTGCAGCGCATTGAGCCTAGAAGCTTTCTTTGCAGCGAGATTTTTTGTTTCACGAAAATTCGATCAGCAACTTTCTCATTCGAATGCGGAATGTTTTGCTGACGCTCAAATACATAGGAATAAATGATCTTTGTAATAAAATACGAGGCGAGAGAGCTCACATGGGAAGATTTAGGTGTTCGTTTCTCCCACGCGCTGTTAGACTGTGGAACGGTAGAAAAGTAGTTTGAAGGTGGCTCGATGAACCCTCTACCGGCACTTAATTGTGAATTACAGTGTAATTATGTAAATGTAACTGTAGATGCCGTTAAACGCAATTAGATTGTTTTGTCTTTTTTTCGCTAAGTTCCACTATTTATCACCTCTGGTCAACTCTCTCATCCTCTACAAACATGAAAGAACTGCAGACTATATTTTCACGTTTCTTTGCAAAAAGCAGGCCAATTTCAACTAAACTTGATACAAGTATGACTCAGTCTTTGGAAAAAATACTGTTTGGGGAGAAGGAAGTGAAATGTGAAAGTAATCGAAAGCGACTGATATAGTGTAAAACCCATAGTTTTCGTTATTGCTACTCTCACTTGTGACAGTCCCACTGTCATTTAGTCCAGAGGGTGTGAGAACGTCAACATTACACTGTGCCACCGACGCCTTATTGCAGTTACCTTTCTGTTAGTTAATCAGTTGTCATCTCTCTTGTAGCACATGGCACACTGTTTTATAGCCGGTCGTCTCTGAACTGCGTTCATTGGAAGAAGTGTGAAGTACCGCAATAATTAAATTTCATAACGTGATTTCTAATGAACTAAACTTATCACAACCATCTGGTTAGAACTGCGTGGACACCTATCAGTGGACTTTAGTAACGGGTGTGTCCACCAATCGCCTTTGTAACGGATTCAATTCTACTGGTGGCACTTTCAGTGACGTGTCTGAAGGCCTGTGGAGAGGCCTCTGGAGAAGCGCCAGTACATTCTTCCTTAAGAGCCGACACCATATAAGGGTTTTGTTTCATGCATAACATTGTAACTTTGGTAATGTTTTGGATATGGCGCGGGAAAGTAAAGCTTCAATAGCATCTGAGCAATAGTGAGCAGTATCTATGCCGAAGAGCTTGCGCTGCGAGAGGTTGTTAGTTGGACCTTTGCTTGTGAGTGACGTGACGTGCAGTCTTGGTGAGAGAAAGAGAAAAAGAGAGAGAGAGAGAGAGAGAGAGAGAGAGAGTCAAGCTGTATCTTGTGATGGAGTAAGATCTGTTTAGGCTGTGCTGCGTGCCGGCAATAATTTTCTTATATTATTTTTCGTTCATGGAGAGATATTTTGTAAATTCATTCAGGAGACCCCAAAGGACACTGCAATAGCGCATTTGCCACAACATCCAAGCGTAGTAATTAATTTGGTCAGGGATTTAGAATTTGAAACTTTTTATGACACTGTAACAATGTGTGATTTACTGATTTTTCTTCAAAGGTGGATAGCTTGCGTGTTTGTAACAAAGTAAAGAGAATTTGCACAGGTTTTTCCATAATTAATGTAAAGAGAATTTTTAATATTTCAAGTGTTAAAATATTGTGTTAGTGATGTAAAGTTTTGTTAATACAGTTACTACACTATTTTTTTATCAATCAGCATTCATCTCTTTATTTCAAGTTTGAAATACATAATTCTGCTGCACTCCCGAGTTTCTCAGTGACAGAACTTTAATTTACAATGATCACTGCAGTAATGAGACTTATTAGCACAGAAGTTTTGTGGACGTGTTTATAGTTTAAAGCACGCGTTGCTAGTAGTTTTTATTTTTATTTTTAACTAGCATAGCAGCAGCAGCCGCAGTAGTTTCGAGCTAGCTGCAGCACAGCATTTATTCATTGCGCAAACGGGTAGGCCGTTTATAATTTACGTGTGATACAATGAACATTTCATACTGTTCAGACAGATCATTTTTGATAGTTATTTATATTCCATATTTCTCTCGGAGTCTGCTTATATTTTTGTTAACAGGAAAGTTTTCTTAAATTTAACAAAACCGACTGTACTCTCTTCATGGGCGTTGCAATACACAGTTTAATGTTGCATTTCTGATTAACTTTTGCATTCGTGATCACTTTTTAAGAATTACGAGATTACTTACGAACTTAAATATGAGCTTAAATGTTTCTCTAGTCACGAGTTCACATTACTAGACAGACAAAATACCAGTAAATATAACTATACATCACCATACAACAAAAACGAACTAGCCACTTTCAACCAGAGAAGGTAACGATGCTCGACCCTGGGATCTGTAACGAGGCCGACATTGTAATTCACCCGAAAACTGCTCCACTGGTCGCAGGTCGGGACCCTGAGCAGGCGAGTCCATTTTACAAACGATACTGTCCGCGCGCCATTGCTCTCAAATGCTACTCTCTGACAGGGTGCATTGTCAAGCTGATACAGTCATCGTTCCAGAACTGATCGTCTACTTTTGATGAGAGAAGAAATGTATGGAGGGAGAGGCAGAATCTCTAGAGTGAGGAGAGCGGGATGTCAACAGGTTCGGATAGAATCCCTGTTCGGTTTTACAAGGTACGCAGAACACAATACTGTAAAATGTCTTCATAGCCTTCTGCATTTAGTGTTTTCGTAGGCGCAATAAGCGGACCACAACCTAACCATGAAAAACAACCCCATATCGTAACACCACGTCCCCCATACTCCAAAGCTGTCACTACGATTTCCACGCATTCACCAAGCCCAAACCCTTCCACCGTGCTGCCATGGGGTATAGCGCAATTTTATGACTCCAAATCACTCCTTCCCAGTCATCCACTGTACAGTGGCATTGCTCTGCCACTGTACACCATTTTAACTCCTCACACACAACCATTGTGCTAGCTGGACTGCTGCTAACACTTTTCAACTCGTGATTGATTTACTTCCCTCAAGTGATTTAACGTAATTTTTTACAAGTACCCTTGGCGGTGCACTTCACTACACGAAACCTACCTGGTCTTGGTTTAACTGCGGTTGTTACTTCGCCTTTCCACTTCGCAATCACATCAGCAACAGTCAACTTCGGCAGCTTTAGAAGGACTGAAATGTACCTGATGGATGTGATAGTCAGGTGACATCCAATGAGTAGTCCACGATCGCAGTTACTGAACTCTCCTGGCCGTGACATCTACTCGTCAGTTTCGCATTACACAGGGTGATCCGATATTTTTCATCGCATAATGTATTTGGCTAAATGGAAAACGTGTTTATTGAACAGAGAGAGAGACTCTTTAGGGTCCACAATATCGCTCTACTAAGTTGAAATAAACACAATAAATTGGAATGCCTTTCTTATTGAAGACCTATCGTTAACTTAGTTCACTACAGTAATAGGAAGCAGAACACACGTCTTAGATTATAGCTACCCTTGTTTCTGATTTAACAAACGCCTTCATTCGCCCGATTGCCGTTAATTCCGAGTGGAAAATTTGCAAACTCGTCAGTACTTTAACATATTTATGTTAAACTGCAGGGTATGGCGAATCGTTAAAATATCAAAGTGAAGACCAAATCTGCTCTAAAGTGTGGGAATGGTGTAGCTACATTCGTTGGGAGAACCCTGGGCAAGCATGTTGAATTTATAAAAAATGGTTCAAATCGCTCTGAGCACTATGGGACTCAGCTTCTGAGGTCATCAGTCCCCCAGAACTTAGAACTACTTAAACCTAACTAACCTAAGGACATCACACACGTCCATGCCCGAGGCAAGATTCGAACCTGCGATCGTAGCGGTCGCGCGGTTCGAGACTGAAAGACCTACAACAGCTCGGCCACACCGGCCGGCTGAATTTCTAAGGCAGACGGCATACATAACATTTAGTGCAGAGAGGACGTAGCGTCACTAGCAAAGCAAGCAAGGAAGAATGGTTGAAATGGCTCCGAGCACTATGGGACTCAACTGCTGAGGTCATTAGCCCCCTAGAACTTAGAACTAGTTAAACATAACTAACCTAAGGACATCACAAACATCCATGCCAGAGGCAGGATTCGAACCTGCGACCGTAACGGTCTTGCGGTTCCAGACTGCAGCGCCTTTAACCGCACGGCCACTTCGGCCGGCCAAGCAAGGAAGGTTAAAGTCCTTTCGACGAAGAGATCATTAAAGACGAAGCACAAGCTTGGAATGGGGAAAAAAATCGGCCTAACTTTTTCGAAGGAACCACCCGGCATTTGCCTTGAGCGACTGAGGAAAATTATGGTAAAACATAAATTACGATGGCCAGATGGGAGTTTCGAACCGCCATCTCCCCGAAGACGAGTGCAACTTTTTAAAAGTGTGCCACCTCGCTCAGCAGTCCCCATCATCTCTGCCTGGAGGGAAGTTGGCTGGTCTGTTTATAGTTTCTGCTCCAAACAAAATAGCTTTTTTCGGAATATAAAGTACGAGGAATTTAGTATGCAGAGGCGACGCCTCTGGCTTCAATCCAGGTAAGCACCGACTTGAACTTTGGTTGAATGATAGGTATTATTGTAAGGGGACAGGTACAGATACCGCTACTACGCATCGAACCTTAACGCTACCCATCTCCGCTGGGCCGAAAATCACAGGTGCCGCGAGGTAGCTGTCGTCAGCTAATGAATAAGGTGAGCTTTGGTACCTGCTAAAAAGAAAAAAAACCACACAAACACACACACACACACACACACACACACACACACACACACACACACACGAAGAAAGCGCGCAAGCAGTGTGACGACGGAAATCACGAAGTATATACATACGTATGAGTAGGCGCTCGGCCACATTCATGCGAACACTATTGCAAAGTACACTGATCAGCCGGAACATTATGACCACCTACGCAACGACAGGTATAACCACCTTTGGTACGGATAATAGTGGCGACGCGTCATGACATGACATCAATGAAGCCTCGATATGTTCCTGGAGAGTTGGCACCTCATGTAAAAACACAAGTCACCTAATTCCCCTTAATTCAGGGTAGGGGGTCGATAGCTCTGATGTCACGTTCAGTCACATCCCAGATGAGTTCGATCGGGTTCAGATATGACGAGTTGGTTGGGGAGGAGGGGGGGGGGGCAGCCCATTAACTAAAACTCGCCACTGTGTTCCTCGAACCGTTCTATCACACTTCTGACCTTGTGAGATGGCGCATTATCTAGCCGAAAAATGTCACTGCTGTAGGGAAACATGATCGTCATGAAGGGGTGTTCTGCAACCAGCGAACGGTACTCCTTGGCTCTCATGGTGCCTTGCACAAGCTCCACTTGATCCATGGGTCCTACATGCATGTTTCCCAGAGCATAACGGAGCGCCGGCCGTTGTGGCCGAGCGGTTCTAGGCGCTACAGTCTGGAACCGCGCGAACGCTACGGTCGCAGGTTCGACTCCTGCTTCGGGCATGGATGTGTGTGATGTCGTTAGGTTAGTTAGGTTTAAGTAGTTCTAAGTTCTAGCGGACTGATGACCTCAGAAGTTAAGTCCCATAGTGCTCAGAGCCATTTGAACCATCTGAACCAGCATAATGGAGCCGCCACCAGCTTGTCTCTGTGCCGCAGTATAGGTGTAGTAATCCTGGAAGACGGCGGATTCACATCTTCCCATCGGCAGGATTCATTAGACCATGCAGCCATGGATCAGACCATGCCCATTTCGGTCGTAGGAGACGGTGTTCGTGGAGTTAACACTGGCACATGCATGGATCGTCGGCTGTAGAGGCCCATCGTTGGGATTGTTTGGTGCACTGTGTGTTCAGACACACTTGTCCTCTGCCCAGCAATAAAGGCTGATGTCAGTTCCGCTACAGTTCGCCGCCTGTCCTGTTGTACCAGTCTGCACAGCCTACGACGTCCAACATCTGTAATGAAGGGTGGTCGCCCAACCCCATGACGTCTGGATGGGGATTCACCTTGAGTTTTGCCACGTGTTGAAGACACTCACCACAGCACTCCTCGAACACGGGACAAGACGTGCAGTTGCCGACATGGTCGTACAGAGCCTCACGGTCATCACAATCTGCAATCGGTTAAAGTCCCCGTTCTACACACGGACAGCACGCTCACTGATACTACATGCACCGTGCGTGTGCCTGACTAGCAGTCATTCCTCGCCAGGTGACGATGCTACCGCCTGGGCGGGTTTATATCGATAGTAGGTCGGTGGCCATATTTTCTGGGTTATCAGTGTATTTGTACGAAGCGCTGTTGTTGTACGCAAATAAACACTTTTTAATAAAAGGACATTATTGGAGTTAAACTGCAAAGGCTGGCTCGCATGACCTCGGGACTCAGTTTGTTCAGTAATGCTGAATGGAAATCACAGCAAACTACACTGACGGAAAAAAGAAAATTGCAGCACGAAGGAGGAGTTGTGCGACGTAAACGAAAGTTGGTAGGCGTGTTTCTACATGTGAAATACGATGTCTATTCAAAATTCGCACCAGTCGCCGCTATGAGGGCGCACATCAGGTTTCTTTTAAATAAACGCTGTAGTTGTCATATGCTTGAGATTGGAGATCGTGAGTTGATGTTAGTCAAGAGTGCCTTTAAGGCGACAAAGATGAGATGGTGAGTTGATGTTAGTCAAGAGTGCCTTTAAGGCGACAAAGATGCCATTATCAACACCTCACTGAGTTTGAATGAGGTCACGTAATAAGGCTACGAGGAGTTGGACGTTCCTTCTGCAATATTGCAGGATTGTAGCCACTATACAGTACTACATTCAGAAGACGACTGTGATCAGAAGACCATCGTGTTCGGCGTTGAGTTCTGGCGCATCTTACTGCATCTGCAGCAGCAATTTAAGCAGCTACACTACGCACCACAGTGACACAACGAGCTGTTTTTTTGGTCAACAGTCTTCTGACTGGTTTGATGCGACTCGCCACGAATTCCTCTCCTGCGCTAACCTCTTCACCTCTTCATCTCAGAGTAGCACTTGCAACCTACGTCCTCAATTATTTGCTGGATGTATTCCAATCTCTGTATTTCTCTACAGGTTCTGTCCTCTACAGATCCCTCTGGTACCATGGAAGTCATTCCCTCACGTCTTAACAGATGTCCTGTCATCCTGTCCCTTCTCCTTATCAGTGTTTTCCACGTATTCCTTTCCTCTCCAATTCTGCGTACAACCTCCTCATTCCTCACCTTGTCAGTCCACCTAATTTTCAACATTCGTCTGTAGCACCACATCTCAAAATCTTCGGTTCCATTCTGTTCCGGTTTTCTCACAGTCCATGTTTCACTACCATACAATGCTGAACTCCAGATGTACATTCTCAGAAATTTCTTCCTCAAATTAAGGCCGATATTTAATATTAGTAGACTTCTCTTGGCCAGGAATGCCTTCTTTGCCATAGCTAGTCTGCTTTTGATGTCCTACTTGATCCGTCCGTCATTGGTTATTTTACTGCCTAAGTAGCAGAATTCCTTAACTTAATCGACTGCGTACTCATTACACTGTTCATTCCGTTCAGCAGATCATGAAATTCTTCTTCACTTTCACTCCAGATAGCAATGTCAGGAGCGAATCGTATCATTGATATCCTTTCACCTTGAATTTTAATTCCACTCCTTAACCTTTCTTTTATTTCCATCATTGCTTTACCGATGTACAGATTGAACAGTAGGGCCGAAAGGCTACAGCCTTGTCTTACACCCTTCTTAATACGAGCACTTCGTTCTTGATCGTCAACTCTTATTATTCCATCTTGGTTGTTGTACATATTGTATACGACCCGTCTCTCCCTATAGCTTACCCCTACGTTTTTCAGAATTTCAAACTTCTTCCGCCATTTTATACTGTCAAGCGCTTTTTCCAGGTCGACAAATCCTATGAACGTGTCTTCAGTTTTCTTTAGTATCGCTTCCATTATTAACCGCAACGTCAGCATTGCCTCTCTCGTGCCTATACTTTTCCTAAAGCCATACTGATCGTCATCTAGTGCATCCTCAATTTTCTTTTCCGCTCTTCTGTATATTATTCTGATAAGCAACTTGGATGCTTGAGCTGTTAAGCTGATTGTGCGATAATTCTCGTACTAGTCAGCTCTTGCCGTCTTAGGAATTGTGTGGATTATGCTTTTCCAAAAGTCAAATGGTATGTCGCCAGACTCATACATTCTACACACCAACGTGAATAGTCGCTTTGTTGCCACTTCCCCCAATGATTTTAGTAATTCTGATGGAATGTTATTATCCTTCCTGCCTTACTTGACCTTAAGTCCTCCAAAGCTCTTTTAAATTCTGATTCTAATACTGGACCCCTATCTCTTCTAAATCAACTCCTGTTTCTTCTTCCATCACATCGGACAAATCTTCCCCCTCATAGAGGCTTTCAATGTATTCTTTCCACCTTCCGCCCTCTCCTCTGCATTTAACAGTGGAATTCCCGTTGCACCCTTGCTTTTAATGTCACCGAAGGTTGTTTTGACTTTCCTGTATGATGTGTGTGTCCTTTCGACAGTCATTTCTTTTTCGATGTCTTCACATTCTTCTTGCAGCCATTTCGTCTTAGCTTCTCTGCACTTCCTGTTTATTTCATTCCTCAGCGACTTGTATTTCTGTATTCCTGAGTTTCCCGGAACATTTTTGTACTTCTTCCTTTCATGAATCAACTTAAGTATTTCTTCTGTTACCCATGGTTTCTTCACAGTTACCTTCTTTGTACCTATGTTTTGCTTCCCAAATGTTACAAATCGCTTACTTCAAGGACAGCTCCGAGCCAGAAGCCCTGTAGCGTGCATTCTACCGACACCAAACCACCACCATTTGTGACTTTAGTGGCGACAAGTGACAGCTCATTGTAAGGAAGGGTGGAGTTCCGTGTGTTTTCTGATGAGACATAGTTCTGCCTCGATGCCAGTGATAGCTGTGTGCTGGTTAGGAGGAGGAGAGTTCAGGGCCTGTAATCAACCTGTCTAGGTGCTAGACACACTGGACCTACATCTGGAGTTATGGTTTGGAGTGGGATTTTGTATGACAGCAGGAGCATCTCGTTGTTATCCCACGTACCCCGACTGCAAAATTGAACGTCCGTCTGCTGATTCGACCTTTTCTGCTACCATTCACGAACAGAATTCAACGGTGTGTTCTCCAACAGGATAATATTCGCCGACATACCGCTGTTGTAACCCAATATACTCTACAGAGCGTCGATATGTTGCTTTTGACCTGCTCGATCAAGTGATCTGCCTCCAATCGAGTACATATAAGACATATCGGACGAGAACTCCAACGTCATCCATGACTTGCATTGCCTGACCAAGTATATAACAGATATGGAACTCCATCCCACAAACTGACGTCCGGCACCTGTACATCACAATGCATGCACGTTTGCACGCTTGCATTCAACATTCTGGCGGTTACACCGATTATTAAAGTAGCAGCATTTCACATATACTAAGACGTGTTTCGCGTTTACAGTAACCTGTGATCTTGCAACGTGAATCACTTAAATATGTTACCTAGACAAATGTACTGCCTAAATGTTGTAACTCTACATTAATTATTTTTTGGTGCTGCGATTTTTTCCGTCAGTGTATATAGGCCATGCAAAAGAACAGTAAAAATAAAATAATCCAAACGACCGGACAACTTGCAGTACATGCTGCTCCAATTCTGCGTCACATTTCATCAATAGTACTGACTAACAACAGGTGGCGTGTTGGTCGCTCGCGAAAGTACGACCAGATGTTTCCAGTGGATAAGGTATGCGGAGAATATGCTGGCCACGGCAATTCTCCGACATCCTTTGCATCGAGGTGTGTTAAGACAGTACGGGCAACTTACTGTTTTGCATTATATTATTAAATCCTGGACTCTGGTAGGCGCGCCGACCCCGGATCGAATCCGGCCGGCGGATGTGGTTTTTAGGCGTATCTGGTTTTTAGGCGGTTTTCCACATCCCGCTGAGTGAATACCGGGCTGATCACCACGTTCCGCCTGTAACGCGACTTAAAGACATTTGAAAACGTTCGCACTCTTTCATGGCTTACACTACACACAGACAGCCAGGGTTACACTACTTACGTCCTGGGAGAGGGGGGGGGGATTTCGGGGTGGCGACAGGAAGGGCATCCGGCCACCCTCTGCAATTAATACTGCCAAATCCGCAATAACAAGGCCGGCCCCGCGTTGAAGCGGGACAAGGGCCCAAAGAAAGAAAGGACGACTACGTCTCGAAGATAGCGTTCAGCCACCGGCCTTAACGCGTCGGAAATGTAGTCCTGATTACCGGCTATGAGAATCGTAGGTGTTCTTCTTGCGTATCCAGTGGCAAGTCACATACCATTACGTCAATGCAGTGTAGCAATGTTCCTTCACCTTGCACCCTCCACATACGGATACGTCGAGTGTGACGTTGTGCGCAAAACTTGGGCTAATCTCAGAAACTACGTGGCGCCGCTGCATCGGTCCAGTGCTGTCGTAGGGCACACACTGCCTCTCTCTGCTGCCGTGTCAAAGAATGCCCCAGCACTTCACGTGTGGTCGCGCTGTCCGTGTGGATACTTGCTTGCAGCGAACAAGCCTGTTTTCTGACTGCAGGTGGTTGTACGATCCTGCAAGGGCGAGGGAACAATATGTCTAGCCACTCATCATATCATGAGTTCTGAAGTATGTGAATATGTATATCATCGGCACCGACGGAGACCACAATGGCTTCGCACGAACAAATGCATCTGAGAATTTTTCTGTTTTTGGTTCTCATGCTCTACACACTGGTAATACTCTTAAAAAGCAAGTCAATAAGTTATCTGATTCTTCAGTTATATAATTATAAATGAAAAGCGCAAAATTCACAATGTTCTACAGCGCTAATCTACTTAGTCAATAACAAATTAAAATAATATTTGACTCTTCATTTATAAGCTTGTCACTAGTTTATTTACGGGTACCTTGTGTTCTGTCAAAATTGTATCCCAAACCGAGACCCAAAGTAGTCGTGACAGTAACTTTGTGATCACCGGCCGCGCCTACTTATCTACAATGTATCCGGAAAGCTGTTTCCGTGTTATCGTTCCAGATAAGGAAATCCGCTTTTAAGGCTTATCGCCGAGTACTGAGTTATCCCAGAGGGCCACATGTTTGCAGTGGACACAATGTGGTACAATAAAGATGTAAATCAGATAATGTCCACCAAAGATACTAACAACATAAAACAGGTGCTTTCTACTAGCTTATTGTTGTTGCAGTCATCAATCAAATGCAACTATTCACGCTCGTCTATCTTGCGGATGTCTCTTTTACGTCTGTGCCGTTTTCATGAGCAATAAAAAGAGCGGAAATGATGTTTATGTTGACCTCTATTCCAATTTTCTGTGTAAGTTACTGAACACTCGGAAACGAAGTTATGCAAAAATTTTTGATTGAGTAGCTCAGAGCTCGATGACAATCCAAAATCAACCAGCTTTCGTGTCTGGTATGTGATGGAGAGTACTTTTGTATGACAGCTATTTCATTTACATCTGCATCTACATCCACACAGATACTCCGCAAGTCATCGTACGGTGCGTGGCAGAGGGTACCCTGTACCACTACTTGTCATTTCCCCTCCTGTTCGACTAGCAAATAGAGCGAGGGAAAAACGACTATCTGTACGCCTCCGTGTGGGGCCTAATTTCTCGTGTCTTATCTTCCTGATCCTTACGCGCTTGTATGTTGGCGGCAGTAGAATCGTTCGGCAGTCAGCTTCAAATGCCGGTTCTCTAAATTTTCTCAATGGTTTTTCTCCAAAATAACGTTGCCTTCACTCCAGGGATTCCCATTTGAGTTCCCGAAGCGTCTCCGTAACATTTAACGTTTTGTTCGAACCTACCGGTAACAAATCTAACAGCCCGCCTCTGAATTGCTTCGATGTCTTCCATCAATCCGACCTGGTACGGATCTCAAACACTCGAGCAGTACTCGCGAATAGGTCGCACCAGCGTCCTATATGTGGTCTCCTTTACAGGTGAACAACTGTTTCCTAAAATTGTGCCAACAATCCGAAGTCGACCATTCACTTTAGCCAGCTTAGTTGTCACGTGGTCGTTCCACCTCATATCGCTTCGCAACGACTTGACTGTGCTAAGTAGGACACTAGTAATATTGTAACCGAACATTACAGGTTTGTTTTTCCTACTCATCCGGATTAACTCACATTTCTCCACATATAGGGCTAGCTGCCATTCATCACACCAACTTGAAATTTTGTCTGGTTCGTCTTGTATCTTCCTACAGTCACTCATCTCGGACAGCTTACCGTACACCACGGCAGCAGATTGCTGCCCCCTTTGTCCGCTAGATCATTTATACATACAGAAAATAATAGCGGTCGTATCACACTTTCCTGGAGCACTCCAACGATAGGTTTGTCTCTGATGAGCACTCGCCGTCGAGGATAACGTACTGGGGTCTATTACTTAACAAGTCTTCGAGCCACTCACATATCTGTGAACTTCTTCAGTATGCTCGTACTTTCGTTAACAACCTGCAATGGGGCACCGTGTCGAATGCTTTCCGGAAAACTACAAATCTGGAATCTGCCTGTTGCGCTTCGTTCGTGGTTCTCAGTGTATCATGTGACAAAAGGGTAAGCTGCGTTTTGCACGAGTGATGGTTTCTGAAACCCATCTGATTCGTGGACATAAGCTTCTTAGCCTCATGAAAGTTTATTATATTCGAACTGAGAAGTTAGGGATATTGGTCTGTAATTTTGCGCGTCCATTATTTTATGTTTCTTATATACTGGAGTCACTTGCGCTTTGTTCCAATCGCTTGGGATTTCCCCCTTTTTCTGTTCCACTTGTGAAAGTTTCGTGGTAAGAGCGGTTGCTGGTAAGTCCCCATGTCGGTTCTCTATGATTTTTAAAGTAGAGGTCTTTTCTTGAGACAGTCGAGTAGGAAGCAATGCATTGGTTTGCTCATGTGAAGAGAAACTAAAATAATCCTGATATTTATCGCATGTTTCTGATGTGATGTTATCAAAATGTTTGAAATCGACTGTCGACTAAAAACTTTGACACACACGAGACTAAACAGAAAAAAATATTTTTTTAAAAAACAAGCTTTTTAATATAAAGTTTTTAAAACTGACTGTAAACATAAAATAATTTCTCCTAGCCGCATACAGATTCCGAACCCTATACAGGTAGCCTTCAAAGTTTGTGCTTGTGAATCTTAAATAGCTATGAAGGACTTGCAGAATTTAAAATGAAAAACATGCGGTGTATGCTGTACATAACTGGTGCATGAATAGTTCAACTCCTTACCGTTATACACTGCATGCATTCCACATTTTTCGTTTTAAATTCTAAAAGTACTTTCATAGCCATTAAAAATTCAAAATCACAAATATTCTGGGCTATCTGTATGGGGTTATGAATCTGCATGGGGGCTAGGAACAAATACACTCCTGGAAATTGAAATAAGAACACCGTGAATTCATTGTCCCAGGAAGGGGAAACTTTATTGACACATTCCTGGGGTCAGATACATCACATGATCACACTGACAGAACCACAGGCACATAGACACAGGCAACAGAGCATGCACAATGTCGGCACTAGTACAGTGTATATCCACCTTTCGCAGCAATGCAGGCTGCTATTCTCCCATGGAGACGATCGTAGAGATGCTGGATGTAGTCCTGTGGAACAGCTTGCCATGCCATTTCCACCTGGCGCCTCAGTTGGACCAGCGTTCGTGCTGGACGTGCAGACCGCGTGAGACGACGCTTCATCCAGTCCCAAACATGCTCAATGGGGGACAGATCCGGAGATCTTGCTGGCCAGGGTAGTTGACTTACACCTTCTAGAGCACGTTGGGTGGCACGGGATACATGCGGACGTGCATTGTCCTGTTGGAACAGCAAGTTCCCTTGCCGGTCTAGGAATGGTAGAACGATGGGTTCGATGACGGTTTGGATGTACCGTGCACTATTCAGTGTCCCCTCGACGATCACCAGTGGTGTACGGCCAGTGTAGGAGATCGCTCCCCACACCATGATACCGGGTGTTGGCCCTGTGTGCCTCGGTCGTATGCAGTCCTGATTGTGGCGCTCACCTGCACGATGCCAAACACGCATACGACCATCATTGGCACCAAGGCAGAAGCGACTCTCATCGCTGAAGACGACACGTCTCCATTCGTCCCTCCATTCACGCCTGTCGCGACACCTCTGGAGGCGGGCTGCACGATGTTGGGGCGTGAGCGGAAGATGGCCTAACGGTGTGCGGGACCGTAGCCCAGCTTCATGGAGACGGTTGCGAATGGTCCTCGCCGATACCCCAGGAGCAACAGTGTCCCTAATTTGCTGGGAAGTGGCGGTGCGGTCCCCTACGGCACTGCGTAGGATCCTACGGTCTTGGCGTGCATCCGTGCGTCGCTGCGGTCCGGTCCCAGGTCGACGGGCACGTGCACCTTCCGCCGACCACTGGCGACAACATCGATGTACTGTGGAGACCTCACGCCCCACGTGTTGAGCAATTCTGCGGTACGTCCACCCGGCCTCCCGTATGCCCACTATACGCCCTCGCTCAAAGTCCGTCAACTGCACATACGGTTCACGTCCACGCTGTCGCGGCATGCTACCAGTGTTAAAGACTGCGATGGAGCTCCGTATGCCACGGCAAACTGGCTGACACTGACGGCGGCGGTGCACAAATGCTGCGCAGCTAGCGCCATTCGACGGCCAACACCGCGGTTCCTGGTGTGTCCGCTGTGCCGTGCGTGTGATCATTGCTTGTACAGCCCTCTCGCAGTGTCCGGAGCAAGTATGGTGGGTCTGACACACCGGTGTCACTATGTTCTTTTTTCCATTTCCAGTAGTGTATTTTATACTTTTAGTATGTTTTTAAAACGTGTTATATTAAAAAGCTTTTTATTTAAATAATTAACGGAAGCATTTATTACAAACCTATCTCCAGAGGTAACTGTAGCGTACTCTCGTGTGCTGAAAAATATTTTTACAGCGACAAGTTTTTCGCACACCATCTGCTGGTGCGAGGGAACGTAGTTGGAATCGGCTGAAGAAGAAAATCATATCTGAATTCCGCCGGCCTACGTGCTATGTCGGCGAGGCCAGCGTCTAAGGTGGTCCGCACACTGCTACCGCCTAGCCCGTCTGACGACCAGCGCCGGGTAACTGCGCGGCAGTGCAGTCGCTCGATGCAAACGGGCGCCCATCGTGACCGGTCTCCGACTGACAGAAAACGGGACGTCGTGTTAAACCGGCCACCGCCCCGCCCCGTCCTTCCGCTAACTCCACGTCAGGACGAAGAGGCCGCTACATTTCTGCAACGAGCTGCCAGGGCCGTCCTGTGCAAACATTCCACCGCATCCCTTCTCTAATGACACCGCACACGGTTCAGGTAAAAGTCAGTCTTTCTTCGTGGTTTTCTGGTTACTCACTGTGTACACACTCGTCCATGGTAAAATATTATATTTATTCCTGACATACGTCGCTACTGCGAATCGATTAATCTCACCAGGTTACGAGTTTTCTGAAACTACATCAGTATTTATACCACATGAGCTGTCACACCGACACGTTCTACGGAAAATACCTTCCAGAATGAAATTTTCACTCTACAGCGGAGTGTGCGCTGATATGAAACTTCCTGGAAGATTAAAACTGTGCGCTCGACCGAGACCCGAACTCGGTACCTTTGGCTTTCGCGGGCAAGTGCTCTACCATCTGAGCTATCCAAGCACGTTTCACGACCCGTCCTCACAGCTTCAATTTCGCCAGTGCATCGTCTCGTTCCGGTACCCAGTTTTAATCTTCCAGGAAGTTTCATAACAGCGCAGAGTGAAAATTTCATTCTGGAAACATCCCCCAGACTTTGGCTAAGCCATGACTCCGCAATGTCCTTTCTTCCAGAAGTGCTAGTCTTGCAAGGTTCACAGGAGAGCTTCTGTGAAGTTTGGACGGCAGGAGACGAGATATTGGGGAAAATAAAGCTGCGAGGACGCTTCGTGAGTCGTGCTTGAGTAGCTCAGTCGGTAGAGTACTTGCTCGCGAAAGGCAAGTACCCTGAGTTCGAGCCTCGGTCCGGCACACAGTTTTAATCTGCCAGTAAGTTTCAATACGTTCCAGGTTTGCGACTGGATCGCAAACTTCCAGGTAGGCAAGACGGAGCACTTTTTCCTAGATGGATTGTCAGGAACAATAAAATGAATATTGTGCACCCCAGTGAAGTTTAATACGACTCTTTGTGTTTGTGTTACACTTCAATGACGCAGCGCGTAATATCAGTTGCAATTTCATACTGGTGGCAGACGATACAGCTATCCACGCGGATTGTCAATCCGGTAATAACATTTCATTAATCAATATCGAGCTAGATCTCAAAATACCAGCCTAATGCAAATATTGCGTTTCTCTACATTAAGCTTCCAAAGTTATGTAGTTAACGAAATTTAAAACGTCGCATCCTTTGAAAATCGGGTTAAAGAGTCACTATTAGAGTAATATGTCACGCCACACAAATATATGACAGTAACAACGTGTTGAGATAAGAAGGGGAACGCCTGATTATTTTGAGTTGTAGTGAAAGTGTTGTTCTCAATATCGTTGTTACGATATTGAGAAACGCAGTTTGTATACGAAAGAGATTGATTACTAAACACTTGCACGGGGACATATTTGAACACTGCTCGACTGTACGGAACCCGTATCAAGTCAGACCAAAAGCGGACATCGAATGTATACCAAGAAGGCCTGTGTCATTGGTCACAGCCCTGTTTCACTAGCGAGAGAGTGTAACAGATGCAAAAGAGACTGCTTACAGAAAACTCCTGCCACTCATACCAGAATACTGCCTAAGTGTGGGGCTACCACGGAATAGTGAAAGCATACAAATTCTTTAAATATCTTACATTTCTACATCTACATCTTCCTACATCCACACGGATACTCTGGAAATCGCATTTAAGTGCCTGGCAGAGGGTTTGTAATGATTGTATATTTTGGAATATTCTGTTTTTGTATAAATACCAGAATTCTAGAATACTCGGTGTTTGTATAAATAGCTGCACTACCCGTACAGGATATCACTTCTGTTCTGACTGTACGTTGGTATTGATAATAAACGTCCTTCTAGTGCCGGCCGTTGTGGCCGAGCGGTTCTAGGCGCCTCATTTCGGAACCGCGCTGCTGCTACGGTCGCAGGTTCGAATGCTGCCTCGGGCATGGATGTGTGTGATGTCCTTAGGTTAGTTAGGTTTATGTAGTTCTACGTCTAGGGGACTGATGGCCCCAGATGTTAACTCCCATAGTGCTTAGAGCCATTTGAACCATTTCGTCCTTCCAGGGCTAAGTGCCGTATTTCATTGGTGATCCTGCCTTCCAGTCTGGACTCAATTGTACTTTTGATGTGATGTTATTTTAACTGTCCCCTAAAATCCGCTACTAATCGTAATGGTACAATGAATTATCTGATAATTCGGAACTAAACATTCTTGGGTAGAAGGACGTGTCAGGCCGTGCAGCTGATTGGTGTAAACTAGAAGCAAAACAACACACTGATTTCGATTATGTTAAATACGTTTTCAGAATGAAGAATAACAGGACGGATTACAAGAAGGCCGATACTTTCCCACCTTCGCCCTGCAGTCTTTACCATGTCCTATAATCAACGGTTACATGCGATATGACGCAGTTATCTAACGTCTTACTTCAGTCCTGAACACAGCTCTGCAGACCACCGAAACAGGCGCCTCTTTACTAAGTTTCAGTCACGTTCATAAATTCCTCACCCTGAAGTATATAGAGAAAGATGAAAATGAAATCGCAGTTTGCAAAGGTGAAATGCACTGCCTAAATCCCAAACTTCTACAAAAGGCTAGAACCAGAGATAGCCAGCAACGCCGATCACAGTATGGCAGGAAAAGGAGAACCAAATGCAGATAAAGTCTTGGCGTCATGTCACGAAATTAGGAAGACTTGTGTCTAACGTGTCAACGTCAAGGTCATTAGATATGGAGCACTCTGTATAACCGGGGAAATATCTTAATATTGGTATCCAGAATAAGAGACCTAAGTATATTGACCAATGTGGTCAATGTGGTACAATGCCCAGCCATATCTGCAAAATACTATCTGAGAACGACGGACCCGCACCAACCACCCTCACTCAAAAACTGCCCGCTTCGCAGCCCACCTACGTATGTATTTTCTCTGTAAAAATATTTCAAAAAATAGTTATGATCAACGACTCATCTGCAATATCTTATCTACCACATTATCATCAAATATTCTCGCTCTTTTCTTTAATTTCTTCGTTTCTCTTCATTCTGTGTATTTATGAATCTGTACCACTGACTCGCACTCTTGGGGACAGGGGATCAAATCATAACATTAATACGCAAACATCGAAAAACTGAAGTACCGATTTTTGATATTATTAAACAAGGAAGTCAATGAAATCTACGTAATTCGAAATGTACTTTGCCATAGACAGCCACAAAAAAAAATGATGGGTGTACATGTCCGATAATAGAGATAAAGGAAGTAGACATACACACATGAGAAAAGTTTTCCTCTATCTCTCACTCTGCTACCAACTTCTACCCCACGTACCGATCGGGTGTTATGGCAGAAATGACACGCGAAAGTAACAACGTCTCGTGAAATCGCATTCTAGCGACGTTTATGTTTAAATGCTGCAGACGTTAATTTGCAGTAACATACGCATACCGGCCAGGTACAATACCACAAATGCTAGGTCGTTGGTGTTGTCGCAGTGGAAAATAAAACATCGTCGTAATCGAAGCACTCGTGGTAACCATGGTGGTATAATGTAGGGGGCTGTCATGACGTGGCAAAGTTGAAGCCAACGTCCGCTGTGTGGTGGAAGTGTTTTCACAAAAAAGAAAAAAATGCCAGCTTGCATCATTTCCAAATGTACTAGCCATTCTGATTATGGTGTAAAGTGTAAAAGAATCATATTTCATTCGTAAGATAACTCGTTCACGCAATATTTTCTTTTACATACGTGAATTTTAGTTACGCTGGTTACTTTTTCTATAGTGAGTTTATTTATATAATCTGACTTTAGATTCCCATCAATAAAACGGGAAGAGTGCACAGGTTGAACGCTATGAGTAGTAAATATTGCAGATCGTCCAGACATAGCAAAACATGTTTTCAGCATTTTCGGGATGAGGACGTAGATGGAACATCATTTTCGTCATTCTGGAGGAAGGAAAATGCTTGGTTACGAAAGCAGCTTTCACACATCACATACTTCGCTTTCTGGGTACTCGAAACGTGTAACAAACAGGAAGTCTCTTTAACGATGCCAAATGCGTCGTACTACTGGATCAACTATGACTTTAAACTACAAAAACATTTGAAAGTGGCTTCCTGACACTGTGTTATTCATGAAAGCACTGTAATATTTACTATTTAAAACAACTGTTGCGTGAACACTACAGAGGTTCCGCAAGAAGCAAATGTAAACAACGGTCGGCTAATGTTTAGGGGATATTAACTTGAAGGCGCTGGCTTCAAAGCAACGTACAGCACAAGTCTGTAGCGTCGCTTCCCTTTATTATCCCTCCATGGGGTACAGGCTGTACAAACTCAGATTGGAATGTATACCGCAGAGACAGGCTGGACAGTGAAGGGGGAGGCGTGTTTATAGCGATAAGAAGTGCAATAGTATCGAAGGAAATTGACGGAGATCCGAAATGTGAAATAATTTGGGTGAAGGTCACGGTTAAAGCAGGCTCAGACATGGTAATTGGATGTCTCAATAGGCCCCCTGGCTCAGCAGCTGTTGTGGCTGAGCACCTGAAGGATAATTTGGAAAATATTTGGAGTAGATTTCCCCACCATGTTATAGTTCTCGGTGGAGATTTTAATTTGCCGGATATAGACTGGGAGACTCAAACGTTCATAACGGGTGGCAGGGACAAAGAATCCAGTGAAATTTTTTTAAGTGCTTTATCTGAAAACTACCTTCAGCAGTTAAACAGAGAACCGACTCGTGGCGATAACATATTAGACCTTCTGGTGACAAACAGACCCGAACTATTTGAAACAGTTAACGCAGAACAGGGAATCAGCGATCATAAAGCGGTTACTGCATCGATGATTTCAGCCGTAAATAGAAATATTAAAAAAGGTTGGAAGATTTTTCTGTTTAGCAAAAGTGACAAAAAGCAGATTTCAGAGTACCTGACGGCTCAACACAAAAAGTTGTGTCTCAAGTACAGATAGTGTTGAGGATCAGTGGATAAAGTTCAAAACCATCGTACAATATGCGTTAGATGAGTATGTGCCAAGCAAGATCGTAAGAGATGGAAAAGAGCCACCGTGGTACAACAACCGAGTTAGAAAACTGCAGCGGAAGCA
The DNA here is from genome assembly GCF_023864345.2 of Schistocerca serialis cubense. Taxonomy (NCBI): domain Eukaryota; kingdom Metazoa; phylum Arthropoda; class Insecta; order Orthoptera; family Acrididae; genus Schistocerca; species Schistocerca serialis. The sequence continues at coordinate 875,490,019 of NC_064639.1, forward strand.
AAGGGAACTTCACAGCAAACATAAACATAGCCAAAGCCATGCAGACAAACAAAAATTACGCGAAGCGAAATGTAGTGTGAGGAGTGCTATGCGAGAGGCGTTCAATGAATTCGGAAGTAAAGTTCTATGTACTGACTTGGCAGAAAATCCTAAGAAATATTGGTCTTATGTTAAAGCGGTAGGTGGATCAAAAGAAAAGGTCCAGACACTCTGTGACCAAAATGGTATTGAAACAGAGGATGACAGACTAAAAGCCGAAATACTAAATGTCTTTTTCCAAAGCTGTTTCACAGAGGAAGACTGCACTGTAGTTCCTTCTCTAGATTGTCGCACAGATGACAAAATAGTAGATATCGAAATAGACGACAGAGGGATAGAGAAACAATTAAAATCGCTCAAAAGATGAAAGGCCGCTGGACCTGATGGGATACCAGTTCGATTTTACACAGAGTACGCGAAGGAAATTGGCCCCCTTCTTGCAGCGGTGTACCGTAGATCTCTAGAAGAGCGTAGCCTTCCAAAGGATTGGTTTTCAAGAAGGGAAGTCGAACAGATGTGCAGAACTATAGACCTATATCTCTAACGTCGATCCGTTGTAGAATTTTGGAACACGTATTATGTTGGAGTATAATGACTTTTCTGGAGACTAGAAATCTACTCTGTAGGAATCAGCATGGGTTTCGAAAATGATGGTCGTGTGAAACCCAGCTCGCGCTATTCGTCCACGAGACTCAGAGGGCCATAGACACGGGTTCACAGGTAGATGCCGTGTTTCTTGACTTCCGCAAGGCGTTCAATACAGTTTAATGATCAAAGTAAGAGCATATGGACTATCAGACCAATTGTGTGATTGGATTGAAGAGTTCCTAGATAACAGAACGCAGCATGTCATTCTCAATGGAGAGAAGTCTTCCGAAGTAAGAGTGATTTCAGGTGTGCCGCAGGGGAGTGTCGTAGGACCGTTGCTATTCACAATATACATAAATGACCTTGTGGATGACATCGGAAGTTCACTGAGGCTTTTTGCGGATGATGCTGTAGTATATCGAGAGGTTGTAAAAATGGAAAATTGTACTGAAATGTAGGAGGATCTGCAGCGAATTGACGCATGATGCAGGGAATGGCAATTGAATCTCAATGTAGACAAGTGTAATGTGCTGCGAATACACAGAAAGAAAGATCCCTTATCATTTAGCTACAATACAGCAGGTCAGCAACTTGAAGCACTTAATTCCATAAATTATCTGGGAGTACGGACTAGGAGTGATTTAAAGTGGAATGATCATATAAAGCAGATGCCAGACTGAGATTCATTGGAAGAATGCTAAGGAAATGCAGTCCGAAAACAAAGGAAGTAGGTTACAGTACACTTGTTCGCCCACTGCTTGAATACTGCTCACCGGTGTGGGATCCGTCCCAGATAGGATTGATAGAAGAGAGAGAGAGAAGACCCAACAGAGAGCAGCGCGCTTCGTTACAGGATCATTTAGTAATCGCGAAAGCGTTACGGAGATGATAGATAAACTTCAGTGGAAGACTCTGCAGGAGAGAAGCTCAGTAGCTCGGCACGGGCTTTTGTTGAAGTTTCGAGAACATACCATCACCGAGGAGTCAAGCAGTATATTGCTCCCTCCTACTTATATCTCGCGAAGAGACCATGAGGATAAAATCAGAGAGATTAGAGCCCACACAGAGGCATACCGACAATCCTTCTTTCCACGAACAATACGAGACTGGGTCAGGTGGCTTGCGGAGTATGGATGTAGATGTAGATGTAGATATTGGCGGCGTTTTTCCTTTACTTTTGCCTAAGAGTAAACGAAACTAACTTTGTGTTCATTTGCCGCAAAAGCAAGTACCTAATTTTCAATGTCTTCATTTTGAGTTGCTACGACCTCCCTCATCATTAGGAAACTATATTTATTTTCGGCTAAGCCTCGAGAAAAAAAAAAAAAAAAAAAAAAAAAAACTTGCGGGTCGGACGAAGAGCTAGTCAGTGACAGCTCTTGCGTATACAAAGTAATACGAATAATGCGGATACTGAAGACGGTAATTCTGTTGTTGCTTTGAAAGATACATATGTGCACTGAACGAAATTCCAAACAATTTTGAGAGCTATAATTGCGGTTTAATAATTTACGGAGCGCAGATTTTGTAATGCAAAACATCTCGCATCTTAAATTACTTTACGTGATAAAGCCGCATTCACGTTTTGTTGCTATAATCGAAAAGTTAATTTGCCGCCGTTAACACAAAATTAATTTCCGACAGACTGTATCAACTTCAAATGGTCGAACAATAAAAGAAAAATCAAAGAAGAATATTCGTAGCTACAAAGCAGCATTTGCTACAGTCATTTCTGTTGCTAGAATTTCCTACATAGTTTAACGTGGAGTGTAGCACTTTCAGATACACGACATTTTTATCGTAGAAAAGATCCAAAAAATTTTCAAATGTGTGTGAAATCTTATGGGACTTAACTTCTAAGGTCATCAGTCCCTAAGCTTACACACTACTTAACCTAAATTATCCTAAGGACAAACAAACACACACACACACACACACACACACACACACACACACACACACACACACACACACATGCCCGAGGGAGGACTCGAATCTCCGCCGGGACCAGCCGCACAGTCCATGACTGCAGCGCCGCACAGTCTATGACTGCAGCGCCTTAGAGAACAGATCCAATGAGTTCTATGTTACGGTCTTTCACCATGTTATGCGCAGTTACATTTTTACAGGGAGAGTTCAATAACTAATGCAGCACATTTTTTCCTGAAACCGAACTGCCACCGTGAAGGAGTACCTGAAACAGAAGATATCAGGCGAATGGAGTGGCCTGCCTGTTCACCAGACTTAAACCCCATCGAGCACGTCGGGGATACTCTCTGTCGACGTATCGCTGCACGTCTTCAAACCCCTACGACACTTCTGGAGCTCCGTTAAGCACTGGTGCAAGAATGGGAGGCTGTACCCCAGCAGCTGTTCGACCACCTGATCCAGTGTATGCCAACCCATTGTACGGCCTGTGTACCTGTGCATGGTGATCATATCCTATATTGATGTCGGGGTACATACGCAGGAAGCAGTGGCGTTGTGTACCACGTGTGTTTCGGGACGGTTTTCTCAACTTATCACCAATACCGTGGACTTACAGATCTGTGTCATGTATGTTCCCTATGTGCCTATGCTATTAGCGCCAGTTTAGTGTAGTGCCACGTTGTGTGGCACTACATTCTGCAATTATCCTTAATTTATGAGCATGAGTGTACATTGCAGGAGTCACAGCTGTGTGCCCCCACCCCCCCCCCCCGTGGGCACGCGGGACATTGCACAGGTTTGCGCGACCTTGCGATAATGGAGCACGCCTCGCCCATCGACTCACCCTGCCGCGCGGGATTAGCCGAGCGGTCTAAGACGCTGCAGTCATGGACTGTGCGGATGGTCCTGGAGGAGGTTCGAGTCCTCTCTCGGGCATGGGTGTGTGTGTTTGTACGTAGGATAATTTAGTTTAAGTAGTGTGTAAGCTTAGGGCCTTAGCAGTTAAGTTCCATAAGATTTCACACACATTTTTAATAATAAGAACTCACCCTGCCTTTGTTTGCTGCCAGGCCACCGTCGACATTCTGCAAGCGCCATCGAATATCTGCGATGCTCTGGTTTTCCACCAAAGGAAACTCGATGACTGCTCTCTGCTTGAAACGCACGTTCGTTACAAACGCCATTCTGAAAGCTACGTATAATGTCGCCATCAATCGCAACTACATGAAACTATAGACGCAGAAGCGGGAATATTCTTCAAAGCCCAACAACAAATTCCACATTTTTTTTTTCAACTGAAAGTAGCTGAGAAAAATATTAGCATTAGTTATTGAAGGTCCCTCGTATATCGACACTGTTGATCACTACTGACTGCATGAACAATCAGATCATTAGTACAATAATAATAACAATTTGTCTCTAATTACCTCATTGCTTGCTCTTCGCCCTTTTCTCACTCTTTTCGTCGTAGCGTTCAGGTAAGAACCAAAAATCTACATGCGAACAACTTTCAGTTAATTATGTACAAAAACTGACTTTCGTTATTTTGTAAACACAATTGATCGACTTTCGCATACAGGCGATACTAGTCATAATAAATACAGAAATTGGAAAGTGTTCACTCGCTAAATGATTGAGCGGAAGTAGACGGCAGCGACCTGTAGTCCTCGGGGTCTGCTGAGGAAGCTTACATCTCGCTGTTTGTTTACTTCCCAGACTTATCCTGACCTGCCCTTGCTGTAGTGGGGCCGGAATCTGTGTGCGCCCCTGGCACAGTTCGTATGTTCAGCCACAGTGTTTGTTATCACGAGTATGCTTCTCTAAACACAGGTCCGTCGATTCCTTATCGCCCCGAATTCCTCACAGGGGTTCTAAATTTTCCAGCCGTTGGCACACTGACCTACTCATTACCATACAACACAAACGAAGGCATTGCTCGTTCGTACACATCACACTGAAACGGTGAAACTGGAGCAACTTGTGAAAAATGATTCTGCAACCCTTATACACATCTACATAAATAGTGTGCAAATCAATGAGTAGTGAATGACAGAGGGTACTTAACTGAACCTCTTGGACCACATCTACGTGTCTAATCCGCAATTCACATTTTATTGGATGGTAAGCGGCTCATCGAACCACTACATCTCTACCGTTCCACTCTTAAGGCGCGCATAGGAAAAACGAACGCTTAAATCCTTCCGTGCGAGCTCTATTTTTTCATTTTTTTTTCGATGTTCATTTCTCCGTATATAGGTGGGCGTAAACAAAATATTTTGCATACGGAAGAGAAAGTTGGCGATTAAAATACCGTCAAAAGATCTTTCTGCAATAAAAAACGCCTCTGTTTTAATGATTGGCACCCGAACTCGCGTATCATATCCGTGACACTCTCTGAACTATTTCGCGATAATACAAAAAGAACTTCGTCGATGTGATCTGACGCGTAAATCTAGATTCTTCACCTAATACTGCGTCTAGGGATAGGTAGTTACATGTTCCATGGCTCATTTGAACGATTCTTTTATCGAAATGATGTGGGACGAGTCAGTTTACAGGACATGCATACATGATCAGTGTTAACATTAATGAACACATTATCATTTTATTCCTACTCATGTAACCACTCTCAAAAGCAAATTTATTTTATTGGTTTTAAGCAGAAATTCTTCAATGAAATAGCTTAGTCAGCAAGTTTTCGCTGGATAACTGACGTCATCTTCAAGGGTCTACAATACAGGTTTCCTCCAATATTTTTGTGACGTTCTCCTGTGATTCCGGAGCCGGCCGCTGTGGCTGAGCGGTTCTAGGCGCTACAGTCTGGAACCGCGCGACCGCTACGGTCGCAGGTTCGAATCCTGCCTCGGGCATGAATTTGTGTGATGTCCTTAGGTTGGTTAGGTTTAAGTAGTTCTAAGTTCTAGGGGACTGATGACCTCAGATGTTAAGTGCAAAATGGCTCTGAGCACTATGGGACTCAACTGTTGTGGTCATCAGTACCCTATAACTTAGAACTACTTAAACCTAACTAACCTAAGGACATCACACACACCCATGCCCGAAGCACGATTCGAACCTGCGACCGTAGCAGCAGCGCGGCTCCGGACTGGAGCGCCTAGAACCGCACAGCAACCGCGGCCGGCCAGATGTTAAGTCCCATAGTGCTTAGAGCCATTTGAACCATTTGTGATTCCGGCAAACCTGCGACCATTCGTGTCGAACTTCTTTGTGTACGAGTAAAAGCAGCTGTAGCGTTCACAATGTAGTCGATAAAACGTTGTATTGACGAAGATGCAAATGTATTACGCCAACTGCAGATGGGCCGAAAGCCGAAACGCCGTTTGGTATAACCAAAGTTGTATGAAAAGCGGCTAGTGGATTTATTTCTTCAAGTAACTGGTTGACAGCTTCATCACGTACTAAGACAACGATGTTGCAAGGAGAGGACACGTTAGTGGATTTCATCATCCGCAAACGCTCACCTTACCGAGAGCAGCATTGTAAAGATGATGGCATTCACTTCCTATCAGACGCGTAAACAGCATCACTAACATCGGCACACACTGCTATTTCTGCTGTCGTACTCTTTACGCATTATTATGTTTTGCATTTATGTTGTTTGTACATTATTTACTGAATTTTTATAATGTAACAAGGAAGAAAATACTTCTTTCTAATTTATTGATGATGAGTGCTTTATTCTACACACATCAAAAAACGTTTTGCATCACCCCGGTACCGAGAGTTCCCGAAACCTGTACAGAAAACTGGAATAGAGATCATCATAAACATCATTTCCACCCTTTCCATTGCTCATGAAAACCACACATTGCGTGTTGTACCACCATACAGCGAGACCTTGAGAGGTGGTGGTTCAGACTCCTGTACACACGGATACCTCTAATACCCAGTAACACGTCCTCCTGCGTTGATGCATACCTGTTTTCGGCGTGGCATACTGTCCACAAGTTCATCAAGGCACTGTTGGTGCAGATTGTCCCACTCCTAAACGGCGATTCGGCGTAGATCCCTCAGAGTGGCTGATGGGTCACGTCGTCCAGAAACTGTCCTTTTCAATCCATCCCAGGCATGTTCGATACGGTTCATGTCTGGAGAATATGCTGGTCACTCTAGTCGAGTGATGTCGTTATCCTAAAGGAAGTCATTCACAAGATGTGCACATTGGGCGCAAATTGTCGTCCATGAAGACAAATGCCTCGTCAATATGCTGCCGATATCGTTGCACTATAGGTCGGACGATGGCGTTCACTTATCGTACAGCCGTTACGGCGCCTTCCATGACCACCAGCTGTGTATGCCGGCCCCACATCATGCCACCCCAAAACAGGAGGGAACCTCCACTTGCTGCACACGCTGGGCAGTGTGGCGAAGGCGTTGAGCCTGACCAGGTTGCCTCCAAACACGTCTCCGACGATTGTCTGGTTGAAGGCATATGCCAATCCTGAGCGGCCCATTACGCATGTTGTCGTGGTTGTAAAGATGGAAGCCGGCCGAAGTGGCCGAACGGTTCTAGGCGCCACAGTCGGGAGCCGCGCGACCGCTACGGTCGCAGGTTCGAATCCTGCCTCGAGCATGTATGAGTGTGATGTCCTTAGGTCGGTTAGGTTTAGTTCTAAGTTCTAGGGGACTGATGACCTCAGAAGTTTTTTTTTTTTTTTTGTAAAGATGGACCTGCCATGGACGTCGGGAGTGACGATGCTCATCATGCAGCCTGTTGCGCACAGTTTGAGTCGTAACACGACGTCCTGTAACCGCACGAAAATCATTATTCAACATGGTGGCGTTTCTGTGAGGGTTCCTTCGAGCCATAATCCGTAGGTAGGGGCCATCGACTGCAGTATTAGCCCTTGGGTGGCCCGATCGAGGCATATCATCGACAGTTCCTGTCTCTCTCTCTCTCTTCCATGTCCGAACAACAACGCTTTGGTTCACTTCCCTTGTTGAGAGCCCTTCCTGACACAAAGTAACAGTGGGGACACAATCGAACCGCGGTATTGACCGTCTAGGCATAGTTGAACTGCAGAGAACACGAGCCGGGTACCTCCTTCGTGGTGGAATGACTGGAGCTAATCAGCTGTCGGACCCCCTCCGTCTAACAGGCGCTGCTCATACATGGCTGTTTACATCTTTGGGCGGGTTTAGTGATATATCTGAACAGTCAAAGCGACTGTGTCTGTGGTACAATATCCACAGTCAACGTCTATCTTCAGGAGTTCTGGGAACTGGGGTGATGCAAAGCTTTTTTGATGTGTGTATATTTAGGTCACGTTACATTAAATTCAACTCATACTTTATCAGTTAGCATGTTTTTTTATGAATTTCCTCTGATTTCTCTCTGCTGTATAGAGTACAATGTGACGTTTCTTTCGCTACTACAACTTCAATATAAAAAATTTGTATTCTCGTAAACGTTGAGAAACACGGGATGTTTCAAGTGGAACAGTAAATATTTTACGTCGTGGTAGTGTAGACGAAACCGAATAAAACATTTCACGTAACATGTGTCCAATTTTTACTAGCGGCAGACATACGAGAACACCTGTTCGAATGTAAACTTAATAAATAGCCACTGCGAGTGTTAAGCAAAGACAAGTGATTAAGTTCAAAGTTGACTCTCATAAACTTCACCTCAGACTTCAATGCACTTCCGAAATCTGAAGACAATACCATGAGCAGTTCTTCTGAGATCGTTGTGGTGTTCTCTTATGAAGGCACCACTGTTCACAATTCTAACGAGCATTTCATCCCTTCTGAATAGATTTTTTCGTAGACTTCGCCTTTCAATCATCCCCACAGGCACAAATTCAAAGAGGAAAAGTGTTGGAACTTGGTAGCCAAGACAACTGACCGTTTCTGTCAATCTGTCTTGTTAATTTTATATGAGTCTGTCACCTGACACCTAGATATTACAGGGTCCCCGTGATGCTGGAACAAAATACGTCCATGTAGCCAAAGGAACCTCTTCCACTACTGCCAGAAGATAGTTTTCAGGAAGGTGATGTGGTAACACAACGACCCCAATCAGGTGATTGTCTATCGTACCACACCACACATATACAGAAAGCATTCTTGAAACTGTTTCCACAAGGGCGTGAGGATTTTCGTGGGACGATCGATGCGAGTTACAAGTGTTTCTAACGCTGTCACGAGTGAAAGTGAACACGTCAGTAAATGTTATTAATGGGGGTTAATCACCGGTTTGGATTCATCCAACGACAAAATTCTATTCGTCAACTTTCGTCTCCTTGTCGAAAGTGATGACTTCGCTGAAAATGATAGGGATGTAGGTTGTGAATACGTATTGTCTGTCATATTCTTGTACGTGGGACACCGATATTTGTAGATGTTCTGCGTGTATTTGCTGAGAGCCTACGTTTTACCGAATGAATAATGTTTCCTACTTCATCCATACTCCGTTCATTTGCAACGTCAGATGAAATATGAATTTGGGACAACGTACCATTCTCACGCAGTTCGGTGAAAACACGAATAAACACGCTTGGATCTCGTACGCTATGAAATGGACTATCGCATTCTCTATAAGCATATAGTATAGAAATATCATATTGACGTACTCAGAATTTGCAAATAGGTGCGGCATGCTTAAACGGTACAGTATAATTGGCCAACAATCATAATTTCACAACTTGAACTTTGAAACAAAAATGACAATCGATAAATAAACTCGTAGTAACTGGAGCAGCAACACACGAAATGAAAACTTTTCTCTGCAACCAGCTGTATCTCTGACATTAATAAAAATCGGACATTTGTGCTAGGGAATTCTTAATTCGAATTATTTTACGGTAACACATCCTACAATATTTATATTCCTGCTAAAACACTGCGTGTCTTGAACCATAAGTTAAAATTTCAGCCAACAACAGATAAAAAAGTGTATTTAATGATGCTTATACTTACAACTGATGGCAAGCTTCCGCTGATTGTACTTCGGAACCCTTACCTGAAAGACAGAAAAAAATCTTTAAAATTGACTCAGTGCACACGAAGATAGTGCAGGAATGTCAAAATAAAAATGTTACTAGTAAGAGAAGATCATTATAAAGTCATCAACTAAATTCAAAAAAATCACAAGCATTTATGTAGACCTACTGAGAGAGGTGACGTAGTTCTAAGACATAGGACTCGTTTCGGGAGAAATGCAATTCAAATCTTACCTCTTTTTTTTTTAGATATCTCAAATGTTAGGGGTATTCTCATGTCTTGGGGAACTGTGTATTTTTTCGCAAAAAAAAGTCCGCAGCCCTTTATTGGTCCATGCAACAGCAATGTTCCAGGAACGAAGAGCGTCAGTCTATCACTTCGCTCTGACACAAGAAAATATTTGCTGCTTCTTTACGTCGACAAATTTACAAAGTAAAGCGATCCCTAGTAGAACGCCCGTGCAATATTCTAAGTGCTATTAGAAACACGATATCAAAAACTAAACAGCAGCATATCGACGGAGAAATCAAACACAGCAATTTGATATTACAACCAAGGCGCTTTAATACACTTACACTGATGAGCCAAAACTACTTGCTTAATAGCTTGTTTGTCCGTCTTTGCAACGAAATACGTCACTGATTCTCCGTATCACGGACCCGACAGTTTGTTGGTAGGTTTGTGGAGGTATTTGGCACTAGATGCCTACTCAAAGGCCATGTAATTTGCGTAAACATCGGGCCACTGATTTGCATACGCGGTGTTGGATCCCGATAGTGATCCAGATGGTCTCCATAGGATGTACATCAGCTGAATTTAGTCGCCGAGACATCAACGTGTGTTCACTGTAATGCTTCTCAAACCACTATAATAACAGTTCTGGCTCCGAGACACGGACAATTTTACAGATGAAAGATGACATCGTCGTCTGGGAAGACATCAAAGATGAAGGGATGCAGGTGGTTCGCAGCTGTCAGCGTGTCTTAGATTACTACCACAGGTCCCACGCAAGCGTAGTATGTCTCCTATAACATAATACTGCTCCCATCAGCCTGCGTCCGTGGCGCTCTGCACGTTTCGAGCCGCCATTAACCAGGATGGTTGCGCCGGTGGAGACGACCATCGATCTAGTGTGCCAAAAATGTGATCCCCCGAAGAGCCGAAACGTTTCCGGTCGCATCCCGATGGTCCCGAGCCCACAGCAATCGTAATTGACTATATCGTCGGGTCAACATGTGAACACGCGGTGGTGGTCTGCTGTGGAGCTCTATGTTCAACAATGTACGATGAACGGTGTGCTCCGAAACACTTGTGCGTGCACCAGCATTGTGCTCTTTCGCCAGAGATGCCACAGATCACCATCTCTCCTACTTTGCAGAGCAGACAAGCTTCCGAACGCCACGTTCTGTGAAGATTCGTCGACATCCAACCATTCAGCGCCTAGTGGTAGTTTCACTATCCGTCTAACTCTTTCCGTATATGCTCACGACAGTAGCACGTGAGCATTTGACCAGCTTCGCCGTTTTCGAGGTACTCGATTACAGGCTCGGCGTAATAATAATCTGCCCTTTGAAGTTAAAATCTTCTGGGTTATTAGGCCGCGTCATGTTTCTTCTAAAATGTTCGACGTTTCGACCCCTCTACTGGGATCTTCCTCAGGATCTTTTGTTGTCCACTAAACCTAGAACACTGTCAAATAGTTATTCAATGGACAGGGCTTTTAGGCGGAATATTTATACCGCTAATAAGAATGACGAGGAACCGTTCGTTTCTGGGGTCACTGACCGCATAAGCAGAATTTTAAAGAAAAATGGTATTCAGACATCTTTCTTTAGTCAAAACAAAATAAAAGATTTTTTCCGACGGAAAACGGATGCACCTGATTACCTCCACAATGCAGGCGTCTATCAAGTGTCATGTGGCTGCGGCAAAGTGTATATAGGCGAAACGGGGAGAACTGTTAAAGAATCCATTAAGGAACACGAACAGCACATGCGGCTAAAACAAAGTGCAAAATCGGCAGTAGCGGAACATCACGAGAACTGTGGATAAAGAAACAAATAAGTATAGAAGAAAGGTCCGAGAAGCGGTTGAAATTTCTAAGAATGCATCTAATTTCAATATAGGGTTCCAGCATCGTGGCTCCCCGCCATCAAGGAAGTAAATACGCGAGCGCGGTGTGTGGGCGGCATAAACAACACGCTGCAAGTCACCTCGGCGGGCAATAATATTTTGGGTAAACATTCCCCCTCTCTTGCTCTGTCCGTTTCGAATCTAGCCACTGATGACGACCAACCAATAGCGGTAGCAGGCATTTCAACCAATAACCCTTCTCCAGCCTAAGTGTGGAATAGTGCATTTCTATCCAATGACGATGACCGCCAATGGTATCCACAGGAGATGAGCTTCTTCTGTATTAGTCTATGGCTATGGTCCACTAATGGTAGTCATATGAATTTTAACCAATACTATCACTTCTCCAGCACGAACGCCAGAAAATTCCCCCTTTGTAAGTGGACGCGACACTCGTCTCTGACAGTGTTCTAGCAGTAGCGGACACCAAAAGATCCTGAGGAAGATCCCAGCAGAGGGCTCGAAACGTCGATCATTTTAGAAGAAACATGACGCGGCCTAATAACCCAGAAGATTTTAACTTCAGTGACAACGGCCACGAAAGCCTGCAGACTTACATAATCTGCCCTTTGTCAAGGTCGCTTATATCAATGGACTTACGCATTTACAGCCCATATCTTTGCTAGAGTGACCCCCCCCCCCCCTCCCCGCCGTCCGTGTCTGGTCCACTTAGATACTTTTGTTACCGCGTCACGTTGCCGCATCGGCACCAGGCATCACGACGGGCAGTGGTCATTATGTTTCGACTTGTCAGTGTATGTCAGTTACGGATATAGTTTTCGACAGCAATGTAACAATAAGATTTCATCTTCAAAAACCAAGAAAAATGAACCAGCTACACGAATGTATTTTACATCTTACCGTCTTGACAACAGGTCATCTGTCTAAGATAGTCTCACGGCCGTATTATAAATAAGTTAGAAATTTTTAGTCAAATATCTCAACAAGTGTGATCCAACATACTCAATAAAGCATAATATCAAAGAAAAGGTGGCGTCCACAGACGTGCTGTCGAGCTTAGTCTACACATACACAGGCGTGTACAGTCCGCAAGTAGCCGTGCAGTGCGTGGCTGAGGATATTTCGTAATAATATTAGAGACTATCTCTCCATTTCTATTTACTTGCTAACCGATGGAAAAATGACTTTGTGTGGGTCACGAAGCGCATAATCTTGTCATGAGGCTTACGTGATTACCTACAATGGAGGCAGTAGAATGTCTGCACAGTCTTTTTCGAAATGAAATTCTCTAAATTTACCAAACCGGTTACGTAGAAACAACCTCGTATTTCTTTGAAATATTTCCATTCAAGTTTGCTTAGAATCCCTGTTGCTCTTTCGTAAGGGTTTTACTGTCCTATCTCGATCCAAGCAGCACGCGTCTGAATTTGCTTCGTCTCTAATGACCTCGTCGTCGACGGGGCGTTAAACGCTCGTCTTCCTTCCTCTTATTTCTGAGTTAGTTGCTGTCTGACATACCAGCTTCTACAAATATTTCGAGTTTCTAACACACCAGATCACGACTTTTCTTCTGTTGAGAGTCATCGAGAGAAGTAGAATTAACTTTAAGTGTCGCCAAGGAATTTGTATTTGGGAGTCCGCCTCCGTAGCGTTACCGCCTACCACGCAGGGGGCCCAGGTTCGATTCCCGACAGGGGATTGGGTGATGTGTGTCCTTCATCATCATTGACCCCCAAGTCGCCGAAGTGGCGTCACCTAAAAAGGACTTGAATACGGTGGACGAACTCCCCCGAATGGGGCCTCCCGGCCAACATTCCCATACGATCATTTCATTTCATTTGTATTTGGGACTTTTATAACTGTTCACGTTGTACTTGAGTTACCTGCAAACAATGTTAATAGTAACCCAAGACTTTTTGCAGATGATGAGTTACCTGAAATGAAATGCTGTCTGAAAATAAGGTACACAAACGTTCAGTCGGATCTAGATAAAATCTGAAAGTCGTGCAAAGGTGGGCAACTTGCTTTAAACGTTCAGAAATGTAAAATTTTGCACTCCACGTAACACGTAAACTGAGTATCCTACGACTACAATATAAATTATTCAAAATTAGAACCACTCAGCTCAAACAAACATGTGGGTGTGACGGTTTTCGACGATGTAATGATCACACAGGGTCAGTCGTTGTAAAGCAGGTGGCAGACTTCGATACAGTCGTACGACACTGGGAAAATGCGATCAGTCTACAAAGAAGATTGGTTAGAAAACAGTTGGGACAACCATCATGGTTTGCTTGACCCAAAGAAACGGAACTGGTAGGCGCTTGAAGACTGACGTCAACCACGCCGCGGACGCCTACATTTCATTCCTCCAGATCCAGTATTAAGTGAAAGATCCAGGAATATTCAACAACTGTGTCAGTGCCGCTCTCGCAGAAACCGCTAACACGAACTCAAATTAATTACAATACGGCAACAGGCACTTAAGCAGTCATTATTCCCGCGCTCTATACGCGACTGGAACGGGGGGGAGAGAGAACTAATGTGTGGTAAAATAGCAACTACCCTCTGCCGCGCATTTCACAGTGGTTTTCACAGTGTCCACGTAAATGCAAAAGTAAACTCTAGGTCTGCGCCTAGAGGAAGTTTCGTTAATGACGTAAAACATGCTCTGCACTTAGCTTTAGAGTTGGAAATCTCTTTTTCCACAAATAACATTTAGAAAAATGGTTCAAATGGCTCTGAGCACTATGGGACTTAACAGCGGGGGTCACCAGTCCCTTACGACTTAGAACTTCTTAAACCTAACCAACCTAAGGACATCACACACATCCATGCCCGAGGCAGGATTCAAACCTGTGACCGTAGCAGTCGCGCGGTTTCGGACTGAAGCGCCTAGAACCGTTCGCCCACCACGGCCGGCAAACCCGTGATGTTGGTGACTTCGTACTGATTTATGGAAACCAATTTATGTACATTCGGATACGTTCCTTTCAGACTTCTGAAAAGCGGATGCCGTTCACTCGTCTGTGCGAAAGAGAAGCAAGCACATGCCACAGACGTAGCCCAGGGGCGAAGACCCCGCTGCGCCAATGCTATGACTCACACTCTTGATAGCGGGGCCGTTTGCCTTGGCGAAGGCCCAGCCACGCACTGAGGAATGAACGCGTGCTCGCTACGACGTTCGGAATTAGATGCATTAGACGTGACAGATCCTTTTTTTTTTGGTCATCCGTCTTCTGTCTCGTTTGATGCGATGCGGCCCGCCACGAATTCCTCTCCTGTACCAACCTCTTCATCTCAGAGTAGCACTTGCAACCTACGTCCTCAATTATATGCTGGATGTACTCCAATCTCTGTCTTCCTCAACAGTTTTTGCCCTCTACAGCTCCCTCTACGTTCCCTCATGTCTTAACAGATGTCCTATCACCCTGTCCCTTCTCCTTATCAGTGTTTACCACATATTCCTTTCCTCTCCGATTCTGCGTAGAACCTCATCATTCCTTACCTCATCAGTCCACCTAATTTTCAACATTCATCTGTAGCACCACATCTCAAATGTATCGATTTTCTGTTCCGGTTTTTCCACAGTCCATGTTTCACTACCATACAATGCTATACTCTGTACTCCAGACGCACATTCTCAGATATTTCTTCCTCAAATTAAGGCATATGTCTGTTACTAGTAGACTTCTCTTGGCCAGGAATGCCTTTTTGCGATTGCTAATCTGCTTTTGATCTCCTCCTTGCTCCGTCCGTCATTGGTTATTTTACCGCCTAGGTAGCAGAATTCCTTAACTTCGTGTAAAGTTCTCGCTGTTCTCATTTGTACTACTTCTCATTACCTTCGTCTTTCTTCGATTTATTCTCAATCCATACTCTGTACTCATTAGACTGTTCATTCCGTTCAGCACATCCTATGGACAAACTGTATCAACAATTTATAAAATATATACCGCGTTCTGCATCTTTGTCAGTTTTGTCACTCCTCTTTGAGTTGTACCGCTAAAATGAGTGAATGGACGAATACAAACAAGCGTCGTTTTGGATTCATACGACTCTGTCCAGTAGGAAAATGTGTCTCTGCTATACAATCGGCGAACACTTGATTCACAACAACTACTATCAAACACATGACGACAGATTTCGACTTGGACGAAACATTTCGTTCCAACCGTGACGAAAGAAACAAGAGATTACTGATGCCGTCTACAGAGAATGGTCCTTTCGTACAAGCGAAAGGGCTAGTTCGGCACGTCACGTGACTGAGGTGTCATCAAGACCTCGAACCGGGGGTATGCGTGACAGGTGACAGGCGAGCACAGAACGGGCACGACATGCGATCGTGGTCAGGTCGTACTTGGTAACGGCTATCTCAGTGTGTAAGCTAGTTATGGAGAGAAGGTCAGACGGTACGCTTCACTGATGGCACGGCAGTGGTGGCAGAAAGTGGAGGGAACAGAGTCGGGTGATTTTCTAAGTGGAACTTTTCCTGGCGTACGATAGACACCCGGAGAAAAAGAAAACTGAGGTAAAGGTGCGCGCAGCAGGTGGACACGCTGGATGACTAAATGTTAACTTTGGGCAACAGACTCTTCAAGTGGTGGGGTACTTGTGCCTCCTCAGGACTTGAATATACAAAGGAGGAAGACACAAGAAAGACATAGTAACAAGGCAAAGGGGGCTTCCTAGAAAAATAGACAGCTACTAACATCCAACAACATAGACCATGAGACCAGAAAAAAAGTCATGAAAAGCTGTTTGGAGCACAGCTTCTGACGCTTCTATCGGAAATTACGCTTTCCTATCCGATCAGTCTTGTTAAGAGTTTTTGCACTGGGTCAAGTTGCCTTCGGCGCCAACAAACGAGTCACTTAGATCTACAGGACAAATTACCGCTGGCCAGTGGCGTGCTGTGGCCCGCCTGGGAAACTGCACTGAGAGCAAATGGTTCAAATGGCTCTTAGCACTATGGGACTTAACATCTATGGTCATCAGTCCCCTAGAACTTAGAACCACTTAAACCTAACCTAAGGACAGCACGCAACATCCAGTCATCACGAGGCAGAGAAAATCCCTGCCCCGCCGGGAATCGAACCCGGGAACCCGGGCGTGGGAAGCGAGAACGCTACCGCACGACCACGAGCTGCGGACACACTGAGAGCAGGTCGCGCTGCTGGTCATAACGGTGCTGTCACCGCAGCCTCCGAACACCCAGATATATGAATATAGTTATATTAAAGGCAGTTCACAGTTGATAAACCAAAGTTAAAGAAAAAATCTTAATACTAATAAAAAGACAACACAATGCTACAGAAAACCATAATAAATACAACTTTGTATTAAGTCGGAACGATACTGCAAAACTGATCACCCACAAAAGCTTACGAAGGTGCACAAAGATCAATTCAAACACATAACGGTACCGATCTTACAATCGGTCGAGCTGAGGCCTCTGTAGATAGTGGACGCAGTAGAATCGAAAGGTGGCTTATCTCGGAATCTGATGCAATATTTGAAATATTCAACTTCAGATGGTTCGATCTACATTGTGTACGCAAGTAAAACCAATCAAAGAATATCGTTTGTCGTTTTAACGATGTAGTTATGATGATTCTGTGATTCGTGTGCTTTGTCTTTGCGATGAACTGTCATCACAACAGGACGCGATGAAGAATGGAAGTGTTGTTCACAAAAAGCATAGTAGGATACCTGTTTATAAATCAAAGTGATTCATGTATATTATTTGGAAATAACCTAACTCTGAAACAGACGGTACATGCGGCATCCAACGAAGGCACGTAATAGATACCGACAATGTTATACACTGATTACCCATAGAATATGGCCACCGTCCTGCTACCACTATAAACCCGTCCAGGCGGTAGCGTCACCTGGCGAGGAGTGACTGCTAGTCAGGCACACGCACGGTGCATGTAGTATCAGTGAGCGTGCTGTCCGTGTGTAGAACGGGGAAGGCGCGTGATCTATCTGAGTCTGACCGAGGGCAGATTGTGACGACCCAGAAGCTCGGCACGGGTATTTCGAAAACCGCACGAATGTCGGGTGTTGGAGGAGTGCTGTGCTAAGCATCTTCAAGACGTGGCGAAACCAAAGTGAAACCACGTCCAGACGTCGTGGGGTTGGGCAGCCACCCCTCATTACAGAAGTCGGACGTCGTTGGCTGGGCAGACTGGTAAAACAGCACAGGCAGCGAATTGTGGGGGAACTAACATCAGACTTTAATGGTGGCCGGGTACAGTTGTGTGTGAACACACAGCGCACCGAACACTCCAAACGATGGGGCTCCGTAGCCGACGACCCGTGCAGGTGCCAATTTAACACTACCACATCGGCAACTGTGACTCAAATGGGCACGTGACCATCGGGACTGGAAATTGGCGCAGTGGCAGAGCATTGTATGGCCTGATGAATCCCGACACTTTCTTCATCACGCCGGTGGTAGGGCGCGAATCCGTCGTCTTCCAGGTAAACAGCTCCTTGACACCTGTACTGCGTGACGGAACCAGGCTCCATTATACTCTGGGGAACATGCACGTTGGCATCCATGGGTCCAAGGGAGCTCGTCAAGACACTA
The DNA here is from genome assembly GCF_023864345.2 of Schistocerca serialis cubense. Classification (NCBI taxonomy): domain Eukaryota; kingdom Metazoa; phylum Arthropoda; class Insecta; order Orthoptera; family Acrididae; genus Schistocerca; species Schistocerca serialis. The sequence goes on from NC_064639.1 coordinate 875,508,233, forward strand.
TGACTGGTTGCAGAAAACGTACAGCCCTTCATAACGATCATGTTTCCCGACAGCACTGGCACTTTTCACCAAGACAATGCGCCATGTCACGAGGCTAGAAGTGTGATAGAGTGGTTCAAGGAACACAGTACTGATGGGCTAGCCCCCAACTCGCCAGATCTGAACCCGATCGAACACATCCGGGTGTGATTGAACGTGGCGTCATAGCTCATCGTTCCCTGCCCAGAATTTACGGAAATTAGGTGACTCGTGTATGCAGATGTGGTGCCAGCTCTCTCCAGCGACCTACCAGGGCTTCGTTGCTGCCATGCCACGACGCGTCGCCGCTATTATCTTTGCCGGAGGTGGACATACCGGGTATTAGGTTGGTGCTCCTAATGTTCTAGCTGATCAGCGTAAGCACTGTACGGTGCGAAACATAGACACCTGGCAGGACAGAAATGGAACTATTAGAAGTCTGAAATGCGGTGTTGCAACAGACTGGTCAGGCGGACTGGTCGAATTAAGACGTTCTGTAGCGAGTCAGCGCGATAATATGCTCACTAAAGAACAATGATTGTAGAGAGGCAATGGCTGGGCGCACATTACGACATGAGGTGTTGGTGAAATCTGTGTTTGAGGGGATGGCGGAAGGAAACAAATGAGTGAGTAGCGTATGGTGATGTGGAAAGCAGCAGTTAAGCTGGAATGAAGATGGAAGCTGGCAACCGCAAGGACTGGAGAAATGCACCGAAACAAGTTCTGCGTTCAAATGTATGTGAATTCCTAAGGGACCAAACTGTTGAGGTCATCGGTCCCTAGACATACACACTTCTTAAACTACATCATGCTAAGAACAACACACACACCCATGCCCGAGGGAGGGGCGGCACAGTCCGTGACATGGCGCCCCTAACGGCGTGGCCACTCCGCGCGGCCAAGTTCATAGTCGACGACAGAGACAACACGTGATCATGTGTGCCCGACGCAAGCGTCAACTCATCTCTGGGGTTACGCAGGCTTTTCGCGTGCGACTGTATCAAATGTGTACCGCATTTCCATTCCGGCAACACCACCCATATTGTAGCTTCGACTACAGGGACCACAGTGCAGAAAATCTCTCTCGTATTCAATGTCCTGGGAAACACACGGTGGGTAGCCATACCACGCAAAACCTCTTGCATGCTACGGGTAAGAACCCGTATGCGTGAAGGTCGTGTTATGCTTAGTGTACGGTGGGAGAACCTTTACTGACACATCTTGGAATTGGACAGCGACAGATCGTAGCCTATCAAGATTGCGATTAATAGTTTCACAATACTGCTGCCCGGGTTGATCGGAATTCGACGACCGTCGTGCGAATATGAAATCGATGTGTTCTCGAGGGCTCTACAATTCCGGCTCCTGCTAAGTGCGACGTGTGCGCTGTAATTCGCTACTTAAACGCTGTGGTTCAACGCGAAATTGTTTCAGTTTATGGAGAGGAGGCAACGTCAAGACAACATACAACGAAATGCGTACGGAATTTCAATTCAGGAAGAACGGAAATTGACGATAAAGACAGAAGCGGAAGGCCGTCTGTTGTGACTCATCATGTGGTGCAGAAAACTGAAGAACATCTTCTCTCTGATCGCGGTTCGACATTTGACGACTTGCAAACGGTTTGTAAAAACATTTCACGAGCTGTTGTTCATGAAATCGCGACTAATCGACTAAATTATCGCAAGTTGTGTGCGCGATGGGTGCCCAAGATTCTTACCAAAGCACACAAAATCAAGAGTCACTGTCACTCGCGAATTTCTTGACCGTTTTGAGACTGAAGGTGAGGCTTTTCTCAACTCTATACTGACAGGAGATGAAACCTGGGCTTATCACCACACTGGAGAGAGCAAACGACAATCAACGCAGCTGCGCCATAGTCATTCTCCTTCAGCCAAAAAATTCCAAACTCAGCAAACAGCGTGGAAAATCATGGCGTTAGTGTTTTGGGACAGAAAAGGCGTTCCGCTCTCTGATTTTTTTGGAAACAATAAATGCTGCAAGATATTGTGAGACCATGAAGAAACGTCGCAGAGCCACAGAAAATAAACGTCGCGGGCTGCTGACAACGGGAGTCTGTCTCCTTTATCACAACGCTCGTCCGCACATCGCTCGTGCAACACAAGAGTTGTTGACTTCGTTTGGCTGGGATGTTTTAAACCAACCCTCTCACAGCCCCGATCTCGCGGCTAGTGACTATCATCTGTTCACTAAACTGAAGGAGCATCTTCATGGAAAACACTTTTCCGACGACGACTATGTGAAAATCGAAGTGAAGAACTGGCTGAAAAAGGTGGCGGGAGGCGTCTATGACACAGGAATCAAACAATTCGCCCCACGGATGATAAAATATACTGAGGAAAATGGTGATTATGTGGAAAAATAATGCAAGCCCTATACTAGAACACATGTAAATTTTATTCTTGTAACCCTACTTCCCGGAGTATTCGCTCGGCTGTGCAGAATCGTGCAGCTGTGTCACGTAACTCGAGTGAGGAAAGGGGCTTGTTTCCAGCAAGGTAAGAATCCACACGGGCAGTGCGACGACGTCTGTGGCATGTGGGGGTGTCAACACGGTTGTCACTGTTGCAGCTGCCGTCGACGCGACAGCAGAAAGAGCCGCTTCGACAGCGGTCAGCGGTGGTCCAGGTCGGACGAGTCCCTTTTAGCGTACGACGTCACAATTGACGTATCCGCGTGTGCAGGCACTGAGGAAAGTGACAGTTGCCTCATTGTATTCGTCAGCATCTAGTGTGATGGTATGGGGTGCCGGTATACAACACGATGACCTCTCGTTCGTATAGCCGCTAATTTGAACAACAGGCGGTACATACATAACCTACTAAGGCCATTGGTTGTGTCCGATCTTCGAGAACCTACTAAGGCCGTTGGTTGTGTCCGATCTTCGAGGTCTACGCGACGTTAACTTTCAACAAGATAACGCAAGGCTGGATGCTGTCCTCGCTGTCCTGACCCACCTCAACACAGAGGGTGCTGTGTTGTTGCTGTAGCTAGCACGTTGTCTAGACCTCTCACCCAATGAAAACTCTTCTCCTGGGTTGCTGAGGGACTGGCATACCACTATCCGTCAGCCACTACAATTGACGAACTCTGGCAGAAACTTAAAGCAATGAGATCAGTCATCCCATGTCAGGCCGAACAAATGCCGAGCCGCGTTACAGCCGTTGTTTCTGTCAGAGGTGGCAGCTCTGTCTGTCATATTTCGCACCCTGTGGTCCTATATCATCTACAGATTTTATCAAATATTCTTTCTACAATACTGTTTACGGACTACTAGTAAATTTTCGCTATGTTTCCCAGTATTGGAATTGTAATTGCCGCGGCACAATGCCATGGTGACTTGTATTCCTGTACATCATTTCTTGTCCTTGTGTCAATGTGCCGTCATATTTTCATCCTGTTACAATTTGATTTCATATTATCTCGGTACACAACCAATGGCCTTAGTAGGTTATGTATGTACCGCCTGTTGTTCAAATTAGCGGCTATACGAACAAGAGGTCATGTAATGTATTGCGAATACATAGAAAGAAGGATCCTTTATTGTATGATTATATGATAGCGGAACAAACACTGGTAGCAGTTACTTCTGTAAAATATCTGGGAGTATGCGTGCGGAACGATTTGAAGTGGAATGATCATATAAAATTAATTGTTGGTAAGGCGGGTACCAGGTTGAGATTCATTGGGAGAGTGCTTAGAAAATGTAGTCCATCAACAAAGGAGGTGGCTTACAAAACACTCGTTCGACCTATACTTGAGTATTGCTCATCAGTGTGGGATCCGTACCAGATCGGTCTGACGGAGGAGATAGAGAAGATCCAAAGAAGAGCGGCGCGTTTCGTCACAGGGTTATTTGGTAACCGTGATAGCGTTACGGAGATGTTTAATAAACTCAAGTGGCAGACTCTGCAAGAGAGGCGCTCTGCATCGCGGTGTAGCTTGCTCGCCAGGTTTCGAGAGGGTGCGTTTCTGGATGAGGTATCGAATATATTGCTTCCCCCTACTTATACCTCCCGAGGAGATCACGAATGTAAAATTAGAGAGATTAGAGCGCGCACGGAGGCTTTCAGACAGTCGTTCTTCCCGCGAACCATACGCGACTGGAACAGGAAAGGGAGGTAATGACAGTGGCACGTAAAGTGCCCTCCGCCACACACCGTTGGGTGGCTTGTGGAGTATCAATGTAGATGTAGATGTACAGGAAACATGTGGTAACTTACGTTAAAGCATGTATGACGTGTGATACATCTGTGATAATTTTCCTGCCGTCGAAGGTGGTTCAGAACGGAAACCGCTGACAAAATAAAATAGCATTATATCAGAGAGCATAGCGTTACGCATTTTTTTAAAATTTGTACATGCTGTTGACCACCGCCTAAGCAAGATGAATCACTGATGAAAGCCCACGGTATTTTATGTACGAATGTTCAATTTAAATAGTTATCACAGTCACCATATAAAAGAAGGAGAGCTGTGGATCAACGCGCAGTCGATGTTATCAAACGAGCGCAAGCTCAGCTAGATAATGGTGCAAGAAACCCGCACGAGATTTTTCAAACTTAGAGATTTAGTGAAAATGAGTCACACCTGTATCACAGTGGCTTGACGGAGTTTTGAACAGCGCTCTTCCAGAGTACGAGTCGAGAATCTTAAGCACACCGCTACCTCCATCGGTGGTAAACGCTAAAAGAGCAACAGGACATAACAGTAAGAGGAGTATAAACAACTGGATACAGGGCCTGGGCAACTGTAGTAGTACAGTGTGTATCAAAAAGAACTATCCGATTTGGCGCGTCTATATTTCTTAAGGTAATAACCACATACAACCTTTTTTTTTTCATCATATGTTTTCATAGGTGTTCAATATGACCCTCTTGAGATGCACGGCGTATGTCAATGCGGTAACCAACTGTTCCCACACTGCAGCGAGCAAGTTTTGACTTACATCTCCCACAGCTTCTATTATGCGCTGTCTCAGTTTATTGATTGTTGTTGGTAACGGAGGCACATAAACAGAATCTTTTATAAATCCCTGAAAGAAATAATCACATACAGTCAGGTCCGTTGACCTTGGAGGCCAGTAATATAAGGCTGAATCATTTGGCCCGGTGCGACCGATCCATCGTTCGGTAATTCCCACACTTGCAGATGCGAGTGTGCTACCTAGCGGGAACCATGTAAAACTCTAGAGTTTGCTCTTTCCAACAATACGTTGTTCACGCACATATCTCAAATAACATAATAATTATAATTTTTTATATCGGACGATTCTTTTTGACACTCTCTGTGTATGCCCCCTTTTCAAGTTTTATCGAAAGCTTGATCATCGATTGAACTGAAATGGCCACTAACAAAAAAAGTCTAGATGTGTACTGCAAATGCACGCAGATGTTGTGGGACATATTAAAAACAGAATGAGATTTGCACTCTGCAGCGGAGTGTGCGCTGATATGAAACTTCCTGGCAGATTAAAACTGTGTGCTCGACCGAGACTCGAACTCGGGACCTTTGCCTTTGGCGGGCAAGTGCTCTACCATCTGAGCTACCGAAGCACGACTCACGCCCCGTACTCACAGCTTTACTTCTGCCAGTATCTCGTCTCCTACCCTCCAAACTTTACAGAAGTTCTCCTGCACTTGCCCGCGAAAGGCAAAGGTCCCGAGTTCGAGTCTCGGTCGGGCACACAGTTTTAATCTGCCAGGAAGTTTCATATTAAAAACAACTTTCTTTCGTGGTGGAAACGGTGGCCACATATTTATTGTAAACGCGCAAGTGAGAAAAGCAACACAGCGCTCACAGTAATAGTAGACATGCTTTCAAGTGTCAATCCGATAGACAACGAAAAAAGGCTTTAAACAAAGAATTATATCTAAGAGTCCTCCAGTTTCATAAATGATGAGATGAAGGAACTGAATATTTTAAACGAAGACGACTACACAAGCTTTTCCAAGCAAAAACGAAATGCACCAACGTGGTCGACTTGGACGTACCCTCCTGAAGAGCCAGTGGGCGAAGAATACTTCGTTGTAATTCTCGTACCGTCGCTATTTGAGCTGCCAAACTAACTACTTCTTATCTCTGGAGTGCTAAAAATATCCCCCACAGCGAAGGAGGAACAGCGACTGCAGCGTCTGCTACATGTGATGCTTGTGCTTGGCGGAGTGATGAATCGTTGTCATCAGCTTTATTTCAGGAATTCACTGGACGGTTCTGGCGCCACTCCGGAAGTTACGTCACGCAGAGTTCCGGAGGATTTCGCGAATAACAGTTTCCTTTGTACTTGTCACGTCACATATCATTTATGTGGCGCATTAATGCCAGTGTCACGAATATTTTAAAAGTCTGATGCCTTTCGTGCGTCGTGACTGACACAAAATGTAGTATAACGTCCTCCCTTATCGCTCTCCCGCCACCTATCCCAGTGCTATTCTAAGTTTCAACGTCCGCACAGGGTTGCACCCATCCGTTCTAGACGTCCTACTGACTAAACTAGATGATTACATGGCAAAGCTAGTTATTTATTTATATCGATCTTTCATTAGACAAATAATCAACCTATCTATCAAACTAATTCTATTTAGTTGTTATCAGTGTATTAAGGACAATGTGCAAACAAAAAATAAGTACTTTACAAGTGGAGAATAATATTAATTTAACTCAAAACTTGATCATGACGTTTTTAGTCGTGACGTGTCCTATCTTCTTATACAAGTCAAAGCGTAATTATGCATGTTTGGTTTGCGGAGAGCTCAACTGCGCCGTCATCAGCGCCCCGTACAAGTCCCAATTTTTATATAGTCCAATTTTTACACTGTCCAATCTAGCCACTGTCACGAATGATGATGATGATGCTGAAATGATTAGCAAAACACGAACACCCAGTCCCCAGGCAGAGGAAATCCCCAATCCGGCCGGGAATCAAACGCAGGACCCCGTGGTCAAGAGGCAGCAGCGCTAGCCACTAGACCACGAGCTACGGACGTAATTATGCATGTGTCTAAGGGATGAATCATTTCTCATAACATAAAGGCAAAGGAAATATTTTTCCGTACACGCTTAGTTCCTTCTTTAAGATTCTTCAGATTTATATTCGTTCGGTTCAGTCAGCCTAGTAACACGTCAAAATAACGATTCGACACTAATGATCGGTCATTTGCTATTGTTATTACATGTCATCCATAATCTTGGACATGAAATGCTGTTGGTACAATCTACGTTCAGTCTAATGACCCCTGAGACTACCGATTCGATTATAGGATCTTTATTCTTTTAAATGTCACCCTCTTCCTACCCTACTCGAGCCACAAAGGGTGCCTTTCTGTGGGCGTATTCTTCTCAGATAAGTAAGTCTTATGTGTAGCACTACTGGTTGCAATTCCTCCAGGAGTTGAAATTTTCCAACTCCGGCTCCCACCTACCGATGCCTGGAGACTCCTGCCTACCACGTAAAACTGTTTTCGTTAACCGCATATTTGATTCGTCGTATCACGACTGCAGCCGTATTCAAAACTCCAACCTACGACTGGCTACAACGTTCCCCTCCAGCCTGCACGGTGAGCCCTCAGCCATCCGTGAAGAGCTGCTGCATTGCCACCACCAAATAGTTGGCTGGCTCTGAGCACTATGGGACTCAACTGCTGTGGTCATCAGTCCCCTAGAACTTAGAACTACTTAAACCTAACTAACCTAAGGACATCACACACATCCATGCCCGAGGCAGGATTCGAACCTGCGATCGTAGCAGTCGCACGGTTCCTGACTGCGCGCCTAGAACCGCGAGACCACCGCGGCCGGCACCAAATAGTTCCTCTGGTGCCGCGTGTACTGCAGAAGCGCTAATTCTCCCCGTTTGACTGTTGTCTGGTCGTCACCTAAACGTGGAAAACGCTCCCCTGTAAAGAGTTCAAGAGTTTACTGGCAGATACAGGAGACATCAACAAATGTGTCTACACTCCACAAGACACCTTAACAGTATGTGGCGGAGATACTTGGTGAATCACTACCGTTGGCTACACTTCCGCGAACGGTACACGGAAGAGTGGCTGTGGGTACGCTTTCGCATCAGACTGTACGTCTCTTATCTTATAATCTTAAACATGGCTGCGAAACAGCAACTCTGTAAATCTGAAGAGGTTGAAAGGCCAGCCAACCAGTTGCAAAACAAAGGATTATTAGCCCTTGACCTGGGTTTCGATATTTGTAAAAATAAGGCCTTAGTCTCTGGCATGATGTACACGTAACTTACGCAATTACACTCCTGGAAATTGAAATAAGAACACCGTGAATTCATTGTCCCAGGAAGGGGAAACTTTATTGACACATTCCTGGGGTCAGATACATCACATGATCACACTGACAGTACCACAGGCACATAGACACAGGCAACAGAGCATGCACAATGTCGGCACTAGTACAGTGTATATCCACCTTTCGCAGCAATGCAGGCTGCTATTCTCCCATGGAGACGATCGTAGAGATGCTGGATGTAGTCCTGTGGAACGGCTTGCCATGCCATTTCCACCTGGCGCCTCAGTTGGACCAGCGTTCGTGCTGGACGTGCAGACCGCGTGAGACGACGCTTCATCCAGTCCCAAACATGCTCAATGGGGGACAGATCCGGAGATCTTGCTGGCCAGGGTAGTTGACTTACACCTTCTAGAGCACGTTGGGTGGCACGGGATACATGCGGACGTGCATTGTCCTGTTGGAACAGCGAGTTCCCTTGCCGGTCTAGAAATGGTAGAACGATGGGTTCGATGACGGTTTGGATGTACCGTGCACTATTCAGTGTCCCCTCGACGATCACCAGTGGTGTACGGCCAGTGTAGGAGATCGCTCCCCACACCATAATGCCGGGTGTTGGCCCTGTGTGCCTCGGTCGTATGCAGTCCTGATTGTGGCGCTCACCTGCACGGCGCCAAACACGCATACGACCATCATTGGCACCAAGGCAGAAGCGACTCTCATCGCTGAAGACGACACGTCTCCATTCGTCCCTCCATTCACGCCTGTCACGACACCACTGGAGGCGGGCTGCACGATGTTGGGGCGTGAGCGGAAGACGGCCTAACGGTGTGCGGGACCGTAGCCCAGCTTCATGGAGACGGTTGCGAATGATCCTCGCCGATACCCCAGGAGCAACAGTGTCCCTAATTTGCTGGGTAGTGGCGGTGCGGTCCCCTACGGCACTGCGTAGGATCCTACGGTCTTGGCGTGCATCCGTGCGTCGCTGCGGTCCGGTCCCAGGTCGACGGGCACATGCACCTTCCGCCGACCACTGGCGACAACATCGATGTACTGTGGAGACCTCACGCCCCACGTGTTGAGCAATTCGGCGGTACGTCCACCCGGCCTCCCGCATGCCCACTATACGCCCTCGCTCAAAGTCCGTCAACTGTACATACGGTTCACGTCCACGCTGTCGCGGCATGCTACCAGTGTTAAAGACTGCGATGGAGCTCCGTATGCCACGGCAAACTGGCTGACACTGACGGCGGCGGTGCACAAATGCTGCGCAGCTAGCGCCATTCGACGGCCAACACCGCGGTTCCTGGTGTGTCCGCTGTGCCGTGCGTGTGATCATTGCTTGTACAGCCCTCTCGCAGTGTCCGGAGCAAGTATGGTGGGTCTGACACACCGGTGTCAATGTGTTCTTTTTTCCATTTCCAGGAGTGTATTTTATCCTGTAACTCACATTACAATTTTATATTGACAAAAACCTCTAACTGAGGGCATTTACTAGTGATCATTCACTCTGAAGTACGATATATGTAATCCGGCTGCTATCTAAAGCCATGGTTTGGGATCATTCTTGTTTTATCAATATGATATATGACAAGAGCCGCTCGGCTTCATCTACTCTAATGCACCATCATGTTATGTAAAAAGGCCCACTACCTCTGAAGAAGACATTTTCACAAATATAGAAATCTAGGTCAAGGACTAATAGACCTCTGATTGCAACTGGTTGGCTGATTTTTCAACCATTGTCGTACGTAGTTCTCTTGACCTTCCAGTAAATCTCTTCTGAATGAATAATTCCTCTTCCGTAGCACCTACCTATGAACATCTCCGAGCGGGAGGGACGAGGGGGGAGGGGGAGCTCTTGTATTGACTAAACGAAACCGCGCCAAAACACGCTGTTCGTTGTATCTTCTCTGTCACGACTATCAGTCATACCTGATTCTCGAGCAATACCAAACAGTCGGTTGGACGAGTGATTAGTACGTCACTTCATCAGGGGCCGAGCTACATTTCTTTAGGATTTTTCCAATGAATCTACATTTTCTTGAACAAATTGTGTGTGGGCGTTCCATTTGATACTGCTCCGGGCCCATACTCCAAGATATTTCACGGTTGTAACTGTTTCCCTTCACTGACTGCCAATCGTGCAATCAAACAATGAGTCTTTTCATCTGTTACTTGCAAAATTTATTTAAGAACCTTCTAGGGGACAGTATATGCGTTGTGGGTGATACAGCAAAGTTTAATAGTGAATTAAAAATGGATCTTCCGCTGGAAAAACTCCAACTCAATCAAGGAGCATTATCAAAGGAAGTGTTAATTATAATCTCACGTAATACATTACTCTCAATATTAACACTGTACTTCTAAAATATTTCCAAAAACTAAGCTGCTGTACCATGTTGCACTTAACGACTTTGCAATTATGTATTCATTCCATCCGCCCTAAACTGTAATTCAATGTACAGGAAGTAATTAAGAACCATCATTAACGGTACGTGTCTACAAGCCTGTCTGAATATTCAAGTTTTGTCTTTATGAAGCGAGATTTATTTACCGAAGCGATATTAACTAGCAGAACACGAAAAACCTTCCAGCTTTTCGAGGAAACCGGTGGAGGTGTTTAGCAGCTGAAAAGGAGACGGCATAAAGATCCTACTGCGACTTGTCCCTGGGTAGGGCTTCAACGTTTTGGATCGTCATTCAGTCGGTAGGAAGAAACTGACAGTAATCTAGAGGCGGCCTGCTGACCTTATAGCGGGTCGATTTGCCCCACATGATAGCATTAAGGAAGCACTCGGAGGTTTTGAAGGGGAAACCGTTATATATTTCGCGTAAGAATCATCCTTTTCGTTCAGTTACAATCAATGCCCGACCGTGGGGCATTGCGTGTGACGTCTCCATTTTGCCGCTTGGTAGCCTCTGTTGCTTGTCCCAGCTCGCTCTCTTTCTGTCGTACAGTTTGCCTGCCCTGGACGACTGCGGCTACGTCTCGTTATTGAGAGAATGGGTACGCGCCTTGTTCTATCCAGCGGCACACGCAGGCCGGAAGCAAACCCGCACAGCGCCGCGGTGCGTCTTCCCCGGGTCTGTTTCTGTGCGTCACGCCGCAATTTAACTGTACTCGCGAGATGAAGAACGCGTCATCCTTCAATTGGCTGCCTTCCTGTTGCCACGTTTTTAAAAAGTACTAATTGTACGCTGCTACAGCACGCAGCGGACCAAAAATTTTAATCTTTGCTCGCAGATTATCAAATGTGGAGCGACTGCTAATCGAAGCAGGTTCCCACTTTTCGCAAAGAAAACATCATGAACAGTCTTGCTCTACTTGCAGCTGCCCCCTTCATATTATGCCCAATGTAAGGGCCAACAATACGAAACCGAAATGAAAAGAGCGATACCAAATGGGATCATTGTTTGGGTTACGAACGCAATATGAAACCGTTACCGATGCAAGGTGTGATGCATTGCTAGGCAAAAGTTTAGCTTTTTCCAGTACGCCTTTACTTTTACGTAGCTCTGAAGATCGAACATCTTTGATACTCCCTTTCGCCACAAGGGAAAGGCAGAGATACAGGTCTCAACTCAGCGAGCACGGAACGCTGAAATCCATTTACCGCTACGATTTTGCTCTGCAAACGACAGTTTCGTGTGCGGAGAAAGGTCATTAGGTTTCCGATATCGAGTAAGCTGGACACAGATGGGTCCTGTTAGTGTAAAATACGGACGCTCTTTCTCTCCAAAACCGACTCCAGTCACAAGTTTCTGAGGCCGCGTCAATGCATAAGCATAACGGATCGAGCATAGGAACGTTTTCTAGATGAGAAAGTGACACAAGTACGCCCTCGTGATCTCGCGGTAGCGTTCTCGCTTCCCGAGCAAGGGGTCCCGGGTTCGATTCCCGGCGGGGTCAGGGATTTTTCCTGCCTCGAGATGACTGGGTGATGTTGTGTCGTCTTCATCATCATCATCATTCATCCCCATTACGGTCGGAGGAAGGCAACGGCAAACAACCTCCATTAGGACCTTGCCTAGTAAGGCGGTGCGGGTCTGCCGCATCGTTCCCCTACTCTCTGTAAAGAAGCATTGGACTTCATTTCAAGTGACACAACTCTACGATTACCAAAGCTCAAGGAGAATGCTTTACATACTACGCCTGCATTCAGCACTGCTTTAAAATTTTTTTAAAAAACATTATTTCAATTTTTCATCTTCGAATAAATGAAACTTTCTAAATCGAATGACCTATTACATAAACTTATTTTTAAAAATACAGGCTGTTGCTCAAACCAAGTTAAGTCGTACCATTGCCTAAAATATTACATCATTTCACGCGAATCATTGTAACTGTACATGCATATTTTCACAAACGTGAAATAAAAATACCAAGGTGAAGGAAAAAAATAAATTAAAATGTAAAAAAATAAATAGTTTACAATATTCATGTAATGCGTTCCGTAAAGTCAACGTTACAGTGGATTTCCGGAAAAATAATACTGCGACACACCTTCGACTCAGCGATTAATAAGGTTAGAAGAGTAGGAGTCCACAACATCAATTATGGCTCGCGTGCAAAAACATTACATTGGATAAAATGGGAGGGATTTTCAAGTCACATTTCGTGAGCATGGATATGCTAGTAACGTTAGTGCATTAGGGGACCATTTAAGAGTACTGAAGCATTGCTTAAGAAGCATTAACGATGACTTATCTATCCGGCACTGTGGTAGTTAACGCACAATCCTAGATATTGTGGAGGAGACTGGAATTTACGTCAGCTATAAGGAGGATATGAATCTTTTGACAAATGAGCAGGTAGCGAGATGTCATAGATGGTTTTTCGATTTCTTCCACGATGTAATAGTAAATAAAAAAATCACTTTTTTAATCATATGTTAACTTTCAACTTCTTTATTATACAGCTTTGTATTAAGGCGGTAACCTAAAAATTGTGAAATTCCGTATAAGGCACCCTTAGATTTTTTGGATTCAAAGCTATTGCCAGTCGTGAAGTCCTCTAGTGGCAGTATCCTTTCTTCTGACAACTGTGGCGTACTTCTTTCGAGAGAAGCTAAAGAGTTTCAGCTGTCTCTTTTTACATGTTGACATTTTCATAACTTTAATGAGAATCAGTTTTGACTTTTTACTTCTTGGACTTGCGATGCATCATACGACGTAGAGGGCGCTCAGCTTCTGTACTCTATGCTTCCATTATGGCTCTGTAGCGAACCAGCCTCACTTCATGTTTTGATTTCGACTGACCTACGTCACTTACTGCATTCGACAACAAATTTTGTTTGTCAGTTTCGTATGGACGTCATTATGTGTCCACTTTAACTTCTTTTGTGGTACGTATTTCCTTCTCTTCAGTTGCTCTACCCGTTTGCAACAAGTTCAAATGCTATTTTTTACTAGGCGTTCTGATGATGGGCTTTGCCCGAAATGCATTAGCGCACTAAAGGATTTCCTTCACTTTAGCAGCCTCCCAGCATTTTCAGGGTCATATTTATATTGATTGCGATTGACCCGCCAGGTTAGCAAAGAGCGCTACTGCACTGCTTCCTGGACTCGGATAGGCGCGCCGGCCCCGGGTCGAATCCGCCCGCCGAATTAACGACGATGGCCGGTGTGCCGGCCAGCCTGGATGTGGTTTTTAGGCGGTTTTCCACATTCCCCTAGGTGAATACCGGGCTGGTCCCCACATACCGCCTCAGTTACACGGCTGACAGACATTTGAACACTTTCGCACTATTCCATGGATTACACTAATCGCAGACAGTTGGGGGTACGGGGTGGCGGCAGGAAGGGCATCTGGCCACACCTTCCACTAACATTGGCAAATCCGATTAACAATGCCGACCCTGCCTAACTGTGGGAAAAGGCACAAGCGAAAGAAAGAAAGAATTTATATTGATTGTGATTATGGCTGCATACCTCCATGAAGACTAGCTGTGATCTACGATTCACGTATGTGATATTTGGAGACAAAATGCTGCCCTTCAAACCACAAATGCGCGTAGCCAATTAATAACAGAAAACAACATTTCCATTGCCTGTAAAGCGGTGTTATCAAGTGAAGGGTTGAAGTGCATTTGGTAACACGCACACAGTTTTTCAAACTGTCACTATTGTGACCAGGCAAAACTACTTTCGTTCGGTAATGAATGTGGGCTCTTTGATTGCTCTGGGAGAAGGCTCATCAAAATAGAACACATTAAATATTAGTTCACTTTGTTACAGCCGGCCGGAGTGGCCGAGCGGTTCTAGGCGCTACTGTCTGGAAGCGCGCGACCGCTAGGGTCACAGGTTCGAATCCTGCCTCGGGCATGGATGTGTGTGATGTAGTTAGGTTTAAGTAGTTGTAAGTTCTAGGGGACTAAACTGCTGAGGTCATCGGTCCCGCCGGCCGCGGTGGTCTAGCGGTTCTAGGCGCTCAGCCCGGAACCGCGTGACTGCTACGGTCGCAGGTTCGAATCCTGCCTCGGGCATGGATGTGTGTGATGTCCTTAGGTTAGTTAGGTTTAAGTAGTTCTAAGTTCTAGGGGACTGATGACCACAGATGTTAAGTCCCATAGTGCTCAGAGCCATTTTTTCATCGGTCCCTAGGCTTACACACTACTTAATCTGACTTACACTAACACTTATGCACTTATGCTAGGGACAACACACCCACCCATGCCCGAGGGAGAGGGCTCGAACCTCGGACGGGGGGGGGGGGGGGGGGGGCAAGTCGCGCGAGCCGTGGCAAGACGCCTGAGACTGCGAGGCTACCCCGCGCGGCTAATGAAAAAGAGATTTACTTGATCTTGGCACAGATCTTCGCCACAGGAGTATCGGAGTATCGGATAAATTACAATTGTCACTTTGAAAGTACCACTTCATCATGCACTAAGTAATAAACTTTTCTCTTCAGGTATAACGTTCGACATTTACAACAGTACAAGTTCATCTGAAACTTCAACAACTTGTTCGACCTACAATGACGTTGACTCCAGAAACTGGAGCAGAGTACTTCCATGCGGAGGAGACTATGTATCCTGTTCTGCGCATTTAAAATGCTCACTACATAGATATTCCTGCTCTGAGGGGTTGCGACCGAAACAAGAACGCATAAAAAAAGTAATATCGTGTGGCTTTGTTACTGGGAGACGGCAAGTGGTAGGTGGCTGGGTTTTCTTCCTTCGCCCAAAGTGGCACCGTTTCTTCATAAACTGTAATTTCTCTGTGGTATGTGTATTTGTCTCGTGTTGGTGATTGTAATGGATATGTGTTCAACGTCGTTTCATGTTTATGTTGTGCGGTGAGACCCGGTGTCGTCACACAGCCTAGTGATTCACAATAGCGCCAAGGCAACCGCCGAGTTTAGCGCCCCCATCGCATTAATGAAATCACCAGCGATAGTGTCTCACGTACTTACCACACTACTGGCCATTAAAATTGCTACACCAAGAAGAAATGCAGATGATAAACGGGTATTCATTGGACAAATTTATTATACTAGAACTGACATGTGATTACATTTTCACGCAATTTGGGTGCATAGATCCTGAGAAATCAGTACCCACAACAACCACCTCTGCCCGTAATAACGGCCTTCATACGCCTGGGCATTGAGTCAAGCAGAGCTTGAATGGCGTGTACAGGTACAGCTGCCCATGCAGCTTCAACACGATACCACAGTTCATCAAGAGTAGTGACTGGCGTATTGTGACGAGCTAGTTGCTCGGCCACCATTGACCAGACATTTTCAATTGGTGAGAGATCTGGAGAATGTGCTGCCCAGGGCAGCAGTCGAACATTTTCTGTATCCAGAAAGGCCCGTACAGGACGTGCAACCTGCGCTCGTGCATTATCCTACTGAAATATAGGGTTTCGCAGGGATCGAATGAAGGGTAGAGCCACGGGTCGTAACACATCTGAAATGCAACGTCCACTGTTCAAAGTGCCGTCAATGCGAACAAGAGGTGACCGAGACGTGTAACCAATGGCACCACATACCATCACTCCGGGTGATACGCCGGTATGGAGATGACGAATACACGATTCCAATGTGCGTTCACCGCGATGTCGCCAAACACGGATGCGAACATCATGATGCTGTAAACAGAACCTGGATTCATCCGAAATCCGTTTTGCCATTCGTGCACCCAGGTTCGTCGTTGAGTACGCCATCGCAGGCGCTCCTGTCTGTGATGCAGCGTCGATGGTAACCGCATTCATGGTCTCCGAGCTAATAGTCCATGCTGCTGCAAACGTCGTCGAACTGTTCGTGCAGATGGTTGTTGTCTTGCAAATGTCCCCATCTGTTGACTCAGGGATCGAGACGTGGCTGCACGGCCCGGTACAGCCATGCGGATATGATGCCTGTCATCTCGACTGCTAATGATACGAGGGCGTTGGGATCCAGCACGGCGTTCCGTATTACCCTCCTGAACCCACCGATTCCATATTCTGTTAACAGTCATTGGATCTCGACCAACGCGAACAGCAATGTCGCGATACGATAAACCGCAATCGCGGTAGGCTACACTCCGATCTTTATCAAAGTCGGAAACGTGATGGTACGCATTTCTCCTCCTTACACGAGGCATCACAACAACGTTTCACCAGGCAACGCCGGTCAGCTGCAGTTTGTGTATGAGAAATCGGTTGGAAACTTTCCTCACGTCAGCACGTTGTAGGTGTCGCCACCGGCGCCAACCTTGTGTGAATGCTCTGAAAAGTGATTACTTGCATATCACAGCATCTTCTTCCTGTCGGTTAAATTTCGCGTCTCTAGAACGTCATCTTCGTGGTGTAGCACTTTTAATGGCCAGTAGTGTATATGAAACACTGCGGAAAGGTTCTGGAATTTGATCCAGGATATTATAGCAGACTCAGGAACTTTACGCCACCACCTGTCCTAACCGTGCCGTCCACATACTGGAGATGGAAATCTCATCCAGCGTTAGATTTCGAACCAGCCGCCACGAGTTGAGCGCCACCGCCCACGCGCTCTTCGGCGACCTCGACTGCGGGGGCGTCGCAGAGCATCGCCTGCTGGGGGCCTGTGAGCGGTTCGCGTCCCCGACTGGCGTCCCTCAGCTGGTGGGGGCGGAGGCCGTCACCTCGTGTGCGCTAGCGGCAGGAAGCTGCGCGCGCCATCCGCCACTTCGCACTGCTTGCGGCGCCTCGTCGATATTTGCGCAAGTCGTTAGCGGCAAGAGGCTGCACAAATTTCACAACGGCGGCCCTGCCACTGTGCAATGTCACGCGACAAGGCCAATGCGCGCTCCTAGCGGGCACACATTTCCTTTCACTGCAACGACAACCGATAGGCAAAATACGGAGTTAACAGCTGAGAAACTAATCCGGCCCATTTTGTTAAGCATACAGTGAACGCACCGAATTAAACTCTTCAGATCCTGCATCCTCTCTACAATGGTAACGGAGTTAGCACAAGCTTACACGCGTTACAATTCAGCCCCCAAACAAAGACACAAAGCGGCGTCTTGAGTAACACAGACAGCAGAAACTGAAATCTTAAGAAGCAAGCATTCTCTTCACCACTGCAAGTAAGGCTATATTCTGCCCGAAGCCTGACATGAACACGTAGTGCTTTTACTACGCACGTTCCTACTGGATTAGATTACATTAATATTTGTTCCATAGATCATGAATACAATACTTCGTAATGACGTCGGACGTGTCAGGTCAACAAAATATTTATTTACATGAAATAATTCAATTTTTTAATAACCGTAAAATTACCAATTTATATCTAAAAATTCATCTAGTCAGTAGAACCATTTGTCATTCAGAAATTATTTTACTTTGTTTTTAAATGCAAGTTGGCTATCTGTCAGACTTTTGATGCTTTTTGGTGAGTGACCAAGGACTTCTGTGGCAGCGCAATTTACTTTACCCATAGCGCACTATAATCCGTTCATCATAAGAATAAACCTGATGTAAACATTGCACTATGCATTCTTCCGCGTTTGCTGGAACCTCATTGGATTTCCGTTTCACGTGTGACTGCAGCCAAGCTGTCTAGCGTACTGTCAAGTACGATAATAAGTGTGCGTTTTTGTGTTGTGCGTTACGCGCACATCGACTTAACGATAATGCGGGACAACAGCTTTACCGGTGCATTTAACTAGGACAACTTAGACGGTCAGCTGGTACAGCTAGCCTGCAGTAACGTAGCCAGCTGCAGTTCACACGTAAAAACACACAGCAGAGGAGCAATACAGCTTCGAACGTCATTTAATTTTGAAGCAGAATGAAATAATACACTGCAAATCTTCCACAATACGCTCCTTGGAAAAACTCTTGACTTAACGACAGGGTAATTTTTCTGCATAAGCTGTGTGTAACGTAAAAGAGTATTGAAGGATTTCACCGTATAGTTAAATATTGAAGCAACTTAGTACCTTTCTTATCCCAATCCGAGAAATACATTTCGGTTCTGGAAGTGTCACCTGCTAAGTTGATAGCGAGCCTATCAACAACAGAATATTTTCTTCTTTTATGACGAGCCATTCTATATCCCGCCCGCGTTCGACAGTGACATGTGAAAAAGCTACGTGCGTTAGTTCCAGTACGTCTTGCAGCTTAACAATCTAGTTACTTCTCGGACCAAATCCTGCAGTTTGGCTCCAATTCTGTTGGGTTCATATTGAAATGGTACAATAGCAAATGTAAAAATGCAGCATTTGTATGATGTGCTCGATGCTGTGAAAATGATTGTTTTTCCTGTTTCTTCGACACTTATGTACCTCTGAGGTATGAAACGATGGACATAGTCCTAATTGGTCTTTCATTCTTGCCTTAAAAAATTAAACTTATGTTTTCTTAATTTAAACAACTTTTATGAACAGTCTTTCATAAAACATCGATAATTAAGAATTTGTATTTGAAATGGAAACAGGAATTTCGCGCCCAATATGTGATTAGATACAAGAAGACATGCATTATTCATAAAATATAGTGATGAGTTGTATAATTATGAGATGTTGACATTTAAAATCGAACGAGAAAAAAAGTTACTATGGAGATTCGAAACAAACGTACGAATAACCGCATTTTGTTCACATTCCATTACGGTAGATACTACGCAAAATGTTCAGTGAGAGGTCTCAGCAACGATTGCATTATATACACCACTGGGGACACTTCAAAGCCGATTATCTCCGTAAATATATGAAAAACATTAAGAACAAACTATTTCTCGGCACTTTTTAACCGTGTTCCACGCGCGTGTTTCACTACGGAACACAAAGCAGCCTCAGCCATTTTCACACTGCGCATTAACAACGCGACAATCAGAGCACTACGCTGCAGAGGCTGTGACTGTACACGATTTTTGAAATAAAAACTACGTAGCTAAAGCGTGATTCAGAAAAAACGTTGATGGCTGTTAATACATTTGAATCTCTTAAACTTTCATTTAACGTAACTTTG
The DNA here is from genome assembly GCF_023864345.2 of Schistocerca serialis cubense. Taxonomy (NCBI): domain Eukaryota; kingdom Metazoa; phylum Arthropoda; class Insecta; order Orthoptera; family Acrididae; genus Schistocerca; species Schistocerca serialis. The sequence continues at coordinate 875,527,961 of NC_064639.1, forward strand.
TAATAAGATACCTAAAACATACGTAGAGCGTAACAACACCAGTGTACGTATGCTACGGCTTCTGACCAATCATCGCATTTATATTTGTTTACATCAGGTTTATTCTTATGATGAGCGGATTATAGTGAGGTTTAGCCCTTCTCCTAGTGTTGCAGCTATGTTACATTGCTACTTCTTTTAAACTGAGATTGGTTATTAACAACAAATTTCATATATATATATATATATATATATATATATATATATATATATATATATATATATATATATGCGTGTGTGTGTGTGTGTGAGAGAGAGAGAGAGAGAGAGAGAGAGAGAGAGAGAAGGTACTGTGAATATCCCTGGTTCTTAAAGAAATGTCTGCAAGATGATCTTGCGTGGGCTCCAGCCACTATTCTGATTACACCCTTCTGTGGGACGAATACTTTTTTTTCCTTGATAACAAATTACCCCAACATATGATGTTATCCGAATGATTCGAATGAAAATAGGCACACTAATCAGTGATAAGTTTGTCGACAAAATTTGCAATAACTCTTATAGTACAAGCAGGTGAACTCAAACGTTTCAGCACATCAATGTGTTTCTTCCAGTTCAATCTCTCAGGAGTGCACATACTCAAAAATTTGAATACTATGCCATAGTTACGGACTTCTGTTTAAAGTCTACATTTTTTAATAGTGTTGTGTCATTTCCAGTACAGAACTGTATATACTATGTTTTATCAAAATTTAAAGAGAGTTCATTAATTTTCTGAAAGAGATTATTTACAATCTTCAATTGTGTTTTGGTTACTACTACTACACTTTTATCATCAACAAAAAGAACTAGCTTTCACTTTTATAAATATAGAGAGGCAAGGCATTAATATATTATATTAAGAACAGTAAGGGACCCAAGACTGAACTCTATGGGACCACATTCTTGATACCTCCCCAGTTTGACGAATCTGCTCATTTTTGAGCGTTATGTGAACTGTTAATTTCAACCTTCAGTCTTCTTCCATTAAATATGAATTAAACGATTTGTGCAATCATACCACAATGCTTAAGCTTATCTAGAAGAATTGGTATACCTTTGCTTTCTTCCAACCTTCGAAGTTACCCAGCCAGTTGTAAAGGGGACTTACAGTTTAACGTGGACTCGGAAATCGATGTAACTCGGCATTTCTACTGTAACTTTGCCGGAGGTGAAAGAGGCGAAAAGTGCCAGAAGAAATCTCAGGACTGACTGGGAACCGACCCTGGACCTTTGTAGCGGGGCACTCACCTCCAGACACCGAACCACAATCTCACCGATCACGAAATTATTTATTAGGACAGTCTGCCGGTTAGTTATGTGAGAAATGGGGTACTGGAGGTGTGTTAGTAGAACAGTGACACAGAATAGAATATAACTTCAACACTATTTGCTACTGAGCACAATATACGTAACTCGTTTAATCGTTACAAGCGTAAAGAGCATATTTCTCTCTTTGTCTCCCTGGGCAGCGATCTTTCTAATCTCCAGTCAGAGATATAACGCCGCTACAATTACGCTAAACGCTGTTGCCAAACGAAGAAGGCTTGCTTACTCGATGTATAAACTTGTGCGACTTCTTTTGTCAACTGTATAACATCGACAACCGTTCCATTAAGGAGGGAAGGTCAGGGTTTAAGATCTCGTCGAGAACGAGATAATCAGAGACGAAGAACAAATCCTGACTCTCCGAGATGAGGAAGTTCAAATGGTTCAAATGGCTCTGAGCACTATGGGACTTAACTTTTGAGGTCATCAGAACTACTTAAACCTAACTAACCTAAGGACATCACACACATCCATGCCCGAGGCAGGATTCGAACCTGCGACCGTAGCTGTCGCGCGGTTCCAGACTGTAGCGCCTAGAATCGCTCGACCACTCCGACCGGCCGATGAGGAAGTAACTGAATGCTTGTAGCTGAAGATAGCATGAATGCGTGGACGAGTCTCTATCCAGCAGTCTACGTTAAGTGGATGACAAAGACAAATCATGTCGAAAGAACCTTCGAAACACAATTCGACGAGTTACGCATCTCAATGGACAGATTAGTACGGACTACCAGCACAACATATTGTTAAACGCTGTTTCAAACTCTCTTCAGCCTGCATGCTTTCACTGTCAAGAGCTAATAAGTCCTCGTCCACAGGAGGGCAGATAAGACAGCAAAGCTAAACGCTTCAATGCAACGGATTCATTCTACTAAATCGCCTTTTTAGCTATCCGCCGGAGTGTCAAACATCGAAATCGATTATTGAATTTTTCAATAAAAGAAACTGACAGTGTTGATATGACCACACAGACGGCCTCTCGCGGCAACTACTGAGAATAAAACGGTAAGCTTATATCAGGGAAACCACAGATCGACTTGCAGACGATTTTTTTAATGTGGTCTAAGAAATAGTTCAAGTAATAATCCGCCGCTTTGCTGACTTACTTTTGCAGATTTTTTAAGTTCACGTAAACCCTGCGTATTCTATCCTCGTCAGTTCTGTGCGCCATGACTAGCGACCACATACAAAAGCCCCACAACTTTAACTCTGTACCGCTAGATAGCTCTGCAGGTCTCACACTGAATAATATGACTGTGGCGGGTGCCAGCCGCTTTGTACTGTCGGAACGATTTACAGAGCCTCATCGACGGCTATTTGTTCCTCACGGGCAGTTGGAGTTCCTTTGTTTGTCCCACCAGTGACAAAAGATTTCCTGCTAGACGTCGGCGCCTACTCTGACTAAAGATGTTTATACACACACCGGCGCCAGTGTCAAATCACGTTCTACTTTACGAGAAATCCTAGCTGGAATGTTCCAACTACTCAGAGCTAACACTGCAAGCAGTTCAAAAGAGAAAATTAAGATAAGCATGCGGTGTGTTCCGTACGACTGTCGCTATTCAGTAATTTGAACGTAGATTAAATTAAAATTCAGTTTTTGTTCTGCTCAACGACCGTAACACAATACAGCAAGCAAAAGCGAATAATTGGTTGTTATATATTTGGCACACAACACAAATTATGACCACTCGATATGACGCCTAACTAAACGATTACTCCGCAAATCATACTTCGCTGCTCGGCAGGGAGTGCGAGGCACCACTTTCGAACTACGTCGTTGAGAATAAAGGGTGAGGAAAAATGACCTCCTCCTGTGCAGGCTGTAATATACCTTACGTTGACGAGACGCTAACTCCTCTCTGTGAACTGGAAGGCTCGAGATTTATTATCAAATTCGGAGAAGAAAGTTGTTGACTGAAATTTCGTTATCAGATTTCGGCAAAATGAATAACACATTTGTTTTAATCATTGGCACCTCAACTCGACTATTATCGTGATAACACAAAACGAGCCGCCTTGTTTTGGCTTTTTCGATATCCTCAGAGGATAGATGGACGCAGGGCAGGCCGGTGTGGCCGTGCGGTTAAAGGCGCTTCAGTCTGGAACCGCGTGACCGCTACGGTCGCAGGTTCGAATCCTGCCTCGGGCATGGATGTGTGTGCTGTCCTTAGGTTAGTTAGGTTTAAGTAGTTCTAAGTTCTAGGGGACTGATGACCACAGATGTTAAGTCCCACAGTGCTCAGAGCCATTTTTGATGGACGCAGTGTACTCAATACAGTTTGTGCAGGCGGTGCCCCAACAGCTGAATACTAAACTCCTCCCGCACAGGTCATGAAGGCCCAAAGGTACCGACTGGCCGCCGTGTCATCTTCAGCCCAAAGGCGTCACTGGATGCGGATATCGAGGGGCACGTGATCAGCAAACCGCTCTCCCGGCCGTATGGCAGTTTCCGACACCGGAGCCGCTACTTCTCAATCATGTATCTCCTCAGTTTGCCTCACAAGGCCTGGGTGCACCCCGCTTGCCAACACCGCTCGGCAGAATCGATGGTCACCCATCCAAGTGCGAACCCAGCCCGACAGCGCTTAACTTCGGTGATCTGACGGGAACCGGTGTTGCCACTGCACAAAGGCAGTTCACACGCTCGTAAATATACACATCAAAAAAAGTTTTGCATCACCTAGGTTGCGAGAGTTCCGTAACCCGTACAGAAAATTGGAATAGATATCAACATTAACATCATTTTCGAACTTTTTATTGCTCATCAAAACCACACATTGCATGTTGTACCACCACACAGCGGGACCTTCGGAGGTGGTGGTCCAGATTGCTGTATACACGGGTACCTCTAATACCCAGTAGCACAGCCTCTTGCATTGATGCATGCCTGTATTCGTCGTGGTATGCTATCCACAAGTTCATCAAGGCATCGTCCAGATTGCCCTACTACTCAACGGCCATTAGTCGTAGATCCTTCAGAGAGGTTGGTGGGTCACGTCGTCCATAAACAGCCCTTTTCAATCTATCCCAGGCATGGTCGACAGGGTTCATGTCTGCAGAACATGCTGGCCAGTCTAGTCGAGCGATGTCGTTATCCTGAAGGAAGTCATTCACAAGATGTGCACGACGGGGACGCGAATTGTCGTCCATGAAGACGAATGCCTCGCCAACATGCTGCCGATATGGTTGCACTATCGGTCGGACGATGGTATTCACGTATAGTACAACCGTTAAGGCGCCTTCTATGACCACTAGCAGCGTACATCGGCCCTTCATAATGCCACACCAAAGCAGCAGCGAACCTCCACCTTGCTGCACTCTCTGGATTGTGTGTCTAAGGCGTTGAGCCTGACCGGTTTGCCCCCAAACATGTCTCCGACGATTGTCTGGTTGAAGGCATATGCGACACTCATCGGTGAAGAGAAAGTGATGCCAATCCTAGTCCTCCATTCGGCATGTTGTTGGGCCCATTTCTACCGCGCTGCGTGGTGTCGTGGTTGCAAAGATGGACCTCGTCATGGACGTCGGGAGTGAAGTTGCGCATCATGCAGCCTATTGCGCACAGTTTGAGTCGTAACACGATGTCCTGTGGCTGCGCGAAAAGCATTATTCAACATGGTGGCGTTGGTGTCAGGGTTCCTCCGAGCCATAATCCGTAGATAAAATGGAAATGTCGTGTGACCAGGGCCTCCCGTCGGGTAGACCGTTCGCCTGGTGCAGGTCTTTCGATTTGACGCCACTTCGGCGACCTGCTCGTCGATGGGGATGAAATGATGATGATTAGGACAACACAACACCCAGTCCCTGAGAGGAGAAAATCTCCGACTCAGCCGGGAATCGAACCCGGGCCCTTAGGATTGACAGTCTGTCACGCTGACCACTCAGCTACCGGGGCGGACATAATCCGTAGGTAGCGGTCATCCACTGCAGTAGTAGCCCTTGGGTGGCCTGAGCGAGGCATATCACCGACAGTTCCTCTCTCTCTGAATCTCCTCCATGTCCGAACAACATCGCTTTGGTTCACTCCGAGACGCCTGGACACTTCCTTTGTTGAGAGCCCTTCCTGGTGCAAAGTAACAATGCGGACGCAATCGAACCGCAGTATTGATCGTCTAGGCATGGTTGAACTACAGACAACACGAGACGTGTACCTCCTTCCTGGCGGAATGACTGGAAGTGATCGGCTGTCGGACACCCTCCGTCTAATAGGTGTTGCTCATGCATGGTTGTTTACGTCTTTGGGCGGGTTTAGTGACATCTCTGACCAGTCAAAGGGACTGTGTCTGTGATACAATATCCACAGTCAACGTCTTTCTTCAGGAGTTCTGGGAACTGGGATGATGCAAAACTTTTTTTGGTGTGTGTATTTCAAGGAGATGGTATTTCTATCGACAAGAGAGGCTGATAAATAATTCTGTACTCACTACTGGTTTCAGTCTTCAGACCATCTTCAAGTTCCTTAAAGTTATTTACAACAGTCTACATGGCAAGATTATTATTGTGACGTCAAATGACATAACTGCCATCCAGCGTCACTGCCGCCGATAGTAGTATAATTGCACTCACTTTAGTAAAGAGTACTAAAGCCTGGGGGCACTCTACACACGAAAACCAATATGTAGGTGCGCTCCACACCCAAAGGCGGAAATCGGTTATAAAAGTAGACGAAGACTAAAGATGTTCGTACATTTTATTATTTATTGTATATTTTGCTATCAAAGGCAGTGACACCTAGATGGTCCTTACTTCATTTGAGATGGCAATATTAATACTGTAGCGTGAACTACAATTTGTCCCATACTCAGGATACGAGCGTAGGGGGAGCAGATGCACGAATCCTGCAGCGCCGCTCCTGGAAAGGTTCATGTGGAGGTCGTTTGCCGTTTCCTTCCTCCCATCTGGTGTGAAATGTCAGGCGTTTATCTACATCGTGTGGATGGCTGTGATGATGGCTTTTGCAGTGAAATGTCATGTTTGTGATGTTGTGGATGGAGGGAACGGAGATGGTGAAACCCGCTGGAGCCACATCACCATCAACAGAGCCAAATGCCGTCCCTTCATGACACTGCGAATGGGTTTGGAATTTGATCAAAAACACTGGCGCAAAGACTAATGATCACAAACCTGAAGCCATCGCCTATCCTTCCCTTTCCGGCCAAATAGTGGTAGCGAAAGTTTTCATCCACCACCAGAATTCAAACGGCTTACTTCCGCTTACTACAGATGCGGCTTATTGCTAAGCAGGCTGTTCTAAATAAGCTTACGATAGCTGAAAATTAACTGGAGACTGAGACCGGACGTAAATAAAAATTTTTCAAAAGCAGCTCTTGACGAATGAAATTCAAAACTTTTTAATTGGGGTAAGCACTTTTCTTACTTATTTTATTCCTCCTTCTAACCTATTCTGCTAAGAAAACGGCGTCTCTGTTGCGTCTTCCAAACAACAGTTGCTTCACGATAGCAGATTTAACTTCACTATTAACTGCGATTCGTAGACATTTAATTGAATCGACAATTTCCAAATTTGTCTGATTTATGTTGTACGGTATCAAAGACTACGGAATTCTCTTAGTACTCATGTAGAGAACCTCACAGTTGCATTATTTATTATTTCTTTCAGCATCAACTGCCACTTTCTGCATCATCCAGCTATCTTGTTTACATCATTGTGTAGATTGTCTAGACGGCAGACGCCGGTATCATCTGCAGCCTAGGAGGACTTGCTTAGATTGCCGTCTAAATAATTTGTCGCACTTCCTTGGGTAATAGCAGGTATAACTTCGGTTTCGCTACATGACTTACCGTCAATTGCTGCGTACTGCCACCTTTCTGACAAGAAATCATGAGTCTATGACTAAAAAAAGGGTTCAAATGGCTCTGAGCACTATGGTCATCAGTCCCCTAGAACTTAGAACTACTTAAACCTATCTAACCTAAGGACATCACACACATCTGTCCAAGGCAGGATTCGAACCTGCGACCGTAGCGGTCACGCGGTTCCAGACTGAAGCGCCTAGAACCGCACGGCCACACCGGCCGGCGCTCGCTTTGTTCATGGAAATTGTTTAAATCAGACCTCTAGGAGAAAACAACAGAAAAATTTCAACTTCAGCACTAAAATCGGAACACAGCTTCTCTCTTTCCTCGGTTACCTGAAACTACCTCATACTGGCTATACTAGCTAACTGGATATCAACTGCACGCAATCCTCCTTGGCACTCTTGTTACAAGCTATAGGCGACACAGGCAGATTCCAAACGGAAAATGAATGATAGGATGAAAAATGAGCCCAAATAAAAAAGACAAACTGAGGATGAAAATGGCGCGACAGATCAAAAATAAAAAATTACATTTAAACCAATTAATTGAAAATAATAATAATCAGCCAATTTGATAAAGATTTGCAAATGAAAAAATCATCAGCTGACGAGATTCGAACCAACAACATTCTGCACGTCAGGGTTGTAACCTCACCATTGCGCTAGGTCACCACTCACCGTTACGCTGTTATATTAATTCCTGTATAGAACCAGTTGCAACGATGATTTGCTACCTCCAAAACAGTTCGGCCTCATGCAACGTCGTATGAGGCTTATCCACTGTAGCCCAATCTCTGTAACTGAATATGTGATGCCGAATCGCATCTTGTACGGAAGGATCCAGAAGTGCTTGGCTAATGCTGTGTACGAAACGTCCGCATTTCGATACCATCGTTTTGTGTGTGTGTTGTTTTTGGGATGGTTTTCATGTGTGTTGAAATGCGAAACAGAAGGACCAGATCCACGACGCGGAATCCAAACACAACAAGAACAAAGGCCGAACGAGGAACTGGAAGTGAGTTGGCAATTTGTTGTGGCAAAGGCCAACAGTTCGGGGGCGACGTTGAGGGCTCGTACTGGAGGAAGACAGCTCCAACGCATGAGGCAAGCAATTTTGATCGGACTATAGACAGTTGTTGGCATCCTGATGTGGCGGCTGTTCTGCCGAATATCAGTGTCGTCCTTGGACACCCGACACCTCAAGATGTCAGTGCGTCACAGGGGAAGCCGGAAGAATTACTGTCAGCTGTTACCTGACGCTGGCTTCAGAAGCTCGAAACCGATTAGGAAAAACCTAATATTAGTGGGACAAAATGCAATTTATTTGATTTTCACCGTTAAACACGAAACTGTTATACCTGGAAGTGACAGACCAATCCATTAACAGTTTGTTTCTCGTTCTCAGTGAAGTAACATAGTTTTCAAAACACCAACAACATTTTATTTGAACTCGGGTAGGCCTGTGGGAACATGCTTTGAGTAGTTTTTGTTGGGCATTTATTTCCTGCTTTGCAATTTCTGATGTAATATTTTATTCGGTGAGCTAGTGGACACCTGTACATAAAATGCGTCAAATAAAAAACAGCAAAACGTAAAATAATACCGTGGGCTCGACTATTAAAAGGATAAAAATGAATAAAAATAAAGTGGATAAAAAATTATGGACAAGACTAAATCGCTAATTTGCTGTATGTCATGCTTCCAAACTCGATTTATTTCGGGACACCTTACTTTGGCATATTACGTGGGACAGTTCATAAATAATTCACAGGTTCGTATTACTGTGAATTGTTTGATGCAACAACAATGAAAATTGCGTCAGATGTGTCGGATATAGTTAGGAACTTGAGGAACAAACACGTATTTTTGTTTTATCACTGTGTATTCAAACATATTGTCGCCGAGCGGTAGAAATGGACCCTGCATGGATTTCGCGTACTGGGACTATTGAAGACCTGAGGTCGTACATCAAGACCGCGGCAAAAACCCGACAGAAATCCACAGTGCGTTAAGTAGAGTTTGTGGTGAGTTTACAGTGGACCGCAGTACAGTTTCACGTGGGATTAATCGTTTTCGTGGTGGTCGTATGAGCACAATCCAAGATCCGCAAGGCCAAAAACGACAACAGATCAACAAAGTGTGAAACTTGTGGCAGATGCTCCTTAAAGTAGATCGCAATGCGACTTGTGAAGAACTGTCTGAAGCCTTTGGAATTCCCTCAACACCAGTATTCTATATTCTGACAAACGATTAGAAGAAGAGAAAAATTTCTGCGAGGTGGCTCCCGCGCTGTTTGACTGCTGAAGAGAATCAGAAACGCCTGAACATTGCAACCTTGCTCAAACAACGATTCGACCGTGAAGGTCAAGGATTCTTGCGTCGACCTGTCGTTACTGATGAAACGTGGATCAGAGACTTTGAACCGGGGTTGAAATCGCAGTCTAAGCTTAAGATTCTCCACGCCCAAAAAAATTTCGAGGCGCTCATTGCTCAAACAAATACAACTTTTGCTTATGATCACCAAGGAATCATCACAGCAGATAAAGTCCCATTCGGAACAAATATCACAGCAGTGTATTATCGTAACTTCACGCAAAACCTGCGCAGAAAAATGCACAAAACACGACCTCAGTTGCTCGGGGCTGGGCCATTAATTCTCCACGACAATGCTCGCCCGCATATCAGCAGTGTTCTAACCCAAAAACTGCGCGAATGCGGATGGGAAGAGTTGCCACATCCTTCCTACTACAGCTGGGCACGGGTCCTCCAGACTTCGATATGTTCCTGAAACCTGAAAAAACCTGTGCTTGGACGTCTTTATCTTTCTCTGGAAGAGCTTTCTACCACAGTTCCCGAGCCACTCGACAGATGAACGCAAGTGGTGTTCTGAATGGAACAATAGAGCTTCCGAGACGTTGTGATTCAGTCATAAGCAAGGAGACTATACTGAAGGACCGTAAAGAGGTATTGAAAAAAAAAAGAAATGTGTAAGTAAAAATGAAGTGAGAATTATTTATAAACTATCCCTGTTAGAAATCAATTTCGCAAAGCAGCTGCAGAGCATAATCTATTAAAACAGCCAAAAGTAAATTGTTAATACGGTTGTGGAATGCGTATATAAATCCAAGGTGACTTTGAATGGTACCTGTGTTTACTGGTGATGTACTGACATTCATCTACCTCGTACAATATTGCGAAAGCGAGGATTAAAATCATTTTGCGGAGTTGACAATCGGACACAGTAAATGGCCTTACAATTTTACATCCCCGTCCACGTTCTCTTCCTTAAAATTTGTGGCTACAACCAATAAAATTCAGAACTGCAACAGAAGATAATTGTGACGTTAATAAGGACCCTGCATTTTCGCACGAAAAACACTGATAACCTGCCAATAGAAATAAATCACGAAATTGATATCCCATGCAAAATAAAAAGTTATTTCTGTTAGCCCTCGTCTTTTTTACCTACTTGATCCTGTGCTGTCTTCAGTATTTCATCTCTCAAAGCTACCCATTCTTCTGCAACAGTTTTCCTTTCCCCTGTGAGGCGCCTTGTCACGGTCTGTGCGGCTCCCCCCATCGGAGGTTCGAGTCCTCCTTCGGGCATGGGTGTGTGTGTGTTGTCCTTAACGTAAGTTAGTTTAAGTTAGATTAAGTAGTGCGTAAGCTTAGGGACCGATGACCTCCGCAGTTTGGTCCCATAAGACCTTGTCACAAATTTCCATTTTCCTTTCCCCTGTTCTTGTCAATCGTTCCCTAATGCTCCCTATGAAACAATTCAAAACCTCTGCTTCTTTCAGTTTGTCCAGGTCCCATCTCCTTATATTCCTGCCACGGGAAATGTATTAAAATTTAAAACCTGGTTCCAAAATATCCGTCTACCATTATATAATTATATAATCAATCTGAATCATTAATTATAATGACGACGAATTTGCTCAAGAAGTTGTTCCTGAATTCAAAGTATGTACTTGACTTATTGTTTCTAAACTGTAGGCCTACTTACCGCATCAACATGATACTTCAGTTGCATTATACAGGGAGAACATAATAAAACCGACAAACTGCAGGGGCGGGTTCCTGATTGCAAATGAAGGATAAAAAGGTCCTATGAACGTGTGACCGGAAATGCATCGTTGCCATGGTAGATGGTGCTGGCGAATGAAAGTTCCTCTGACTAAGGGTAACACAACACCCAGTCCCTGAGCGGAGAAAATCTCCGACCCAGCCCGGAATCGAACCCGGGCCGTTAGGTATGACATTCCGTCGCGCTGACCACTCATCTACCACGGACGGACAGCGGAGATGGAAACGGTCGAGAGACAGAATGGGTTTACCAAAACAAGTACTCTCATAGACACCATCCACATGACACAAAATTTCTAGCCCTTGTGATCACGGGTCCTTTCAGACTGTCGAATGTGCAGGGAGGTGGCGGACTACGAGACACCATATTTGGAGGACCGGGTTCTACGCCTGTGACGCTATTCGGAGAGAGGCCGGAACGTGCGAAAGAGTGCGGCAATCCATGATCCGGCGTGTGAACGCGTGCACTGCAGCGCATGAAGGTCACTTTGAACACCTCATGTGACCTGAATACGCTGCAGCCCTGTACTGCGTTCCGGGACGATTTGTTGTTGCACGCACACCGTCCATTTCCGGACACATGTTCATAGGACAGTTTTTCCCTTTCATTTTCAGTCAGAAATCCGTCCCTGCAGTTTGTTTTATTAATGGTCATCCTGTATAGACCGATGTTATGAATCGGAGCGCCGCGGAAAATTCTATGTTAAGGGCGCTGGAAACGAAAACAGTTTTGAAATACTGGTGTAGAGAAATTTCTCAATAGACAATGATACAGAATTATAGTCATGCAAATAATCAGCCTGAAGTATTATGCAAAATTGTGCGACTGTTGTTGAAACGGCAACTTCCATCTCATAACGCTTATTCTGAATACGATTTGTGGCATAAACTAACTAGTCCCATCAGCAATTCACCGTCGGTATTATTACTTTATCATGGGTGGATGCTCTCTTACGTGATTCCGCGTCGCAAAGCATCTTCAGCCGGACATCTTTCAGTCCTACTGCTGCTGTCACAACGCATTTCATCTGGACAAAGGTAATTCTTACGACACAAACACGCCCTTCGCTGCTGTTTACGACGAAAGCAGCAGAGTCTGGCTTCTCATTATCTTCTCTTCCGGGTGCTACTTTCGCCACGCCTTCAGCAGCACAAATTTGTCACCGGAGGAAAGCTTCGTTCCACTCTTTTTGAAATATTTTCGATTTGTAAAATACTTCCGTTCTGGCGTTCCCCAAGATAGTGTTATAAGCCTTTTGCTGTTTCTTGTCTACTATATAAACGATTTGGGAGACAATCTGAGCAGCCGGCTAAGGTTGTTTGCCGATGATGCTGTCGTTTATCGACTAGCAAAGTCATCAGAAGATCAAAACAAATTGCAAAGCGATTTAGAAAAGATATCTGTATGGTGCGAAAATTGGCAATTGACCCTAAATAACGAAAAGTGTGAGGTCATCCACATAAGTGCTAAAAAGGAATCCGTTAAACTTTGGTTCACGATAAATCAGTCGAATATAAAGGCCGTAAATTCAACTAAATACCTAAGAATTACGATTACGAACAACTTAAATTGGAAGGAACACACAGAAAATGTTGTAAGGAATGCTAACCAAAGATTGCGTTTTGTTGGTAGGACACTTAGGAAATGTAACATATCTACTAGTGAGACTGCCTACACCACGCTTGTCCGTCCTCTTTTAGAATACTGCTGCGCGGTGTGGTAGGCTTGACGGAGTACGTCGAAAAAGTTCAAAGAAGGGCAGCACGTTTTGCATCATCGCGAAATAGGTGAAAGAGTGCCACTGAAATGATACATGATTTGGGTTGGGCATCATTAACACAAAGGTGTTTTTCGTTGCGGAGCAATCTTCTCACGAAATTCCAATCACCAACTTTCTCCTCGGAATAGGAAAATATTTTGTCACCGGAGGAAAGCTTCGTTCCACTCCTTTTGAAATATTTTCGATTTCTAAAATACTTCCGTTCTGGCGTTCCCCAAGATAAAATATGGGAAATCAGAGCTCGTACGAAAAGATACACGTGTTCGTTCTTACCGCGCGCTTTACGAGATTGGAATAATATAGAATTGTGATGGTGGTTCGATGAACCCTCTGCCAGACACTTCAATGTAATTTGCTAAGTATCGATGTAGATGTAGAAGAGAGCACATTATATGATTACAACAAGAAACCAGTACCACATTAATGCACACAAAAAAACATAAAATATGTAGTGGAACAATTTTTAAATATTTAGCCTACTACAACGATAAACAAATCTATTAAGTTGAAAACATTTTAAGAACAGGAAAGGAAGAGGAGGGCTATTATACGCAACAGATGAAATAACGCGTACAAATGAGCTGAAGGCTACAGAAGAGGACAACGCTAAACCAGGTAAGAGAATATGACAGTGATCAATAGAAGCAATTCTGGTGACAAAAATGACGGAAATAACTAAATGTTGTCTTGACACGATGTTTATTTTGTCATAGATATATCGTTACTCTTTAGTATGGACTGAAAAGGCGCAGTGGTTTCCGCTGTAATGAATTACGATGCATTAACAGGCTACGATAGTCCTGCCAAAGAAGTTTATAGTAAATGGAGAGTTATAATTTTTAGGCGACAGAAAAGTTGGCCAATTATTTACATAGAGGGAAATGGGAGAAAGAATGGTTTCTAGGCGACAGGTAAGTCGGCCAATCATTAATGAAGAGAGAGGGAGGAAAGGCACCCGACAACGCGTAAGTCGACCTTCAAGTAGTATTTATGGACGAAGTGGTTTCCGCCAACTATTTTATGAAATACAAAGGAAATAGACATATTGCCGACATAAGACAAAACTGACATGGAAATCTCGTAAGACATGAACGTAGTAAATAAGGTTTAAATAGAACGCGACGTAATATGAAGTATTGAGAGTAAAAACACACACTGGTTTTAAAGATGGAAGGACGGTGCAATAAATGACTAGCTAAGAATAATTAGCCCCTACACATTACAAAGTCACACAATGTTCGTATGTGAAAGTCAGTAGAAAAAACACTGTCATTACATGAATAGAGTTCCACTAGTACTTTTTGTAGCAACAACGACACACAAATGTAGAAGGAACGATGTCTCATACTGTGGAATGAAGCAACGATTTGGTAAATGAAGTTTTGTGCATTATAACTGAAGCAAGGTTCAAAAACGTTCCCTTGATGTATCTGTCAATGGCGATTGAAAGCCTCCGTGGGTACGAATTAAAGAGCAGGTAACGCCGGCAAGCGGAATGTGTCATTACCGAAGTAACAAAAAAAAAATGGCTCTGAGCACTATGGGACTCAACAGCCGAGGTCATTAGTCCCCTAGAACTTAGAACTAGTTAAACCTAACTAACCTAAGGACATCACAAACATCCATGCCCGAGGCAGGATTCGAACCTGCGACCGTAGCGGTCTTGCGGTTCCAGACTGCAGCGCCTTTAACCGCACGGCCACTTCGGCCGGCACCGAAGTAACAGATGGTGCGAGCACGCACAAAGCTCTTCAAGAAGCGAAGGGCAATGCCTCAGCTGTATGTAGCTACAGCTGCGACCAAAACAAAAACTTTGATGAAACACTCTCGCAGTACAACGTAAACATTAGCTTTGTTTATAACTACATTAAATCGAAACAAAACATTATGTATTTATATTGTAACAGTGTATAAAAACACGTTTATTTAAAATTTGTTTAAAATTATTAGTAAATTAATTGAAGGCATTTTGTACTGTTTCATGGAATTGTACTGGAGCTGTAAGCTGGGGATGGAGAAGGGAGAATGGGCTGACAGTTGTAGAATTCAACACCACTTCGGGAAGTGTGGAGTTTCACAACGCAAGACCACATTATGGACAACAGCATCATCAGTATACGTTTCTGTTGTGGGCTGTTTGAGTATGTTTCTGGTAAAAGGTGTGAGTGCGAAGTTCTTCCGTCTCCAAGTATTTGTGAAAAGTATAGGTGTTGTTTATTTTCTTTGTAAGCATGTGAAGTGGACGTCTTTATGACGCATTCACATAAATAAGTGCAGAACGGCGTGATGCCGACATAATACTAAAGAAGTGTAAAAAATATTTTGTCGAATTTAATGGACGCCAATGCACCGATAGAATTGTATAGCAATGTAACTTCTCGATAAACATTTTGTTGAATTTAATGGACAATGCTCCGATAGTAGCTTAACGGCAATATGAAATGTTGCGAATTAAATTTTCCTCGGAAATAGAAGACTACTGTGGAGTACACAGTAGAAACTGTAATTTGTAAGTTAACAACAGACTGTCACTACCACAAAGGTGCAGAATGACAGTACTTTGTAAATCTTTAAAGGATGATGTAATTAGTATAGAAAGTGTAATTAAAGATCAATGATTTTGCGATATAGGGTTATACACGAATTTATTGTGGGTAACGATTAGTTTTTGTGTAATCACAAAATTTTTTATTTTATGATTATATAAGTTGATTAATAATCTGAGAATCAAAAAATATAATGTTGATTCAACTTTTGAAAAACAACCAGAAATGAGAGTATTGTGGAATGGTGCGACTCTTGAGAAATGACAGCTGAAAAATTAATAAAAATTCAAATAAAAATTTGTTTATTTCCAAAATTAATTGTTGTTTGCAATAACATCCCATTTTTTGGAAATCTCTGAAGGAGGGGGCTGTGTAATATTTCTGGCTTTGCAGTCATCATATTCGGCTACAAGAGGCTCTTTTTTAGAGCGGTTGAGAAGGCAGCTATGGCAAGATTACGTAATGTCCTGTGAGGTATAGTTGACAGATGGTTTGTTCGGTGCGGGTTTCGTGGGAAAGACTGCCTAAATTGTGATGCTTCTCCGTGATTGGCTGCTGGGTTTGGAAGTTGCGCGCCAAAATGAGAATCATCTATTATTAATATTAGAAAAACTAAACACCGTATTTACTTGACTTTCAATTTAAAGCATCTCTCAACAGCGTGCTATCATTCCGTTATTTCACAAGTATTAATAACCAGCAGGACAATAAACAACTGCAAAACGAAAAGGCAGAGGATCTCCGGATCGTGCCTTCACTTGGATGGCGGGCGAAGTGGTTCGGCTGTAACATTAACGCTGGTTCGGCAGTGTCGGAAGTCAGACACGTTGTGTGCCTCGGTCGTTTAACTTAAGACTTTATTAGCGACGTATGGTTATTTGGACATATTAATTACGGAAATATACAGTTCATTAATTTGTTGAAGAATAGAATTCATTCGTAACTCTAAGGTGGAATGTAACTGTGCAGTTTCTCGTGTTCTGCTAATAAAAAACAAGTGGCATTCCGTATAAACAAACTGATACGAAATTTAATTCCTCCCTAAAATAGCAGTTCCTCGCAAAGAGTTTCTTTCAGCCTCAAGATTGCGGATTCACGACCTACGTGCTGTTTATGTGCAAGGGACAACTGTAAAAGACTGCAGGTTGGTGAACTTTAATTAGAATTTATGCATTCAACTCCGCGCGGTGGAAGCAAATGATTCCCAAAAATTCAGTTTTTTTAATTAATGACTCGATACGTCTTGCACATTATAAACGTTTAAATCTGACCCCTAGAGAGATAAGTTTTAACTGTTAATTTTTGAGAAAGAGTCTGCCAAAGAAGCTAATGTCTGAACTCAAATTACATCTTCCATGCACTTTCTTACTGAAAGATATGGCTGGTGACAAAAATGTCAACTTCGTCAAGCTCATACAGTCTGTATATAGTTCTATCTCGCAATAGCCACCTAACTACAATGTGAGACAATAAAATGCTTGTTAAGTGTTTCCCATTTCCTCACACAGCATTGCAAAGATGCGGGAATCTTTAGGCCGGGCCTTAATAAACTTTTGGCAACAAACACAGCATAACGCCCTGTCATAAATTTCGTTACGCCTGAACAAATACTTACTCAGAGAGTCCAGTCCATTGAATTTTTGCGAAAGTATTCGTCGGCAACTTAAATATATCTCCTCCCGTAGTTCGCTCTTTTAAGGGTCTGCAGAATAGTAGCTCCTCTTCTGCGGACTCCTCATTAATAAAGCGGACGAAAAGTGAAATGACTAAATTGTTAACATCAGTAGATTTGTCAAGTTGAATCGCAAAAGGACTCGCACGAACTCTTTCCAAAATTTCATTTTCGACATAATTTGACTTGTTTATTAATACGGCGGTTGATCGTATTGTTGGACAAAGATACCATAATGACCTTTTTTGTGAAAGATTCTCCAAGCATGCACTGCACATCATCATTTATATATGGCCGCCCTAAATCCTCAGCAACGTTGGAATGAGGTTTTGCAGTTTTAGCAGTGCTGTAGCTAATGCAATAAAACGCTTCAAGAGTATTCTCCTTGTCACTGTTTACAGCGGATACAAAAGTATTTTTCCACTCGTTAGCTTTTCGTGTAGAAAAATCAGCAAATTTGTTTATGTGGCATAGTGTTTAGTTTTTTAAGGCTCGTTTACGCCGGGCAACATCTTGCAATATTGTGGCATGCTACGGAAATGTGGCGTGCGTCGTCTTTTAGTATGCTACAAAAGGCAACATCTTGCAGCCTATTTTGTATGCGACAGGTTAATTTATATCAAAGCAACAGAATTTGTGCCACAATGAGTTGGTCTTGCATGAAAATGAGTGATAAAGTGATTGCGGCGGCTACTTACTTGGTTATCGCACACGCCGCTAACAATAGAAATGAAAATAAACGGAAAAGGAAACTATAGTGGAAGAGATGAATATTTAAAGAAGGACCACGAACGAATATAACAGGAGATCTAGTAGCAGATTATGGTGCATTATTTAGTAATTTTACAAGAATGTCCAGTGAAGGCTTAAATTATTTACTACAGTTAATTACACCTCATATTCTAAAGAAAGGTACCAATTGCTAAGACAATATTTCACCAAGATTTCGACTGGCCATCGTGTTACGATTTTTAGCCACTGGGGATTCGTACAAGTCACTACTGTACTCATTCAAAGTATCATATTCTGCTATTTCCCTCATAGTGCCAGAAGTATGTGAAGCTATTTCATCACTGTTGAAGAACTACATAAAGGTAAGTACACAACATTCGATACTCACTTTATGTAAATAATTTATTTTCATTTTAAGTAAGTAACTGGTGCAAAGTATTTCACTTATTTTTTTTAAATCTCAAAAATTGATGGCGCTCTTCTGACGTACCTGGTGCTTCAGTGAATTCTTCGCTCTATTTCTGCACTGTTTTCCGATACGACAGCCGGTAATGATGTGATGCTGGGAGTTCGGTTCTCATACTCCCCCCACGCTGCTCTGAATAGCACATTTCCAATGATATGCTTCACCTACGTTTGTGTTGTCAGGGGAAGTTTCCTCATTTCATTGGCGATGAACTCTCCATACACACTCCATTCATCTGTTAACAGCTTTAAGTCTGGTTAAGCTTCCTCAACTCGAGCATCTCTCTCCATTTCCTGAGCCGTTCTTTTTTTGGGTTTAATAATTCTCTTTCTCTGTGTTTCTCATGAGACGTAGTTGGTGTTCGACGCACATTACCTTCAAAACGCTAACTTGCATCTTCATCTTTTGTTTCTAAAAAGTTGGGAAAGTAATATGTTTTACTTCCCAGATTCCAAAGGATACTGAAAATGGAAGAATGTCGCCAGAAATTTTGAAGTGAAATGGAACTTCCCTCACTGTGTAGGACCCACAGATGGCAAACATGTGCAAATTTTGCCCTGCCAATACTCGAAGTGAGTATATATTAAGTACAAAAAAGGCGATTGCAGACGCAAATTACTACTTTTAGTATGTGCATGTTGGTTGTCAGGATCGCATATCAGAGTTTTTAAGAACACTTCATTTCATAAAGCTTTAACGGAAAATAAATTAAACATTTCTCCCCAGAATATCTTCCAGGGAGAGAAAATCTGACACCATAAGTTTTAGTAGCGGACGAGGCATTTCCATTGACGACAAATAAAATGAAACCGTGTGATGGTCAGTTACCAAGGTCGGAGGAAAGAATATTTAATTACCGTCTTTCTCGCGCACAACTTACTGTCGTAAACGCTTTCGGAATAATGTCCTCTGTTTTTAGAGTGTTTAGGAAGCCATTGTTATTTAAAGTTGAGAAATCTGAAAGTTACAAAAACTTGTGAGTATCTCCATAATTTTTTAAGGCCAAGTGCAACGTCCAGAACTATTTATTCACCTTCAAATAGTTTCAATACAGAAGACGTAGATAATGGTGTAATTACTCTTCGAGAGTGGAGAGAAGCCACTCGCAACTATACAAGCTTAACGAATTTATCAAAGATACCTCGAAGATCTTCCTGTGATGCACAGGGAGTACGACAAGAATTCTAAGAATATTTTACGGCACCACATGGAAAGGTTGTGTGCCAAGAGAGATATCAATATCATCATCCGGCACCAATGTATATTAATTATGTTCGTACAACAACGTATATTCATTTACGTAAATAAACAGAATTATTTAGATGAACTCAAACTTGTTCGTGTGGTCCACTGTAGTAAAATATATTTTGAAACTACTGTTTACATGTATCGATTACATACAAAGAATTTGGTAGAAGGGACTTTATGTAGCCTATTCATTACAACAATTTAAAAAAATGGACTTTTTAAAATCAGAATAAAACTTCCTATTTTACAAATATACTTACCGATAATTTTGTTGCCGTGGATTGGTACAGTACTCAGTTAAATATATGAATAGTTATTGAAATCGAGATACTTAAAATTGAGCTGTCCATTCCTGCATATGGTTCCGCCCGTCACAGCTAAGATGAATTTTAATGATTCATATGGGAATCTACATATGAAAATCCAAACCTAATGTAATTATCAGCGTATTTTATTTTCTTTTCTCTGCGCACGGGTCACTTTTGTCGTCGGTCAACACTAACTTGCGATTTTGTTAAATCTTGTTTCCCTTTCAAACTTACACTTTTTAACCAGTTATCCATTTTAATGTGAACGTAAGCGATTCTGACACACAACTGACAACACCATTTGCCAAAATGGAAGAAGAACTAGGCTACTGTTGAAAATCAAAGGCCTGACCGCCATGTAACAGTGGCTTAGTGCGGTCGCGGTAATGCTGTTAGTATTGTTAGAGCACAAAGTAGCGAAATCAAATGCATTCCTAACACTTTACATAACTGTAGACCATGCATTCGCGTTAAACATTAACTTATTGTGGAAATAATGTGATAAATGCCCGATGTTACACATAATGTAACGAGGGCTTAAAGGAATAATTTATTACAATGGCCTAACCTCGAAACAATTGCGGATGTGCTTATAATTAATTCTTATTTATATTTTAGGATAACTAATCAGTAAAAAATGCAGCACATGTTGTAATGAAAGCATGAATAAAGAACTGAAATTTGTGACTAGATGCTGTCTGAACACCACTAACAATTATGGAGAAGAGTTTAGGCGGACCCCTTGAAATATTTTGCGATCTCCCTGGGGGGGGGGGGGGGAGGGGGAGGGGGGTTGCGAACCACCGGTTTGGAAAAGATGTATTAATTTAACCTAACCACGTGTTCGTACGGTCCTCGGTCACCTTTCCCTGCCGCCGAAATTGCCGATAGTGAAGACTTGCAGCCTCTAGCGGCTGTCACCGGCACTAGTTCCACAGAGCAGCGTCAGCGCTACCACGGGACACTCCGTAACTACACAGTTCCGTGAACGCTCAACAGGTGCGCTGCACCAGCAAAAGCGTTCCACATCCAAAAAAACTAGTGACAAAAAAGGCGTAGAAAATATTTTCCACTTATTCATAGCAATTTTACTGTTTATGTTTTCTATTTATACCACGCTGATTGCTGCAACTTCGAAGTGAGTCGATATGTTAGAGTTATGCTTAGCACACTCTCCCAGAACCAAACGTACACTACACTATAAGTACCACACTTTCACGGTGAAAATTTGTCTTCAGTGGGGTCAATCCTGACCAACTGTAGTAAATGATGAAAGTGCAATATGAATCTTGTGATTTATTGCACGCGGTTGGAGGGACATCGCAACGCTCTTCAACCGACCTATCTGATGCTACTGCCACTGAAGACTAACTAGCCAATATCAAACACAGTTCTACACCTTCATTATCATTCGACTTATTGTACATGGTCTCTCAGACCGTTACAATCCCTTGTCTTATATTTCACACCTCCTGTAGAGTGGACTCTTCGGCCTTATTTCAATCTCTTTCTTATTTTTAGGGTTAGATAGCTCTCGCAGATGTGCCATGGTGTTTGCGTGTGTTTATTTTTTAACGTTATCGTTTCTCCTTGGTGAGGAAAGCTACCCGTTGTATGCAACGTTTTCTATGAGAGACTGATATATGTGTTCACGAACGCCTCAGCGAATTCTCAGATGAAGACTTGATGACAGTGATAATGACCTGATTTCGAATATTTCGTGATCACAATACTAATGGGGAAGAAAAGCTCGTGAACAAGTCACAGGTTGTGACGATGGAGAAGCGAACTTCTTCCGTAAGAACAGAAGAATATTTTCGATTTAAAAAAAAAAAAAAAAAAAAAAAAAACCACCTGCCTTGACTGCAAAGATCTTATGGGACCAAACCACACCCGAGGGAGGACTCGAACCTCCGACGGGGGCGAGCCGCACAGACCGTGACAAGACGCCTCAGACTGTAGGAGGATCTGCGTGAAATGCATGCACGCTATAAGCAATAAAAATTTTATTCAGGGCCTCAGAAGAATGCATAAGGTAATCACTATGTTCTTGATTTTTGAAATAAAAATTTGGCCAAATTCCTCCCTTGATAGAAATATGGGGTGGAATAACCGGTCTAAAGCTGAAAGATAAGTAGTAATTTCAGATCTGATACCAAATACAATTTGTCGTAAGTGAAATACGTTTTTCAATGCAGTAATGTTGCGAATGTGTAATACCATCTCCCTAGTGATAACTGTTAGTAGAGAGGTAACTATGACCCGTTAGTTTACTAATACATAAAATAATAAACTGCAAATTTTGCTGCATTTTAGTTTTCAATTTTTTAAAAATTCTATAATGTTTAAAAACGGAAATTTACATAGGTAAATCTCGAACAACAGGAAGTCACGAAAACTTATATTCACCAAAACAACGGTTTTATACATAAAAACAAAAAGGCGGTCTTAGAGGCCTCTCCATAGTAATTGTGTTCCCGCCAACATCCATAGTAGCTAAGGGTTAATCAAACGTCGGAAAACATATCTAAGTAATTAATTAAAGGAAATATCATATGCAAATGCATGTTGAAATCCAACCTACTGTATTCCAGTTTCTTTCAGGTATTATTTGTCATGTAAATTCCGTGAATCGTGATCAGCTTGGTGTATTTATTCAATAATTTACATATCAAACAAGTTTCCATTATTTTTATCATATTTCAGTCTTGTGTGAGTTGTTGTTCTTTTTGCTTTTTTTCGGGATTAGTTTTAAAATAGTTCAAAATATTTCGTAATTTTATATAGTCCTCACTACGTCGTACGAGAATTACATTTGTATCAGAAAAATTATTTGCGCGGGAATGCGGCGGGGATTTAACTGGTATTTGTCAGGCACAACTGCTGTCAGTTCACAGGTTAGCATGGTTAAAGCCTATATTACACCGTCAAATATCTTTGACAAAGCTAGAACCAAATTCTGAGTTTTGTAAAAGGTATGATAAAAGCACTACAGTACGCCGTCAAAGATTTTATATAAAATGTCTTTCATAAATATGTGACAAAGATTTTTAACAATTTATTACATGCCTTAGACTGGGTACGGTAGTGGAATAGTCTGAAAAATGATGGTGCCCCTGTTGTTAAAGGATTAATTACTGTACATCGTTTACAAAGCAAGTTCAATCAATATTATAGGGAACGATCACGCCGGAGTGAGGGAACTACGACCGACCACTATGTGCAGCATTTCAATGTTAAGGCGAGACTGTTCATCGAGTACGGTAGTGCTTAAAGAGACAACCCCATTCCCCCTCCCTACGCACGCGCACACACACACACACACACACACACACACACACACACACACATGCACGCACATGCACGCGCACAGACCTCGGGGAAAGATCGCCGATTCCCACTTCATACGGGTTCTAGGTTCCTAACTGTTTTACTAGCTATTTTCCATTTTTTCTTTTTCCGGTTGTTTAAGCCAGAATGAGACGGTTATCTGTAGGCGCCTTTGAGAAGAAACTATCCCAGCAACCGGTCAAATTTCAGAAAATCAAAATGATCGGATCGGAAGGGAACTTGAACATTGCTCCTCCCGAATACGGTTTCATTTTCTTAACCACTACATAATCTTGCTCGGTGTTGAGTGCATATACAGAGGACAATTAAAATCATAGATCAGAAAGAAATGATGTGAGAATGTAGTGTCCCTGAACCTTGACATCTCCATGTAAAATATTAATCCACGTAAAACATTTTCACGAATATTTGATAGCGGTAACTGAATTCTTCACACAAATCCTGTAAGAGTTTGATGTGGAGTGCCCAAGACAATGTAATTTAACTTTATCTCTATAAAACCATACCATTTTTATGTTTACGAAGGTATTGAGCCATAAAATTAGTTTTGAGTTGCGCGTTCAACACCAATTTGCATTTAAATATTCTACCAGGCCACTGAAGGCGCAGTCGGTTGATTCTGAGCGTTAATTGTTTTGCACTGATTCGCTGCATGCACTCCAGACATGCTTTGATATTCTTGTCACCTGAGGCAGTATTACGACTATTATCGTCAGTTTGAAGTTAGTTCATGCCTAGCATATAAATTTGTTACCGAAATTCGGTTTTCATTTTCAGAACCAAGCACTCCACGTAAACATACCAAATGCTTACGTACAGTCTATTCTTCTTTATTCTCATTTACAATGAACGTAACCATTATCTTGCAAGATTGTATAAATAGGGCAATTTTGCCATTGCAACTGCGAGCGCCTACTAAATACATAGAGTATAATATCTATGGAATGAGCATGGCCTACCGTAATGCGCATGTTCTCAACATCAAACCGTGCTAGTCACGTGGTAACGGGACGTCGCTGCTTGTCTGCAATTTGTGGTAACAGCGAAACTTTCATATTACACATATTCATCTGGTTTTACACACACTTCTACACGTTTTTGTAGTAATAACAGCCTTGGTGTGCAGTATTGTTGTTGCTACGGATATAAAAAGAAGTACGTGAAAGAAGGACCAGTTACTTTTCATAGGTATGTACAACAAACCTCTAATAGTGAGTATCATATTGACGTGAGGCGCTTTGTACGAGGGCAGTTCAATAAGTAATGCAACACATTTTTTTTTCTGAAACAGGGGTTGTTTTATTCAGCATTGAAATACACCAGGTTATTCCCCAATCTTTTAGCTACACAACACTATTTTTCAACGTAATCTCCATTCAATGCTACGGACTTACGCCACCTTGAAATGAGGGCCTGTATGCCAGCACGGTACCATTCCACTGGTCGATGTCGGAGCCAACGTCGTACTGCATCAGTAACTTCTTCATCATCCGCGTAGTGCCTCCCACGGATTGCGTCCTTCATTGGGCCAAACATATGGAAATCCGACGGTGCGAGATCGGGGCTGTAGGGTGCATGAGGAAGAACAGTCCACTGAAGTTTTGTGAGCTCCTCTCGGGTGCGAAGACTTGTGTGAGGTCTTGCGTTGTCATGAAGAAGGAGAAGTTCGTTCAGATTTTTGTGCCTACGAACACGCTGAAGTCGTTTCTTCAATTTCTGAAGAGTAGCACAATACACTTCAGAGTTGATCGTTTGACCATGGGGAAGGACATCGAACAGAATAACCCCTTCAGCGTCCCAGAAGACTGTAACCATGACTTTACCGGCTGAGGGTATGGCTTTAAACTTTTTCTTGGTAGGGGAGTGGGTGTGGCGCCACTCCATTGATTGCCGTTTTGTTTCAGGTTCGAAGTGATGAACCCATGTTTCATCGCCTGTAACAATCTTTGACAAGAAATTGTCACACTCAGCCACATGACGAGCAAGCAATTCCGCACAGATGGTTCTCCTTTGCTCTTTATGGTGTTCGGTTAGACAACGAGGGACCCAGTGGGAACAAACCTTTGAATATCCCAACTGGTGAACAATTGTGACAGCACTACCAACAGAGATGTCAAGTTGAGCACTGAGTTGTTTGATGGTGACCCGTCGATCATCTCGAACGAGTGTGTTCTCACGCTCCGCCATTGCAGGAGTCACAGCTGTGCACGGCCAGCCCGCACGCGGGAGATCAGACAGTCTTGCTTGACCTTGCGGCGATGATGACACACGCTTTGCCCAACGACTCACCGTGCTTTTGTCCACTGCCAGATCACCGTAGACATTCTGCAAGCGCCTATGAATATCTGAGATGCCCTGGTTTTCCGCCAAAAGAAACTCGATCACTGCCCGTTGTTTGCAACGCACATCCGTTACAGACGCCATTTTAACAGCTCCGTACAGCGCTGCCACCTGTCGGAAGTCAATGAAACTATACGAGACGAAGCGGGAATGTTTGAAAATATTCCACAACAAATTTCCGGATTTTTCAACCAAAATTGGCCGAGAAAAAAAATGTGTTGCATTACTTATTGAACTGCCCTCGTATGTTTAAAAATGTCTCGTAGAGCAAATTTCTGCGATTTTTTTGCCATGTGTTTACGAGAGAAATGCAAGATAAATTTGCAAGTGCGTTTAGGCTGCCAGTCAGTGTGTACGTATTCGTGCTATGTTGATCCGCTGATAAAATCTATATAAGACACTGTGATTAATTTCCTGCAGTTTATTCAGGTCCTCAAACCCTTGTGTGTATCTAAGTACTTCTGGATGAGACAGTTTCCTGCATTAAATAATTTTTGTATTCTACTTTCCCCAAAGATGAAACTGCTTATTTACTGTAGGAATTTCATTGCTACAAATGCCTCCCCCCCCCCCCTTTTCTGTGATGCATCGGCGCCCAGTACAGTGTCATTGTGACGTAATTAATTAGAACGGAGATTCGACAACACGAATAAGAGCAGTAGAAAAGCTAAAAAGGTATTGTTGGCTGTCATTTCTTTTCTCGCACCCGAAAAAACCTAAGTAGAACTGAGCTATGATACTGAGGCGAAAAAGCAGAATACTCTTGCTCTTCTCTTTAAAACTGTTTCAGTTCCAGGTACGAAATTGTTGAGATGTCTATAAAACGCATATACAAAGTTTCAGGATACTTCTGAAGGTGGTCCATCTGTTCTAGCGAAGTAATAACACTAAGTACGCTAAGCGCTACGAACTGACATGTGCCGTCCCAGTACCATGTGACTTGAGCAGCAGGGGATGTTGCGGACAGATTTCTCGTTCTGCGCATCCGAATGCTCACTTTATAGGGGAACAGGAATTCTGATCCTTACGAACGGCGGAGCAGCACAGAGGGAAGGGGGATTCCCCGCATAGGGACGGCTTTTCCCCGTCCTTGCAACTCTCGTCTCCAGCGCCTGGAGAGCCCTCCGCAGCCTCCAGACAAAGGCGACCGCCTATAGGACAGCCATCAAGCCTCATCAGCCCTCCTTGTACGAGAGACCGTCGTATCTGTACAGCCTTCTACGACAAAGCCCGTCTTAACCCGCTTGCGCCTCGGCATACTGCTCTTCCAGACTGGTTATGTAGCCGACGTGCCCTTTACATTGCTACCATCGACTGCTGTGTGTAGAAAGTGTAAAACATCGTATCAAATCACGCGTTTGGCAGTAATACGCTGACAGTTCTATTACTGTCTTCCTAAGTTTCACACAATTTCGTTTATTTATTAAATGCGTAATCAGTTAACTACGAAACGCAGACTGAATTTGACACCGAAAACTGATAAACACTCATTATCACAAACATGAAACCGATGTGGATGTGCACGGAATAGAACGAATTTCCACTCCACATGGAGTGGTTTTAATTTTTTCTTTTTTCATTCCCTAGCCACAAGGGCACAGCAGGTTGCTGTAGAACTTTTCAGCTAAATCCCAGGGAACCTCCCCATCGCACCCGCCTCAGATTTAGAGGTAAGAGTACCCTGTGGACGGCCCGTCAAAAACTGAACACAGATCAAACATGAAACCTGTCAAAAAGAGAAGCAAAATAGAAACAGCGAAAGGACCAAGAACAATAAGTTCAATATGGAACAGCCGGGAAGACAAAAGGCCTTATTGTTGGGTGGTTACGGTCTCGGACTGCCAAGCGGGCGAAACGTGTTCAAACCTGCCTCATGCCCGATTTGTGTCTGCGTCGTGGTATAACGCCCGTTTGCGACAGCGAGGTGTAAGGTAGGGACCTAAAATGACAGTTGATTCTACACAACTACTCTATTAGCAGCACAAAGGAAGTGGCTTTCGAATGGGAACCACAAACGTCTGATGACAAGGAGACAAGTCAACCGAATCCTCCACCAGGAAACACGTCAGGTGTGTCATACACGGCACTAGCGTCAATACGTGTATCAAAAGATAGGAACTTCTTATCGACACATCTAATTTGTACGACTGGTAAGTAAGTGAAATAGTGGATGTGGTCACTCCAAGGAAATGGTGAAAACATAATGGTTTGTTACAGAAGCTGCAACAAATGAACGCAACAGTTTTACAATCACAGTTTCTCTGTGCCCTGACAAAACACATGTTTTTAACGTTTTTGAAGTTGCGTTCAGTTTCGGAAGCCTTGATTCTTGAACTCCTTTCTTGTAGTAACATAGTTCACAATCGTTTATTTGTTGTATTCATTTCTGTGAGACGGCTATGTGGTATGTCGCCTGGTCTCACTATCCGCCACATTTACTTGCGACAGTAACATATTCGTACCACATGACTCATACTCTATAACCAATGTATAGTACGACGACTGCCAAGACTACAGAAACAGAACAAACGTTTCAATGACCGGACGGACAGTTCATAATGTTGAGGAGGGAAAAAGAAAAACTTGGCAGCCCAACACCATGATCACTTAACCCATGACGCCACTGCTGTTTCAGTGTCCTTGGACCATTCACTGTTTCTATTTTGCTTTTTTTACGGTTCAGTACACCTTCTTCCTGTTTTCGTGCTTGATCTGTGTTCAGTTTTTGACGGGCTATCCAATGGGTCATCTTATCACTAAATATGATGGAGATGCAATGTGGAGTTTCCCTTGTCAGAATTGCGCAGAGGACTTCCCAACAGGGCATGTTTGCGAAGGAAATTCCTGTTCCAGTAATCGCCTTGCAACCAACGAAAACCTCCCTAAAACCTAGGCTGGAACTATGGGATTAGAAATATATTTAAATTTTGTGAAATGTGTGTGTGTGTGTGTGTGTGTGTGTGTGTGTGTGTGTAGGACGACTTCAATGCATGCCGAAACGTCGCCTGCGGGAAGTACAAGACGGTTTGCGGACGAAAATTCTTCTTCTGTTTTTCCCAATGGTTTAGTCATTAATTACCGACAAAATTTTTGTTTGCAGGAGCGACGTTCGGAAAACGCCTGTGGCAGTATCAGGCAGCTGCGAGCTCATGTCGGAAAAGGACAAGGATGTGGAAAGATATTATCAGTGGTGGAATTGCCTAGGGAACATGCCGCCATTCGCTTCAAATTGTGTAAAAGTATGTTCATGGTTTTTAATCACAGCCCAATTTCGCTCGGTTTCATTAGAGGAGACTTTTTAAATTCCTGTCTGCAACTTTAAAGCTTCGAACGCCAGGTATTTAGTGGACACATTTGCCTGTTTTTTTTTTTTTTTTTTCTTGGATTTCAAAGGAGATTGTATTCGGAGAGATGATACTTAAGCAGTCCAGGCAGCTAGATGTAACACGGCGCTTCGTTAAAAAACGTTCGGTCTTGATACGGAATTCAAAGGGCTATCCAGGACATGGTTTTGATCTTTGGACCTGGCCCCTTCGACAAGGAGGAACTGATATAAAGCTGCTAAAACTTTGTACAAGGTTAATCTACGCACGCAGCTGAACCGGACGTACCTTTCTCGTTGTTAGCGACTAACAGCAGCGGAGATTCTCGTAACGTTTCTGCATTTTCTACGCAAGTTAGTTGATTCCGGTACTTTACTCGATTGTATTAATTTTCATTAAGAAATTCGCGTTTTCAGAAGAAAGCACTGGACAGTTTTCAGAATAAAAGTCCGAGCCCCAGGTTCGTGTTCCAGGGTGTACACATTATAACAAGCCGTAAACCTTATCTGGAAACTTTTGTAGTTTACCCGAATGGGAGTAGCGCTGATTATGTTTGGGCGATTTATCATCATCAATGCGCAATTGGCAGTTTATACGCCATGCGAGGGTAATCGGCCGGTTTTCATTTCTGTGTTGTGAACATCGCGCTGTAGAGTGTTCCATCCTTCACGGGGATATTTGCGAAGTAAGCTATGAAACGTGCGCCGCTTGTATGATACGGAATCCAAACGCAACGCGGCGCTCTCACCTCATCGCGCACTCTTGTAGGCACGGCGGAGACTATTCACTGGGCCTGTAGCACGTAGTGCACGCCGCTGCCGCCACGAGCGCTGTACGTGGAACGCTTCGCTACATTCCAAGGGCGGCATTTACAAAGGGACATTGATTTCGCTTTTATGTCACGGCTGTCGCCAACTCTTGAGGGGGCAAAATACAGAGATAAGTTGGATTTCTGGGAAATAACTGCCCTTTTTTGCGGGATAGGCTGCTTATGATCAAAATAACAAGGCAAGAAAACTGAGTTTCACCGCAAGCACCCTCTAAGAGCATTATTGTGAAGCAAAGGCGTGATGAAGATAATCGCCATTACAGTGAGAGTTTTTGGTAATTTACGGTTAAATATCTATAAGTAGATAGAGATCCAAAAGCTAAACACACTGGCGCAGTTTAATTCCGTTGAGCGTTTCTACTTCATGAATTAGCAACCGGCTTCAAAATTCACTACATTAAAGACAACAAACTGTGTTTCATGACTATTACGAGAGAAAAAAGACAAGCACGACGTTTGTAACACTAAAAAGTGATATTAAGTAAGCTGATAGAAAATGAGATACGCGTCTTATAATAACGGTGGCCCATTTAAAAGTAGCGTGTCTGCTCAGACATTCCACAAATACTGCTCCTTTTCCATTCGTCTTGGTTTCAACATCCCCTTACATCTATGCTTTGTCTATAAAAAAATACCTAATTTACCAGCATTTTACAAATTTCCTGCAGGCGCAATCTTTTGTATGGCCGGAGCTGCAGCTCAAACGTGAAGATAAAGACATGCGTAAATGTTTTGAAGAATGGAATGATAGATGTGTTTGGATACAAAATGACCTACTTTGAAGTCGACCACAAGTAACTAAACATGTTTGGTGAGTACAGAAATTTCCGGTATCAATCTCTTTGCGTCAGACGTCGTACACGACATTTTATGACGGAGCACCAGAAAAGGCAAGCAATAAACGGCTTGGTTGATAGATTTTGATGAAACTTGTCACAGCCTGAGAAGTGCGAAACGACAAATACATTGTGAGGGCGCGACCAGTCCCGCTTTTCTACTGGCATACGCCATACGCTTGTTCTGGCTGTGACAAGACCGAGGTTCATTCCCCCGGCTATCCAGATTTTGGATTTCGAAGTTTATCCAAAGTCGCTTATGGCAAATGCTTGGATTGTTCCTTTCAAAAGGCACATCGGTTTTCTTCCTCAATTGGAGCTTGTGTCTGGACGGTTTACCCATCATGAGGTCATACTGGGCAGTTTATACACTATATATATATATATATATATATATATATATATATATATATTACATTTGTGGAACGCAACACCCTAACGTTCCTTGTTCTTTAGCAAATACTTCTGGACGGAGCGTTGCTATTGGCTTTCATTGCGTGTTATTCTACGACAGCAGTACTGCCAACAGACATTTCCAGATTTCACCTTGACTAATACGATCAGTCATTTATTTTCATTGATTTCCGCGATGTGCCACTTTCAAGTATTTATTCTGATACTAACATATAACACACATCTTACCGTCGTATGACTTAACATGCTCACAGATTTGTGAGTCAGTTCATAGTACAGTATTTATATAAATACCCTGTGATTTTCATTGCTAGCATATCCTCGTGTTTTACTTCTCGCTCTTGTGAAACTACACTATGTTACAGAACTGTGTCGCATAACATACTCAACAATCAAACACAGCAATATTTTTGTACATTTGACTCCCTTAGTTTCTGACACGTGTACTTAGTGTTACGGTTTCAACATCAAACGAAGAAACGCTGCAAGCCGATCGTCACACACCCTTGTGCTGAGCAGCCTATGCATCGATTTTAGACGACTATTTCTAATACGCTGCTGAACATTGCAGGTAATTTGCTGTGGCCGACTTAATAATGTTTTGTTGTTTTCGCCTGCGTCAGACTTTTTCGCGCCACATCGTAACTATTCACCACTTTCCATAATTACTCTTCATACATGAAGAGGAAACAAAAGAAAAGCGAAACTCCAGTTCCCTGCAAGGATGTCTGGCGCCTATGCCGATGGCTTGTGACAGGCACAGTAAATACCTCACTCGTATTAGAGCCTCGGCGCTCGCTTCTAAGTGACCATCGAGAACGAGAATAATCGTTCTTTCGACATCAGCACATATTGTTCCAGTAGAAACGGAGCGCAAACCTCCCATGTCGTATGAGTACACAAGGGGTAAACAACTGCAACTCGTCATGTCTCGGAATACCTTTGAGTCATCGCGGCAATCGATATAAGGTGTTGGATTTCGGGGGCAAAACAAACCCACAAGCGTATCGCGTTTCGCTGACAGAATTGTGACAAGTTTATCTAACCTATCAAAGAAACCACTTTTTTCTGCTTGTTTTACTGATGGGGACTGTAACTTTGAAGAAGAAAGCCAATTGTATTTTTGCGTAAATGTATATTATTAACATGTTTCTCTGCCAGTCGTCTGCTCATTGCAGTCTCTTAACTTCTTAGTGAAGGAATCGTTTCTTTGGAAAGTTGCTCAGAAACGATTCGTGATCAGACGCATAAATATTTGAAGACTCATCGTGATTATCACGGACAGTTTCTATCGCCTTTGGTAAGAGAGAGAAACCAAGCTGGGGTAAATCTGGGCACTAACGTGGAAACGGGAAACGTCTGCACCCAGCATTCGTATGGAAATACTTTGTTTTGGCGGCCCCTTTAACAGGTAAAAAAAGGTCTTTCCAAAAGGTATGAGCCAGCATATCCACTACTCCGATGTGAGGTACTAACAAGAATCCTGTCTTTCTCAACTCTGAAAGTGCTCCTGCAGTATGGGTCCTCCTTATCGTAATGACAAAGCACAGACAGCTATGACAAAACCCTTCCATCTGCTGGGCGAGATGTATGAGACAGGTGAAATACCCTCAGACTTCAGGAAGAATATAATTATTCCAATTACCAAGAAAGCACGTGCTGAAAGGTGTGAAAATTACGGAACTAGCAGTTTAATAAGTCACTGCTACAAAATGCTAATACGAATCCTTTACAGAAGAACGGAAAAACTGGTACAAGCAGACCTCGGGGAAGATCAGTTTGGATTCCGGAGAAATATAGGAACACTCGAGCCAGTACTGACCCTACTTCTCATACAAGATAGGTTAAGGAATGGCAAACCTACGTTTATAGCATTTGTACACTTTGAGCATTTTACAATGTTGATTGGAATACTCTGTTTCAAATTCTAAAAGTGGCAGCGGTAAAATATTGGGAGGGAACGGCTATTTACAATTTGTAGAGGTGCCAGATGGCAGTTACAAGAGTCGAAGTGCATGAAATGGAAGCAGTGGTTGAGAAGGGAGTGAGACAGGGTTGTAGCCTTTGCCCGATGTTATTCAATCTGTATATTCGGTAAGCAGTAAAGGAAAGAAAAGAAAAATTTTGAGTACGGTTTAAAGTCCAGGTAGAAGAAATATAAACTTTGGAGTCTGCCGCTGATATTGTAATTCTGTCAGACACAACAAAGGACTTGGAAGAGCAGTTGTACGGAATGGACAGTGTCTTGAAAGTAGGGTATAAGATGAACATCATCAAAATCAAATCGAGGATAATGGAATGTAGTCCAACTAAATCAAGTGATGCTGAGGGAATTAGGTTGTGAAACGAGACACTTAAAGTAGTAAATGAGTTTTGCTATTTGGGAAGCAAAATGACTGATGATGGTCGACGTAGGTAGGATATAAAATGTAGACTGGCACTGGCAAGAAAAGTTTCTGAAGAAGAGAAATTTGTTAACATCGAGTATAGATTTATGTGTCAGGAAGTCGTTCCTGAAAGTATTGATATGGAGTGTAGCCATGTATGGAAGTGGAACATGGACGATAAATAGTTTAGATAAGAAAAGAATAGAAGCTTTCTAAATGTGGTGCTACACAGAAGAATGCTGAAGATTAGATGGGTAGATCACATAAGTAATGAGGAGGTATTGAATAGAATTGGGGAGGAGTTTGTGGCACAACTTGACTAGAAGAAGGGATCGGTTGGTTGGACATGTTCTGAGGCATCAAGGGATCACCAATTTAGTACTGGAGGGAAGTGCGGGGTTAAAAATCATAGAGTAAGATGAAGAGACGAATACAATAAGCAGATTCAGAGGGATGCAGGCTGCAGTAGTTATCGGAGATGAAGAGGCTTGCACAGAATAGAGTAGCATGGAGAGCTGCATCATACCAGTCTTTGAACTGTAATCTATGGTCTAATTTTTGCTTTTTTATCGCAGAGCATGTATTCCGATTGCTTCTTCCTTGTTTTTTTTTTCGAGTGTTCAATGAAGTGAAAGGAACACTTCTATTACTCTCGTTTTTAATTCCTATTATGATCAAAGCGGACGCAATTTATTAAAAATATTCTGCTGCCCACAGTATGTTGAGATGATGCAAGAATGAATCGCTCACTGCTTCGATCTTGAATTCCTGACAACGCTAGCAGTCTTGATTTCTGTGATGGATTTTGGGGAAAATTCCCTACTTTCTGAAACCCGGCCTTACGTTTCATGGGCAATTGGGACCCAACATCTGCAGCAATAAAACCGCTCCCTGGGCACTGTTGGAAAAATTCCACGCAAGGTGTTCTTCCAGTCATCTAATAGCAGCCTCCAAACAAGTTTTTTAAATAGACGAAGTCTGGTGGCTGCGTTAGGTGTCTGGAATTCGGAGGCGTCTATGCTATGTTGTTACTTTTACGGGAATCCAACAGCTTTACGCTCACGTGGCTGCTGAAGTTTCCCCCTAATTTTTTTTTTCACTCAGTTTCGTAAGACGTGGAAGGAGAACTAGAAAACCAATATTCGAAGCTGTCTGACTCAACACGTCCAATTTTCGTTTGATTGTACTGCGCATGTTCGGGCCCAGCTTTATAACTGACACACTGTGGACAGGTCTCACTTGCAGCACGGGCAGGCATCTTTATGGAAACTCCAGCTTTAGATGAGTTTTTTATCTTACCGCTGTTTACAGCCTCTATTACGTAAGATCAGTTTATTGACCAGATTGTCAACAATGTTTGTTTCATCGAAAAGAAATATATTTTCGGGAGGAACATTATCAGGTTCAGTCCAAGGTTTTCAAAATATTTTCTTAATATACATTCATTCCCAGATACTGCCGGAAAAATTTGAGTGGCGTTGAATGGGTAATTCAGCCCGTCGTTTACCAGGAAATTTTTTTTCAATATTTCTTCCGTCCTGACCGTCCGATCTAATTACGCTTTCACAATGCAGCGTAAATCAAAAAGAGGATTAGGAACTCATAAAGTCAGACAACTTTACAGCATACGACATAAATGACTTTCTCCTTTTAACTCCATAAGCGTAACGATCTCATTGTTTAACATAATTATTCCGCACTGCCTTATATTTCAGAACTATACTAATGGGAGGAGTGGTGTATTTAGGTGCTGCTTCCCTCCGGCTCACATTTTTTTCCCAAGTATTTTCGTTCAACGTAAGTCCAGTGTATCTGGAGCATGAGGGTTATACGGCCTCCTCCTACCTTCTTTTGATGTTTATTATTTGTTATTTACTGTAGTATAACCTACAATTTTTATTACAAAGAGCTGCTTTAATTTGAGGTTTTTAAATGCCGTTTCATAAATACAAATTAATTTAACAGGTACGCCCTGTACATGGAAACTTTGGGCCATGGTCGCGTCTCACGTTTAAATTTTTTGTAAAATATATAATGCAAAATTTCTTAAAAATGTCTCTGACAGATCGTTGTTAAATAAGGTGAAATAATAATAGCGAACAGTATTAAATTTCCTTATTTGTTCATTGTCGCGCACAAAAGCCTGTAACAAAACTAAGTCCATTCCCCTAGAAAATTCAACACAAACTGATGCTTTCCAAGTACGCCGATATAATAATTTGGCGATTTCGTACAGTTCACTTAATCAGCATTCGAAACACAGCACAAAAGAAACGCAGACAACAGTGGTACAGGTGTACACAACAATATACACTCCTGGAAATGGAAAAAAGAACACATTGACACCGGTGTGTCAGACCCACCATACTTGCTCCGGACACTGCGAGAGAGCTGTACAAGCAATGATCACACGCACGGCACAGCGGACACACCAGGAACCGCGGTGTTGGCCGTCGAATGGCGCTAGCTGTGCAGCATTTGTGCACCGCCGCCGTCAGTGTCAGCCAGTTTGCCGTGGCATACGGAGCTCCATCGCAGTCTTTAACACTGGTAGCATGCCGCGACAGCGTGGACGTGAACCGTATGTGCAGTTGACGGACTTTGAGCGAGGGCGTATAGTGGGCATGCGGGAGGCCGGGTGGACGTACCGCCGAATTGCTCAACACGTGGGGCGTGAGGTCTCCACAGTACATCGATGTTGTCGCCAGTGGTCGGCGGAAGGTGCACGTGCCCGTCGACCTGGGACCGGACCGCAGCGACGCACGGATGCACGCCAAGACCGTAGGATCCTACGCAGTGCCGTAGGGGACCGCACCGCCACTTCCCAGCAAATTAGGGACACTGTTGCTCCTGGGGTATCGGCGAGGACCATTCGCAACCGTCTCCATGAAGCTGGGCTACGGTCCCGCACACCGTTAGGCCGTCTTCCGCTCACGCCCCAACATCGTGCAGCCCGCCTCCAGTGGTGTCGCGACAGGCGTGAATGGAGGGACGAATGGAGACGTGTCGTCTTCAGCGATGAGAGTCGCTTCTGCCTTGGTGCCAATGATGGTCGTGTTTGGCGCCGTGCAGGTGAGCGCCACAATCAGGACTGCATACGACCGAGGCACACAGGGCCAACACCCGGCATCATGGTGTGGGGAGCGATCTCCTACACTGGCCGTACACCACTGGTGATCGTCGAGGGGACACTGAATAGTGCACGGTACATCCAAACCGTCATCGAACCCATCGTTCTACCATTCCTAGACCGGCAAGGGAACTTGCTGTTCCAACAGGACAATGCACGTCCGCATGTATCCCGTGCCACCCAACGTGCTCTAGAAGGTGTAAGTCAACTACCCTGGTCAGCAAGATCTCCGAATCTGTCCCCCATTGAGCATGTTTGGGACTGGATGAAGCGTCGTCTCACGCGGTCTGCACGTCCAGCACGAACGCTGGTCCAACTGAGGCGCCAGGTGGAAATGGCATGGCAAGCCGTTCCACAGGACTACATCCAGCATCTCTACGATCGTCTCCATGGGAGAATAGCAGCCTGCATTGCTGCGAAAGGTGGATATACACTGTACTAGTGCCGACATTGTGCATGCTCTGTTGCCTGTGTCTATGTGCCTGTGGTTCTGTCAGTGTGATCATGTGATGTATCTGACCCCAGGAATGTGTCAATAAAGTTTCCCCTTCCTGGGACAATGAATTCACGGTGTTCTTATTTCAATTTCCAGGAGTGTAAGTCGATAGTGGCAGTTTGGCCACAGTTACGTCCCCGACCATAGTTATGGGAAATTCGGTACCAGATGTTGAGATTTCTTTCCGTTCATTCGCGGATGGAGCTTTGGAAGAATGAGCGCTCGCGTGCCTCTGAGCAGGCTGTTGTTTTCCTAATCTCATCTGCCTAAAGGGACACGTAAAACAAAGTAATTTGACTTGTACTGTTATTATTTCAAAATGACATTTTTCATTTTTCAACTGAACAACCTAATTTTTTTTAAATATAACGGGCGTGTGTTCGTGTTTGGCACATGGACAGGTTTATTTCGTACCGAAGCGTGTCCTCTATGTAAAGCTCCCAAACTTGACTCCGATAGCCACAAAATTAACAAAAATAACCGGAAGGAGGGCCTTTACACTTGCTTCCGTAACCAAAGGACCATAATTTTACGTGCCAAGCAGCATGTACATCTGCGGCACACACCACTCGCTTAGATTCATTTCTGTTTACGTGCATATTAAAGGCGTCAGATACACACGTTCCATTTTGTCGAGGACTCGGCGAAATTACTGTTCACTAATGGCTAGTACTGCTGCATCGTCTGGGAACAGTATCTCACGGTGCTTCCTCTAATTTTACAACAGGACGAACACAAATTTCCTCACTAGTTCTTCAATAAACAAATCAAATATCATTGGGGACAATG
Source organism: Schistocerca serialis cubense (assembly GCF_023864345.2). Classification (NCBI taxonomy): domain Eukaryota; kingdom Metazoa; phylum Arthropoda; class Insecta; order Orthoptera; family Acrididae; genus Schistocerca; species Schistocerca serialis. The sequence goes on from NC_064639.1 coordinate 875,565,864, forward strand.
AGACATATTTCCTGATTTTGCCTCTTTACCATTCCGTCAGTACTGGCTACTCCCGCCTGCTTAGCGTGAACGTAATGGACTGTCCAATCTATGTGTTTGATTATACTGCCTGACAGGCACCAGAGGGGAAGGAGGAAACGAAATGAAACTAAGCACTTTGAGAGGGTATGTGCCATTATTACAGTGATTAAAAAAATCTACTCAGATTTACAAAGGACTTGGCAGTATGAGCCCACTTATTAGTATGAAATTGCATACCCTCTGACACCACTTGGTTCCGGCCGAGGTTCGAGTCCTTCCTCGGGCATGGGTGTGTGTGTTTGTCCATAGGATAATATAGGTTAAGTAGTGTGTAAGCTTAGGGACTGATGACCTTAGCAGTTAAGTCCCATAAGATTTCACACACATTTGAATATTTTTTCCTGACACCACTGGTAAGGGTGTCATAAAGGCTGAGACAAGCCGTCCCACAACTATTGTTAACAGGTCCTTGATAACCGGGATTCTGTCACTGAGGCAGAGTTGACATATAAGCCGGTCCTGCACATGCTCTATCGGAAACAAATCTGGAGATACTGCTGGTCACGAGAGTACCTCAGGATCATGCAGACAGACCGCGATGTGATGTCGCCTCCTGACACAGAATTTCCTGCCCCCACCTGCTGCGTCCGCGCACTTCCATGGCGCGCGCAGCCGTTGCCATGGATACGGCGTGGACAACAGCCGTAGCAGAGACGGCGTGCCTCCACGGCTTACGTCAGCTCCCGCCGGCAGTGGCGCCACGGCAGAGGCAGAGCCGCGCCCCCTGATACCGGTCAACCGCACGCAGGCACGTGCGCTAAACCGACGCCTGAACCGGGAGCCCTTCAAGACACATGTAGTCGTCTGAGTGTCAGGGTCAAGCGAACAGCTCAAGTGCTCTACGCATTACCAGACGACGCTAAGATGTTGCAAACGTTACGTGGTTCTCTCTCTGGCTCGGTTGGATTGGTTGTGTTCGAGCGTTAAAATGACCTGGACTGTCTACGGATGCCGATCGTTACTTATTTCTGTGTATCGCTTTACCTATTGAAATATAGCTGGTTCATTGTGCCGTGATTCAAAACTGCAGATCGTGGTTTAACTATTCCATTTGAAGTCTGGATTGGTATACTTTACATATAGAGGTACATAACCATGTGCAGATGAGCATTGTCCTGTTGAAAAATGGCCCCACGATAGTGTCGCACGAGAGGTAACACATGAGACTGCAGGATATCGTCAGAATTCCCTCAGTCACTACCAGGCATGACTTCGACCTGCAGTCATATCCGACTGCTCCGCACATCATGACGCCAAGAATAACACTAGTGTGACTCAGCAGAGCGTTGGAAGAACGGGATCTCTCCCCAGCTCGTCACCGTTCTCGCCAACGTTGGTGATCCGGCGTAGTGCAGAGAACCACGATTCATCGGTGATCACAATGCGATGCCACTCATCAGCATCCTTGCTTGACGGTCACGGAACGACTCCAAACGCAGCCGTTAGTGTTGTGCTGTTAATGGTAGCCTACGCATAGGACAGTAATTCCGTAGTTTGCCTGCTGCTAGTCTCGGAACAATGGTGGGGGATGACACAGAACGTTGCAGGGAGTGGGGTGGTGGGCGCAAAGTGAGAAGGGGTTCTATGATGTTCTTGTTTGTCGATACAGCTACAGCGATGCCGCTTGTGATGGTCGGACGTAGTCGGTCGGAACCTTCACGACCAGTACACCTCTCCTCACGTTCCAGTGCAGTTCAGCATCAGACCACAATCGAATCTGAATGCGCCAGAAAATTGGATACTGCACAAAAAATCAGTTGGCCAAATGTAGGCAGACAATGAGGCCCCTGCCAAACGTTGCCATGCTCCGATATGGTGGTCTCACACGGGTATGCAGCACCTCCGTGTACTTCACAATGAACACTCAACATTTGACTCTGTTCACGCCGCTAATATATCCCGTCAGGCCAGGCAACAGTACTCGACACGAATAACGCCATCGCACTCTGGTGACCAGTACTCTGCCTGTCACAGAGAGTTACATTGACATACAACCAAGTCTTCTCGGTGCTTTTTTTTGTTAGGACACACACTATACATACGAAAACATGCCCTTTATGAAATGATAATTAAATCAAGACCCTAAGCTGTCGACAGGCGTTGATATACATCAACGGGGACAGTTGAAAATGTGTGCCCCGACCGCGACTCGAACCCGGGATCTCCTGCTTACATGGCAGACGCTCTATCCACCTGACCCACCGAGGGCACAGAGGATAGTGCGACTGCAGGGATTTATCCCTTGCACATTCCCAACTTAATGTCCACACACTACATTCGTAGTGCCCCTGCCTATTACACTCATTACTTGCGGCAGACAATCTTACCGAGTCCCGCACGAGTTCGGGCAATGCGTGTGCATCCAGCACAGAAGAAGGTCAATGGCTGGTTAGCCTTAACTATATGTCCGGAAGAACAGGTACCACTTCACATGCCCTTTATATCTGTCAAAAATTTAGGTTGTTGAGTTGAACAATGGAAAATGTCACTTTGAAATAATAACAGTACAAATCAAATTACTTTGATTTGTCCCTTTAGCACGTAACACACTCCCCTAGCAGTGCCTAAACGCAGTCTTTTGTTAACAGCTGAGCTCGTCACACTGTACTAACAATTGCTGCGTTCCGTTTCCATTTTAATTAAACAAGTAACGACTGATCACGGAAGCGTTTTCATTTACATTCTACTATCAATATATTCCTTCACGATAGTCACTGATTCACACATGTAACACTGTTTTCATCCTCTAATCTCAAAATTAGCAGCGCGTGCTTTTCTGCGAAATAACCGAAATACTCAAACTCTGCTCGCCCACGAATCGACGTTAACATCTTAAACACATAATTATACGTTTTGGCGAAATGCTGGCCGCTGTGGCCGAGCGGTTCAAGGCGCTTCAGTCCGCAATCGCGCTGCAGCTACGGTCGCAGGTTCGAATCCTGCCTCAGGCATGGGTGTGTGTGATGCCCTTAGGTTAGTTAGGTTTAAGTAGTTCTAAGTCTAGGGGACTGATAATCTCAGATGTTAAGTCCCATAGTGCTTAGAGCCATTTGAACCATTTTTAGCGAATTCTTCATACTACGTATCCGCGAGACGTCTGCGCGCGACTGGTACAATCCTCCCGCCGGAGAAAAGGCGCGCTTAGCTTCGGAAATTCCAGAAGCCAGGGATAAGTAAGGAGTATAATATAGCTACATCATAACATGAAAGAGAGAAGTACTCCTTACAGCTAAATGGAATCATGTTGTAGAACAGTTCCTTGGAAAGGTGGGCAAGTTTTGGTATTTGGGAAGCAGAGCAGATATCTGCCTCTACATGGATACTCTGCAAATCACGTTTAAGCGCATGGCACAGGGTTCATCGAACCACCTTCACAATTCTCTATTATTCCAACCTCGTATAGCGCGCGGAGAGAACGAACACCTGTATCTTTCCGTACGAGCTCTGATTTCCCTTACTTTATCGAGGTGATCGTATCTTCCTATGTAGGTCGGTATCAACAAAATATTTTCGCATTCGAAGGAGAAAGCTGGTGATTGGAATTTCGTGAGAATATACGTCCACGCCACCGACGGATATGTGAATGATTAGATTGTTGTTGTTGTGGTCTTCAGTCCAGAGACTGGTTTGATGCAGCTCTCCATGCTAGTCTATCCTGTGCAAGCTTCTTCATCTCCCAGTACCTACTGAAACCTACATCCTTCTGAGTCTGCTTAGTGTATTCATCTCTTGGTCTCACTCTACGATTTTTACCCTCCGCGCTGCCCTCCAATGCTAAATTGGTGATCCCTTGATGCCTCAGAATAAGTCCTACCAATTGGTCCCTTCTTCTAGTCACGTTGTGCCACAAATTTCTCTTCTCCCCAATTCTATTCAGTACCTCCTCATTAGTTATGCGATCTACCCATCTAATCTTCAGCATTCTTCTGTAGCACCACATTTCGAAAGCTTCTATTCTCTTTTTGTCTAAACTATTTATGGTCCACGTTTCACTTCCATACATGGCTACGCTCCATACAAATACTTTCAGAAACGGCTTCCTAACACTTAAATCTATACTCACTGTTAACAAATTTCTCTTCTTCAGAAACGCTTTCCTTGCCATTGTCAGTCTACATTTTATATCCTCTCTACTTCGACCATCATTGGTTATTTTGCTCCCCAAATAGCAAAACTCATTTACTACTTTAAGCGTCTCATTTCCTAATCTAATACCCTCAGCATCACCCGATTTAATTAGACTGCATTCCATTATCCTCGTTTTGCTTTTGTTGATGTTCACCTTATATCCTCCTTTCAAGACACTGTCCATTCCGTTCAGCTGCTCTTCCAGGTCCTTTGCTGTCTCTGACAGAATTACAATGTCGTCGGCGAACTTCAAAGTTTTTATTTCTTCTCCATGGATAGAAGTGCAATTCTCTGTGAGAGAACGGCCACCCGAATGCATTAGTATTGTTCATGTTTAGTGTTTTTACCAGGCCTGCTCGGATATTAAAGGGGCGTGAACAGAGCCAAACGCTGAGATGCCACTGTGAAGGACGCGGAGATGCTGCATAGTCGTGCGAGACAGTGTTATCAGTACATGACAGAGTTTGGCAGGGACATCATCGTGAGTGTCCATTTGGCCGGATGGTTGAATCGTGCAATAGCGAGATTTATTGGTCATTCGGATGTGACAGTGGCCCGATGTTGGAGTGCATGGGAACCTCAGAGCAGGCGTACTCGTCATCACGCTTTCGGCTGACCAGCACTGATCACCGTAAGGTAGGATCGCCATATTGTGCACCAAGCACATCGCAGCACCTTCACATTTGCCTCTGCCATCCGAGGACATGCAATGGACTCCTTGCAGCGTTCTGTGTCATCCCACACCATTGTCCAGAAACTAGGGAATTACCATCCCATCCGTAGGCTGCCATTAACACCACAACACAAACGGTTGTGTTCGGAGCGGTGCCGTGACCGACAAGCATGGATTGCCGATGAATGGCGTCGCATTGTGATCACCGATGAATCGCGACTCTGCACTCCGCCGTCACCAACGTTGATAGCGATGACCTGGGCGGAGAGATCTCGTTCTTCCAATGCTTTGGTGAGGCACTGTTGTGGTACTCGGCGGCGGAGCCCTAGGAGATGACTGTAGGTCGCCGTCACAGCTGCTGGTGATTCTGACTAAATAACGGTACGCCACAGACATCGTGCATCTTCGTGTTACATCTCATGCAACAGTATCGTCGTGCTGTTTTTCAACAGGACAATGCTCGTCCATATACGGCACGTGTGTGTACTAACTGTGCGTGATCTTGAGATACTGCCGTGGGCAGCAACATTCCCAGGTTCTCCCCGAGAGAACATGCAAGGCACTACCTCGGACGTCAACTTCTTCCTAGAGCCAGTACGCAGGATGTCAATGACCAGTTACAACAGTTGTGGGGCAGCTTAGTTCTGGAGAGAATACAGACGTTTTTGGAAACTGTTCCCAACCGTATCAGTGCATGTATACAAGCCAAACGGGATGCAATGTCATACTGTCCCCTTACCGTATCCTAAAACTGAGTTCCTCTGTTGGTATATCATGGACAGAGGACATCGGCTGGTTAAGTAATTGTCAATGTCAATGAAATTCACCAAAAGCCGTGTAACTGAAGATTTTATTTTATTTTACTTTGAAGGCTACCGATTTCAGCATTTCACTATGCCATCTTCAGGCCACATATGCATCTCTCCAAATAAACGAAAATGTCATACAGAGCCAGAAATCTCTGAATGTCGTGAAATCAATCGTTACACTAGTGCTTCATTTGAAGACTTGATAGTAACCTACATTTTCATTTATTTGGAGAGATTCGTATGGGCCCTGAAAATGGCATAGTGAAATGCTGAAACTGGTAGCATTCCAAATAAAATAAAATAACATCTTAAGTTACATGGCTGTTAGTGAATTTCATTGACACGAGCTATTAAAACTGAGTTGGTCCTCTGTCAATCTGTTTGCAACCTCCCTTTCATTAATCAGTAAAATAATCTTTTTTTTATGCGTATGATACTACCCTGATTGCCCGGTAATTCCATGTTTATTTGCTCCTGCTTTACTCTGAAGCCGACTCTGAAGCTGAACAATCACATTCTATTCAAAATCAGATGTAACTTCCCAGACACGTAATTTTCATTCACGCGTTTTTGGAGTCCTTGCCCCACCTTAGGACTCAATGTGCCTAAGATTTCCACTGGTACACTGGTATTTCGTCGACAGCTGTATACTTGGTCCTTCCGAATGTGAGACGTTTTTTAAATTCAAAGATAAAGATGGAATCTCCTCTTGCACAGTTATCTCACCTTTTCTGAACAACTACGTATAACTTTGATTTTAGGATTGTTTCCGTCTTCTCGTTTTATTTTCTGCTTTCACTAACGAATTATCTGCTTCACACCTAATCACCGTTTCGAGCGGGGTGGCCAAGGCAGTGGTAAGACAATGGATTCGTATTCGGAACAACGACATTTCAAATCTCCGCCTATCCCTCCAGTTTTTAGTTTTTCGTGATTCTTGTGAATCGTCTAATAGGAATGCCAAGATGGTCCCTCTGAAAGGATGTAACCAATGTCTTCCTCAATCCAACAATGTGCTCCACATATAACGACCTCGTCATCAACCAAACTTCAAGTCCTACGTTACCTCGTTTCGAATTTGTATTTGTCTAATGCCAGGAAACACCATTAGCATTGTTTTCCGGCAGTAAACTCATCACACAAGTGAAATATTGTAATGTATTACAGACATATTGTTCACCGAAGGAATACTGTACAGTTTGCACGACGATATGAGGCAAAAAAAAGGAAAAGAAAATATTCGCAGTCGCTGGGACTCGAAACTACGCCCTAGCGGAAATGTGACTTCCAGTCAGGCCCCTCAATCACTCGGGCACAACTGTCACATATAAACTGTGTCACTCGGAAGTAAGTGGTACGGAAGTGGGGAGGGGGGGGGGGAGGGGAGAGCAGGCTGTGAGGGACTACTTGAAAAGGAATGGGATATAGAGAAGTATAGGTGAGTGGGAAGGTGTTGGGGGGGGGGGGGGGGGGGAGAGAACCTCTTGACCATCAGAGGCTGATTCATAGCTGACGTAACGTTACTGAAACGTCACGTGGCCGGACGTCTACCTCTGTACCTGAAATAACGGAACTTGCTCTATTGGGTAACGGAACAACGCCGTCGCACACGGCAAACAGGCTACAGTTTATCGAAGTTACGATGGCGAGACGCTGCTGTCACGTGACCACCTGGTCCGCTAGAGCTGACTTTTTTTTCCTTGAAGTCAAGGCCATTAGTTTGCTTTTGCATGAAAACTCATGTGTAATACCTTTACAAAATTTCAGAATAAAATTCAGTTGTCAGTTGCAAATCTATTTTTATTGCACTTAACCGGTTTCGACAAATTAATTTGATATCGTCAGAAATATAGGAAATTAGGTATATTATAAATCTTTAGACCTTGGTTACACACTTATGTAAAGTATATGAAGTATACTACAGAAATTTATTTAGTATTGGTTTAGCAGATATCTTCTTCATAGAAGCAAAACGCCATGATATGTCCACATACATATGTATAATTGCAAACACAGATTGACAGATCGAGAATTTTCAGTAACTGAATCACGTCTATGTGCCTGTCAAGCTACTGTGCTAGCAGCAAGAAACATAACTATAAAAAAAAAAAAACACACACACAAAAGTATAACTAAGGTATACAAAGGAGTTATATACAATACTTTTAAAAAACATGTCATATAGTTCTAATGTACAAAAAGAATGAGCTAATTTTCATATTTTCTTACGTTTTACATAAGTGTGTAGCCGAAGTCTAAAGATTTATAATATCACTAATTTTGTAGGCTTCTGAAGATGACAAATTAATCTGTCAAAACCAGTAAAGCAAAACGAAAATAGATTTGCAACTGAGATTGAATTTTATTCTGACACATATACAATGTTTGCTGAACATTATAGTAATGAATAAAATGACACATTTATATAACACTGAATTTATTCCAGAATGAGATTTTCACTCTGCAGCGGAGTGTGCGCTGATATGAAACTTCCTGGCAGATTAAAACCCGAGTTCGAGTCTCGGTCGGGCACACGGTTTTAATCTGCCAGGAAGTTTCACTGAATTTATTGTTTTAAGTGTGTTTCGGAAGTCGGAAACGTATTTGTTCGACTCAAATCAGGGACAGGTTTTAAATAACACAGGCCATTTTCGCATGGGGATCACTCACTTTGCATCCATCCAGCAGTTTAGGGGTGAGATCTGGAAGAGACAGTACGTATGTGCGGCGGTATGTCGGCTCGTGAGTGAATTGGATATTTCGAAGCATTTGCTCGAGGACTTGTAATAACATACGTCTGTCAATAGTAACATACTGAAATATTTTCAGCTTCTGGATTTTGAATATTTTGTATCAGGAGATCAAGTCTAAGTCTTAAAAACTTTACTGTGGTTAATTTTAAGAGTTACCTGAACTTGGAATTCCGTCAGTTCCGCATTACGAAACTTTAACTTTATACTTGTGCTAAAGGAACTTTAATTACTTTTCGTGGATGTTGAAAGTTTCCGCGATCGTAAAATTCTGTTCAGTTTATTTAAGCCCTTGGTCAGATGGATATTACTGCAGTGAGTAACGATTATTAATTGTGTTAAGTGGTACACTAATTTCCGAAATAAACTCAGTTTTTAACATTCAAAACGCTGTGACAGTGAACATTACTTACCGCAGTTTCCTGCCTACATATACTGAACTTGTGACGGAATGTCTCTAGGTTTAACGCGGCGGATGCGTTGGTTGGCACCTGGACAATGTAGTAGCCAACACCTAAGAAATCCAACGCATTACGGAGGCCCTATGAACAGTGTTTTTCTTCCTTTGCCATTTATTATTCCTGCTGATGCATGTGAGAGCTCACGACTCACTGAATGAACAATTATTTGGTGCATCAACAAGAATTAGCCCGAGCGGTTGTAGGCGCTTCAGTCTGGCACTGATGACTCAGATGTTAAGTCCCATAGTGCTCAGAGCCATTTGAACCATTTTTTGAACAAGAACTAGCAAATAAATTTCTTTCGGTATACTCACATAGGTTGGTCTCGTCCGAGAGACAGCAAAAGAACATTCATTCTTAATCAATAGGTTACGTCACAAATGTCATAAATTTCCAATGGTTCCAATGGCTCTGAGCACTATGGGACTGAACTTCTAAGGTCATCAGACCCCTAGAACTTAGAACTACTTAAACCTAACTAACCTAAGGACATCACACACATCCATGCCCGAGGCAGGATTCGAAACTGCGACCGTAGCGGTCGCGCAGTTCCAGACTGTAGCACCTAGAACCGCTCGGCCACTCCGGCCGGCTCATAAATTTCAATGTATGCACAAATAACATAATTATAACATGTGATACACTTACTATTTACATGAGTCCTACAATGTAGGACACCTAGTTAATCGCAAAATAATTAGTTTTTAGGCATGATACTAGTTTTGACAGGTTATATGATGCCTACGTAACACATATCTGTAAAAAGTACACGAAATATCAGGAAAAATTAATTCAGTCTTAACTGAGTCAAAGCACTCTTCCTGAGTTACCTCAGAAAAGAGGTTTTTATAATGCTCCACTGATCTGATGACGAAAAAGTCATACCGAGCTTTTTATCTCTAATTTTTGGAAACAAAAAGAAATCAAAGTGCGTTACGTCAGAGCGGTCTGACCGTTAGGGCATCCCGATGTTTCAGTTGTTAGTTTTCCTGTATGCCATAATGCATTGTTGTGAAGTAAAATTATTTTTTTCCACGAACTTTTTCAAAAATTTGCGGTAAACAGACATTTGTGTACCAATCGGCAGTAACGGTACGTCTATCTTGTAATGATATAGTAACAATATGGCCTATATTAGAACGAAACTAGCAACCATCTCCTTACCGGCATCGTCAATTCGTCGGACTTTTGTAGACTCTGATTTCATTTGAAAGACCCATGGAGCCGATGGACTTTTCTTTTTAGGATCGTACCAATGAACTCAAGTTTGATTACTAGCAACGGTACTCCAAACCATATTTGAAGAGTCGTCTTCAAATTTTTGCCAGAGTTTTTCTGCAACAATGAATGTCTTATTGTTTTCGTTAGTTTATGTGGAACCTATCGACAACGAAGATTTTTTATCCAAGTGTTGATGTAAAATGCTTTGGACTTGCCTCACACCAATTACCAAAGTCGCCCGAAAAAATTCAAATGACGTCCGGCAATCTTCTTCAAGCATTGTTCGAGAAATGGCAACATCTTCATCAGTAACAGTAGTTCTTAGGCGTCCTTCACACGAAATTCATCACTGAGAAATAACCATTGTTTAGGAGTTACGACGATTTAAAATCGTCAAAAACCGTTACTTGGGTGTGTTACATAGTCAAATTCATTTTTTGGTGCACACAAAATCTTTACATGATGATAATTAACGAACTATTAGAGCAAATCGAACCAACTACAGGGCAAACAACTCGCAAAACATTAGAAAGTTGCTGTCAAAAACCAAGTCATTTGAAAAACTTTCAGGATCTCTGTACCAGATTTAGATGTGGTAGCATGAAGTAGCATCTTTCCTGTGACCATTTCTCCGAGTAAGAGATCATCATAAACACAAAGAATCATAATATGTGCATACTGAAGCGTTTCAGTGTTGGGACGGTTTCCACATAGGGCACCGTCTTCAGACTGTGCGTCGTCTGTGCTGCTGCCGTGTCGCGTTGCGTGCATTCGCACATAACATGCCGTGTGCGAGCTGCGTTCAGCCACCAATCGCACAAATAAACGATGCTGTTGTTGGGGCTCTTGGGACTCATTTAGTTTTATTGAGGAGAAAACGAGAACGGGAAAGAAAGAACTGTCGTTACTGAGTTCACTCCCTGTTCAGAGCTTGATAAGAACTTATTTAGTTTTCTTGAGGAGAAAACGAGAACGGGAAAGAAAGAACTGTCGTTACTGGGTTCACTCCCTATTCAGAGCTAGATAAGAAGAGCGAAAATTCCACACGATGCTTAATAGGCTCGCTGATGATCCTGTGTTATTTGTTAAGTATTAGAATGAACTCTGGATGCTACTGGACAAATATTACAAGTTCCTCGTCCACGTTTATGAAAACAAAAAAAGTCACTACTTTTTTTTTTTTTCTTTGCCACTTGGAGCGGTTGCCGGGTTCTTACAAAATTAGTTTCCAGATTGTTATCAGCGCTGCCAGGTGAGATCGAAGATCCTAGGCTTCTGTTCATCTGGGCAGCACACCGTTGTAGAACTTATAGGAGAGGGACTATGTAAGTAGGCTGTTTAGGTTTTTATGTTCGTAACGCCACGTAGCGCTCTGTATGAAAATCACTGACTGCTGTGTGCAGTCTGTGGCTGGTTGCATTGTTGGAATATTTGCTATTGTAGTGGTGGGCAGTTGGATGTTAACAACGCGTAGCGTTGCGCAGTTGGAGGGCAGCCGCCAGCAGTGGTGGATGTGGGAAGAGAGATGGCAGAATTTTGAGAGCGGACGATCTGGACGTGTGTCCATTAGAAAGAGTAAATTTGTAAGACTGGGTGTCATGAACTGAGATATGACTTTTGAACATTATTAAGGTAAATACATTGTTTGTTCTCTAACAAAATCTTTCATTTGCTAACTGTGCCTATCAGCAGTTAGTGCCTTCAGTAGTTACAAGCTTTTATTTAGCTGGCAGTAGTGGCGCTCGCTGTATTGCAGTAGTTCGAGTAACGATTTTTGTGAGGTAAGTGATTCGTGAAAGGTATAGGTTATTGTTAGTCAGGACCATTCTTTTGTAGGGATTATTGAAAGTCAGATTGCGTTGCGCTAAAAATATTGTGTGTCAGTTTAGTGATGATCAGAATAAGTAAAGAGAGAAATGTCTGAGAACGATCGGTTTTGCTCAGCTGTTTGAAAATCAAATAACGTAAGGGGTTTATCAGCACAATCATTCATAAATTTTTCTAAGGGGACGTTTCAACTACTTGATCCACGAAGGATGGACCTACCTGATCATCCTCGTTTTCTTCTCCATTTACGTCATATAGG